>NC_091823.1:60172733-60485858 GCF_038994185.2 Dermacentor albipictus
ACTGAGGAACGGAATCTTTACTACGAGATACGGCACCAGGAGCTTACCTCAAGAGGCCACTGATGTGCGACAGACGCCTTGGATTGGCCGCGGATTAATGTGTTGCCCGATTGTTGTGATTGGCTGGTCAAGGCGCCGTCCATGCAGCTGTTTTGAAAACGAACGACGTTAGAAATATGGTCGCCGATTAGTGGACACGTTTAGCTTCCACATGCGAACATGTGTTTGGCGAGTCGAAACACAACAGCAACAGACTGAGCGCGGCATTCACCGACTGGTAACTATCTTTACTGCGGCACCAGTTAGGTGCCTGAAATTGGGTTAGCCTTGCCCGCCTTGCCAGTGCGGGCGTCAAGTTCAGGAATACCTTTGCCGTCGTCAGCAAGACGTTTTGCAAGAATTCGATGGCGTCGCTCAATGTTTCACGTCAATCGCGGTACTCGTGCCACGAAGCCCTCATGTCGTACAGCAATGCCTTGCGACTTCCGCTGCTCGCAACGATGCTGACGGTAAACAGAGATCGATTTTGTTTGTTCCATTTTTTTGCAAAGTGTCGCAGCCCACAATATTTAGTAGCGGCGAGTCGGTAGCAATTCTCACTGTGTAGGCAAGGGTGAGCTCAGCGCAATTTATCTAGTGTGGTGTCGTTGCTCGAGTCTGTGCCATCTTTCAATCAGAGTGGCGAGCCCTTGGGACGGCAACTGAAGCGCTCCGATGCTGTGGGCAACGGAGACACCGTCGCACGTCTTACATTTAAGTTGCAAGAGCATTCAGCACCGCGATGGTAGATACCGCATGTGGACATAGAGGGATCCTACGCGAAGATGTCAGCCCAGAGTCCTTGCGCTGGGAAAGCGTTATGCAGCAGATTACGGTAACAGATGCTGTAGAGCATTATTCTGTGCAGAACATGCAAGTTCACCCTGAGAGTGGGAAGGCTATTCGCTAGATTGTGCAGCAAAACCTTTGCTGAACCAGCGACAATTGAACGACTACAAGTTCAAGAAGCTGGACAAGCCGGAATGAATTTACTATGTAAAAACTGGTTCTTTGTTCACTGTGGATTGCTAAGTGATTTCAAGGGTGCGGAAGCGACTTCTACGGTAAAGTAATTCAGATGAATTTCGAAGCCACTTGTCTCGCGGGTGCAAACATGAAGGGAAAGACGGTTTTCTTAACGATTAAAAAAAATCCGCCACAGTATAGTTAGAGGCCATTCAGCGTGCATGCGATATTTGGAATGTTTACCATTAAGGAACATCGCTCTTTATCCCTCAATTGGCGTCACTCACAGCCTTCTCTAGTTTTAGTTAGGTGCACTTGCGCATAATAGTATAGGCAGCAAGCATGTTTCCCAAGGGACACTGTTCCAACGAGACTATGCATGACTTGCACTGTGGGCCCTACTCGCATCTGTGGCGCCTATAGCCTTATACCGTGTAATCGGGCTGAACAATGGCATACGCTTAACCTGGGTAATATTCGCGCGATCACGCATTTTCACTGCGAGAGACTTTCTGTATAGCGCACGTGGTGTCCTACGAAAGGGAAAAATACAATCGAAAACAGCGTCTAGAAATTGTGGCTAAGTGTTGTAGAGACCTTGTTCAAATCTCAATCATGCTCAATGATGTAAACAAAACGCTTGCATCAGTGCCACGATATCGGCAGTGTGCGAACACCGCGATTATACGTGCTTGCCAACTGGATGACCTTCAGGTTCGCGTCGACATTCAGCACACATAGGTTACGGGCGCTGAACAATACGTGTTGCGGATACGCTCTTATACATCAGATACAGGCGTTTGCCTCACCAATCATAAGTGGTCAGGCAACAAAAGTGGTTTGTTTTCGGGGTGTGAACTAGAATCGGCGCGTATAAAAATGAAAAAGACTAAGAAAAAAAAAAGACGCGTCTCTCGCTTCAGCTTTACCTTGTTCGCTGCCAGAGCGTGAATGGGTGGCATAGCTGCGCTATTCATCGCAAACAGTGCAGTAGATGTAGCCACTTTTCGCGCACGCCGTTAAATGCTAATGCCTCCACTAGACCGCGCCCTATGCAGCGCGCTTGCAACGCCCCGCTTCCCGTGTGCACGTGCCTACCCACGTTACTCTATAGCGGCTCCATCAACGCCGTCTGGAGCTGCGGTCATCTGCTGAGGAATGTTTCGAAACATCTCATCAGGGGAAAACAGTGAGGGTGGGCAAACCGGAGATATCAGCGCTTGTATCGCCCATTTTTACAGTCATTGCATGATACTATCCTCCAGCTTAGCCTGTGTTACGTTACTCTATAGCGGCTCCATCAACGCCGTCTGGAGCTGCGGTCATTTGTTGAGGAATGTTTCGAAACATCTCATCAGGGGAAAACAGTGAGGGTGGGCAAACCGGAGATATCAGCGCCTGTATCTCGTACTTTTACAGTCATTGCATGATACTATCCTCCAGCTTAGCCTGTGTTAAGTTCGCAAATGAGCACAATAAGCCTGTAACTGCCTGTGAAAAAACGCGTCCATAATGAAAGCACCGGACAATGAAGAAAGCGTTGCAACGGGAATGCTCTTATTTCGTTCCCCCATCCGTTCCTTTATGTGTGAGTGATAACAAATCGAACGACGCAAAACGCACACGTTGAGAGAAAACAGAAAGAATCAGCGCGTGCTGCACCGCGATCGCATTACTTTCATTGCTACAAGTGCGATTAGAATCGGGCCTATATATTGTGCTTTTCTCCAAGCAACCTGAACTCTTATTGCAATCTCGACACCATAGGTAACTACAAAAAAAAATGAAACTTTCCCACTGCTGGCTGGCCAATCGCTCCACGCTGGTTAGCATCCTAGCCTTTCTCTTTTTGCTTCTCTCTGTCTCAAATCGCGTGCTATGAAGCACACCTCATTAACGCGGTACTAGTGGTGCCCATTGTTTTCTGTGCGCTGATATTTGTTTATTATTACCATGCTTAGAAGGAAGCATGAAGATCAGCATAATGTTGCCACCGTGAAATGTAAACAAACTAGGAATTTTTATTGTTCTTGTGCAATAAATGCAGGAACTCAGCGGCACCAAGCTGGAGCAAGAAGAACGCAAATATCAGTAAAAATGCTTGTTGCGCTGCCATTGGCTTGTTACCTTGAAGAAAAAAGCTTTGCCGGGAAAGGAGGACATCGAAACATAAATGTTTGTCGCACTACGAATACTTTCGCAGCACTGCAGTCCAGAGCGAAAGCGGGTGTCAGTCACTAAGAAAGAAAGAGAAAAATGTCAAAATCGTTTAAGTGCCTGAATGAATAAACTTCATCCAATAAAACTTGTATCCGTGACCATGTCCTTCGGGACAGAAAGATATATGAAGCAGAAAAACCGATACCTTATTGTTATATTTTTCTTATTCATCTGATGACTTGGTCGAAATGGAAACTCCAGGTGCAGTATAGGTTACAGTACCATAGTTTTTTTTGTTTTTTTACCAGCATGGGGCCACGGCTACCTGGAATAGGGTGGCCGCCCATTTCTTCGCATTAGCAGCTTGGCCTGCGTAATAAAGTTTATTTACCCACTTGGCGTTTTACGTACCGTCAAGCTTAATGCGCTCCACGTCCAACGTAAGATGTTTTTTTTTATTTAGAACATTGCTTATTTGAATCCAAATTTATTTACCTTTTATTTGTAATATTATTTTTTAAATGGCATTTAGTGGAGCCCCACTACAGCATAGGAGCAGTAGCCGGCTTCGCCACCACACTGGTGTCTTCTAGAAGCCTAACAAGAAACAGCCAGTTACGCATCCGGCCTATCGCGAATAGCTTTTACGTAAGCGACGTTTTCTGCAAGTTGCGCGAAAGCAGTCACCGTTTCTTCTTGTGAAATGCAGTAACGAGCACAGGCCCCCGCCCTATGAGCCCTTATTTGCACACAGCGGTGTGTAGCCGTGCGTTCACCCCTACCGCACTTCTTCGTGGAAATTTACCGCGTACAGTAGAAGGCTTTGGCTAGGCGGCGTCAATTACGTTCCCACTCTTTTTATCTTTCTCGACCTGCTGCGTAGACCTTGTCGCGGGGCGTTGCTAACTACCCGCGGCCTCTGTTCGGTGTCTCCACGAAGCCTGCTTCTAATCCTGTCGATTCTGCTCGAGCCTATATTGTTATTAGCGGAAGTAACTGTGGTTACAACTGCTACAAAATTACACCACTCCGGAAGCCACAGATGGCATCAGCTAATTAGGTCTCGAAATTAACGGTCGTATCCGCAGCTAACAACTGACCGTTATTGCCTGGCGTCCTTGCTTTAGCCAGAATTGTACGCTAACTGATTCGCCGATGAACAACTAACCGCGTCTTATTTTCGGGACACCTCTAGGAGGGGAGCTTTCGGTTAGACGACGTCACATCTGATTTCCGAAGCGATATTTTTGTTCTTTTCAATTTTTTTAAACGTAAGCATACATTTGTGTTTTACTGTGTTCCGTTCATTCCGTTGACTCCTATGATGTCTTCCCGCTGCCTGTAACCTCCTGGAATTGGATAACTGGATTACGCTGGTACAGGGCTTGATGAAAACAAAAAAATGGTTTCGTTCGTGTTAAGAATAAATAGAATTTGTGTTGCATTCAATCATAAGAAGAGTGTGACATAGTTGGGGAAACGATATTATATGTTTGATGTGCTCTGAGTGAACGCTACAGCGAAAGGTCATTGTCCTGTGTACAATGCAAAAGAAGAAAGCTCTGTTCGGCAGCATGGGAAAAATGACCGTCTCTATAGGAGATCTGGCTGAAAATGCCGAGGAGAACTCTTTCACCTGTTGCTTGTATGCAAAAAAAATCATTTTTTTCTTTTCGTTCTTTTTATACACTTTTTTTCAGGAAAATAAGATAATAAATCCTGCTCGCTTCGACCTGTACTTATTTTTTGTCTTTCTGCAATGTTCGCGGGCGGTTTGTAACGGGCAGGAAGTATTAGCCCCTTTTTTTCTTCTTGGAGTGCAGGAATTCGAAGGACACTGCATTGGCACATGGCCGAGCCTGTGAGCGTGATGCAGTAATCTGCAGTGCCCTATTTATTCAAGTGTCTCTCTAATGGACCGCGCAGTGTGCAGCCATTTGCGATGTGTTGCATCATAAATTACTTCTAATCTTACGCGGAATGTCGGTAAATAGACGTGCGGAGCACAGGGGCTTTAAATTGTTTAATTTATGCCTTACACAAGCAGCGCGACCGACGCTCCATTTGCGTGGCTGCACAAATGACTCGCACGCAGCCGCGACTAAGCTCAGGCATAACGTGCACGATGTGAAAGTGCAAAAGTTAAGTACCCCTAACAGCAGACATTTCTTGTGTGCTTTGGGGAACGGTCTCTGCGAATTATTTCGGACTCATTGCATTTAATCTCTGTTATTCCGCTGGCATGATTCCATGCATTTGGGAAAGAAACTGAAACTGAAACGGCCCGTTTTTTGGTGAGATAAGAAAAAAGGGAAGTAAGTGGGGGGATATAGCAAATGGCTCATTTAGACGAAACTTTCCAACAAAGGAAGCTGAGAAACTTCGAAAATATTGTCCTTGTGCCCGTGTTGCTTACGTAGCCTGTATAATTGGCATGTTCATGTTTCGCTAGCTACGGAGGGAAACCGATTCACCAGTGACTTTCGCGACCTATGCACAACCTGCAGGTGAATAATTCCTTCAGCAGCAGAAGGTTGCCGACGTAGCCTTCTGTTACTTTCTCCAGCAGTTGAATACCTTATATGAATAGAGTGCGTGCACTGTAGTTCTAGCAAAATGTATACTTTGTGTATCTTAATTCTGATTTTTCTTTTAAACATAGTATTGTTGTTGGAGCACCCGTTATTTATATTCTTCACTCTATGTTGCGTGACAAAGAAATGAAAAGGTGTGGTGTCTTTAATAGAAACAGCGAATTTCACTTGGCTGCTGCCGTCGCATGCTACTCGATGCTGAGGGAATGTTAAAACGACGCCCGCATGAGAAGCACATATGTACGCTTCCTCGCCCATCGGAATGCGGCTGCCGCAGTCGGGTTTGAAACCGCGAACTCGAGCTCACAGCGCAAGGCCATAGCCATGGGGCAACAACGGGAGACCATATGTCTTTATTTATACCATAGCTGGTCTCTTACTATTGCGCTTTATACAATTAGTGGGGTTTCTTGCTCCTAAAATATATCACAACACAATTTTGCTGCCTATAACTGCTGTTTTTGAACCGAAGCTTTCTTTGTCGAACCCACCGGGTTTGGCGTAAGTACGCAACGTTTCTAGCTTAATAGTCAATTTACATATGTAACTGTGAATGTTGACGGGCAAAGTAGTGTCACTGAGTGCATCTTTCTTCTGCGTAATCAAAAAATAAATCCGAACAAGAACGCTACATAAACCCTGCTTGATATTCTTATATTTGGGCTAGCCGTTTTCTTGGTGAACTGGCAATAAGCCACCGGATGCTCGGGCTTATATAGTATGGAAACTTTACTCGCAGCGAGTGTACCGCTTTTCTGCGAAACCACACACTACATCACCACTTAAACCTACACAAGTAGTGTTTGTGTAGGTATTTGTTTGGCATACAGAGCTCTTAATGGAATAACAGGATATGTTGAACGGGTTCTTTGATTTTGTCATATGTATTATGTTTTGTCTATCTTATCCTTGGCCCACTGGGTATGGGCCCATTCTTGGTCAATCCTATACAACATGCATCTACCATTCTGACAGGGGAGGTATGAAAACCTTTAATCTATTTACGACCATATAAAGCCCACAGAAGTGGTGTCGTGGAGCAGAAGTAGAACACCGGGATTCTACTCTGAATATCGCAAGTTAGAATACTCCTCCAATCCACTACATTTTCAGGCCTAGAAATGCGCCTGACACCGGCAAAAAAAAAAAAAAATCAAATATTGCCGAAAGGCAGTGGGGCCATACCAGTCCAGGTGCAACCAAATTAGGAAGGTCCACTAAACTTCAACAAAGACACTTCCTCACCAGAATTGGCCTTCCAGCTGCAGTATTCGGCCACTACCTCCCTCATGGCTCTTGCAATTAACCCATGGCCCTCAGTCCCCAGTGGCTGCGGAGCACCCATCCAAGGCGGCGGTCAGACTTGCGACGCAGTGGAGGTTGCTAAGAATCTCTGGATCCGGACAGCCCACCACTGGAAATTGAAGCTGGAAACATTTAACACGCGAACCCTCTCGAGTGAGGCTAGGTAAGCAGGGCCCCTTGAGGAATTATCGGGCATTGCTTCGGATAAATTATTGGCCTTAGTGAAGATATAAAAACTGGTAAGGTTTATACAGCGTTGACTAAGGGCCAGGTCCTCTGCTACTTCCTCTGCTACGTCCGATTCCCTTTTCTTTCTCGTCTTCCTTCCATGGTTGTAGCACGTCTATTTCACACCAGTCATCTGCTACAGAGGTCTTCCAGAGAAGAGAAAATACTAGGTAGGGTCCCTCACCCATGAGGACATAGCGGGCAACATTTATCAAGTCTACAGCATTAACGAGAGATGAGTATTCGTAATAAAGCTGAATAATACCACTGACACACGGGAAAAACAGAAGTACCTTGCAGTAAACCCTTTTGTTACTCTGTAGGACCCTTTGCCGAAATGGGCTGCACCGATGACGCATGGCACAGCACTAACTTCCTTAGGTGGTTCCTCAGGTGAACGCCGCAAGAAAAAAGTGGTGGCTGTTAAAGCAGCAAGAGAGAGAACATTTTTAAAAAGCTGCGTATTTGAATTGCATTTAGCTACTGTAAACCCCCCCCCCAAAAAAAAAAAAATTGTTGCTGTTAATGACTTATAAGGCGCATATTAGTTTATTTTATTCCCGTTTTTGCGCTCTTAGCAGCAATTTAAATTGTTCTAGCAACGATGTACAGTCGGTGTTTTTCTATGCTACAGTGTACTAGTATAGTTGTGCATGCTGTATTTATTCTGGTGCTGGCCACGTTTCTGTCATCCTTTCTCACGTCTTTTTGTCCCTTCCTTCGTGCGTGCAGACGTAACGCATTTTATTGAATGTGTTATTCGCACAATTGTGATCGCGTGACAGAATTCCACATTTGCATCATGGTTAAGCGAAACGCTAGCGATGAAGCAAGAGTTGAGGTTGCTCTGACACTTGTCGCTCTCGTACATCTTGAAGATGAGATGAACGCACTCAAGGGGAAAGTGGAAAACATCGAACGTTCACTCATCATGAGCATGCTTCATGCTGACTGCTTCAGCAGTGTCCCCTCGAGCCGCCTACTGCGGAAGGTAGGCGGCTCGAGGGGACACTGCCGAGAAATCTGCCGAGTATAATCAACCTCTTTACATTGCTTTCATAGATTATGAAAAGGCATTTGATTCAGTAAGGATACCAGCACTCATAGAGGCATTGTGTAATCAAAGAGCAAGGAGGCGTACGCGAATACCTTGGGAAATATCTACAAAGATTCCGCAGCTACATTGCTTCTTCACAGGAAAAGTACAAAGCTACCTATCGAGAAAGTGGTCAGGCAAGGGGACACAATCTCTCCAATGCTATTCCCTGCATGCTTAGAAGGAGTATTCAAGCTATTAAACTGTGAACGCTTAGGAGCGCGGATCAACGGTGAATATCTCGCCAAGCTTCCCTTCGCAGATTACATTGTCCTGTTCAGCAACACTGGAGCCGAATTACAACAAATGATTGAGGCCCTTAAGCGAGCAAGTGTAAGAGTTGGGTTGAATATTAATATGCAGAAGACAAAGATAACGTTCAATAGCCTGGCAAGGAAACAAGAGTTCGGCATTGCCAGTCAGCCTCTAAAGTCTGCGAAGGAGTACGGTTACCTAGGTCAATTACACCCAGGATACCCTGATCATGAGAAGGAAATTCACAGAAGAATAAAAATGGGTTGGAGCGCATACGGCAGACACGGTGAGCTCCTGACTAGAAGCTTATCATCATCATTGAAAACGAAGGTGTACAATCAGTGCATTTTACCGGTGCTGACATATGGGGCAGAGACTTGGAGGTTAACAAAAAAGCTCGAGAACGAGTTAAAGACGGAGCAAAGAACGATGGAATGAACATGTTAGTGGTGACGTTAAGGGAGAGGAAGAGAGTGGAGTGGATCAGAGAGTAAATGGAGATAGCCGATATTTTAGTTCACATTAAGAGAAAAAACAGGAGCTGGGCAGGCCATGTAATGCGTAGGGTAGACAACCGGTATAGCATAAGAGTTGCTGAATCGGTGCCAAGGGAAGGGAACGGAAGCGCAGTCAAAGACGGCAGAAAATTAGGTGGAGTGATGAAACAACGAAATTTCCAGGTGCGAGTTGGAATTAGCTAGCCCAATACAGGAGTAATTGGAGATCGCTGGGAGAGTCCTTCGTCCTGCAGCGGACATCAAAATATTATGGTGATGATGATTATGATGATGATGATGACGATGATGATGATTACGACGACGATGATGATGCTGATGAAAGCCCGCAGGCAAAGAAGCAAAGGAAAGCACATGGGTAATTAGCTGTGGTAGAAATTGAAATGTAGAAAATAATGAGGAAAAGAAAGAATGAACCTGGACAAAAAGATAACTCGGATATCTTTAAATTTTATTTTTATTTAACAATACTGCTGTTTTTCTTTAGGAAGCCCAGGAAGCAGTAGTACCTAATAGTACATGTGTATTGGAATGGCCGATAAAATATTCGGTGTTGCTAATTGGGACCCTTTGCTGTGATCTTCAACGGTTTGGATCATGTGCCTATAAGCTCGGTGTCCATTTCATTCTTATCTCTATACCCCTTATTCCCCCTGTGTACGGTAGCGAACCGGATTTTGATTTCTGGTTAACCTCCCTGCCTTTCTTTACCAATCACACCTCTCCTCTCCTTGGGCGATGCACCGCTCGATAAACCTGTTCTCGTTCCATTGCCGAAGCTAAGCAGCACTGGAGTCGGCCATTTCTTGGGAAGAAATCAACCTGGTATCGCCCACTGCACATGGCTCATGACGCTACAGCAGGGGATCCCTACACCCTCCCTTGGCTACCATTCCCCCTCTTTGTCCTATTAACTTTGTGCTTGTGCCGCGACACAGTTTTTAATAAAGCTCCTTGCTGCGCGCCACTTCAGGCATCTATGCCAGAGCGGGCTGCCCACAGGGACAGTAAGGGAAGGCCTCTTTCACAGTGAATATTTATGTTGCCGTATTGCTTCTATTTTTTCTTCTTTTTTGTCCATTCGTTGACGTTCTTGTTCATCGAAAGCAGAAGTAAGAGAACGCCCTCTCCTGAGCACGGCAGGTCCGCAAGGTCACATTGTCTGCAGGCCGAAGGCGATTCCAATGCTGGGACAAACATAACGTTGTCCCCGCGCCGGCATCGCCTTTATCGTTTCCTTTTCTTTTCTTTTTTGCTTGTGCTGGTTCCTGCGAAGTTTCAGATAACTGCCACTCTGCGAGTGTCCGGCTCCGTCGAGCAAGACATACATTTTGCGCGTGTGCCGAGTGCTCTGCCACCAGCCCTTTTCGAATACTAATGGCCTGCCGTTAAATCACACGCGGCGCTGGCGGCGAGGAATTCATTCGCGCCAACCCAACTGCTTGACTTGGTCCTGTCTCCAGGGCATAACAGTTGCCCAGGCGGGTGATATCGCTTTCAAAGTGACAACTCATATTCCAGCTTAGCAAAAAAATTAGAGAGATTAAGCAGCGTTTGTACACGCCAACAGACTGGGTTGGTGCGACATCTCTTTGTGGTACCGTGCTGTTCAGTGTCTGACCTAATTTAATTACGATGCCAACAAGTGGCGTTATCTGTGTGACTGCGCGACAAGGCTGAAAGCAGACCCACTAGGCTGGATACGCTGGCCGCGACGTGTCTTTCGCAGGTGTGGCCGGCACGTATACAAAGCTACACCAAATTTGCGGTATCGCAGAACCAGCTTCGCGTTGAGAGAATCGGTAAACCGTCGTTAAGCTTTTTAGAGGTTTATAATCAGAAAGGGTGGCGAAGTGGGCACTGTATCGAGTACAAGGACAAACGATAGTGTTTCGAAGCGTTGAGAAGGACTGGGCTACCCGAAGTTGACAAGTATACGGTTAGATTGATTTTAAAGCTTACAACTCGTCAGCGCAGCATTTGTGCTGTATACCTGGTACAGAGGCTTGTCCTTTCCCTATGTGCAACTTTTACTGCCCGTAACCTTGAGGCAGTTTGATTACTCGGCATATTTTTTGCGACCATCTCTAACATAAAAGATAGAAAACTTAAATGAAGAGAAATCAAAACTTCTCCAAATCGCGACTGGCCAAGTGCGCTGCCAGCGGAGGCACATCAAGGCGTGTAATTAAGGCAAGCACGATAACTTGTATTCACACTTCTAGAATGTAAAAATGTGTTAGAACTTATGTCGTCTGCCCCTTCATGTTATCTGTACTAACAGAACGAAGAACCGTGTGTTTAATTTGTTTTTATGTCTATGAGTCTGTGTGCGCGCGGGGAGAGGTGTAGTTCGGGAAGGGTGTGCGAAGAGGGTGCGAGGATGTTACGGTGCATAATTTGGCACGCATAGTGGCATGCAGATTTGAATACATTTCGCTGTGTAACGATAACACTGATAAATCAAGGCAAAATGCACAGCGTTTACTTTCGAAGGGAGAAGCAATTAACTTCAACAGATTCAACTATTTGCTGCTCCAGATATAACGCGTCCTTGTGAACGTCGTAGGAGTAGGAGTATCGACTTCTGCGGTTGTATCGTGCTATTAGACGCACAACAGCAAAATTTTGTGCCTCACTCCTAGTAAGCTTCTTTAGAGAGAATATTCACGCAGAACATCGCTAAAATCAGTATTTATGCAGAGGTGCTCTATTCTTTTCATCGCTTTGCGAACTTGTCAAATATTTTGTGCTTTGCTAAAAAAATGAAGGAGCCTCTGTGATTGCGAGCTGCCTCCTCAACTGATTCGCAGCGTGCTGCACTGCGGCTAGAAAATATTGCAGATGCGTGAGGAAAACTGCCCTAATTACTTCCATAAGATCGTCTTGATAGCATTATTAGATAACTGAGCACAGTGAATATACCAAGTAAATAATCGCGGCGGCCTCGCGTAAGTCAGGTAAAGCAAGAAGCTTGGGGAGACGATGTGTTAACACGATATAAATTATCAGAGAAAGTTTCACAGTACTATTTTATCACGTAGAGATTTTCCAACACCACATTTCATTATTCTTATTTCCGTGCTGCCGCTAATTTTCGAGTAATTATGGCCTATAGTACAACATCCTCCATGTAGTGGTGGAAATGCCACTCTGTATATATTTTGAGCTTCGTCGAGTATTCCAGTGAGCCTAGTGATTGAATTCAGTTTGAAACTCTGTGTAATCCCCGCGCCTTTCTCATCTAAGACACTGAAACGGGTCTCAATTCAGTGGCAAGTCCAGGGAGAAGGACACTAGTAGGAGATTACGAGCAACATGTCGTAATTCATTATCACAAAAGGAAGATTTGTGCCATCTAGTTCGTACCTGGGACCACCACCGCCTATTGTTCAAACAAAAGTTTGCGCATGTTCTCCAACCCACTTCGAGAACATGCGTAAACTTTCGTTTGACCAATAGGTGGTGGTGGTCATTTCGCAGTAGGTAGCGTAAGCCTGACATCTTTGACCATTACTTATTCCGCCTGAACATCTTTTACAAGTGTTTCGCCAAACCTTCATCACCTTAGTGTCTAGGAAGTAGGTAATCAACAGATGTGAAAGTCTTTTCCGGCACCTTCGGGAAATACAATGCTTTGAAATCTCGCGTGTCGAAGACTCTTCTGAGCCCTACGTCATCTTGTTCGTACGTACTGACAGTAGAGTAAACTGATGGTACTATGGAGACACGGGTTCAAACATGATCGTTGAGGGTGCGGCGTGTACAGTTCGAAACCACCGTCCACGCAACGGTGGTCCCGCTGAGCTGTCACACTGCCAATAAATTGCACCCTCGCCGCGGCGCTTCTGCTTGCATGACCGCGTAAGGTTAATGTGTCTGCCGGGCTCGCAACTTCTCACGCGCCACTCAACAATGGGCGGCCAGCAAAGACTCTCACCCGGCGCAACCTACGCATTCTGTTCTGCTGCGTGGGGACAACTAACACGGTGCGCGGGCGCCCGCGCAATTGGAGCGATGTCTATCCGACAGCAGCGTAGAAAACAAGACGGCGACGGGTCGCTGTGCGGTCAGAGGTGACCTGCTGTGTAGCCGGCGCCATCATCTAGTGTCCCCGTGGCTTTTTCTCTCACGTGGCGAGCCACGTACCTAAGTGTTCCTTTTGTCATGCCCTGCGGGAGAAAGCGGGGGCGTTTCTCGTGGCTAACGCTGAAGGCATGGAGGTGTAACATTCCCTGCTAGACAGAGAGATTATGTAACTAGTTGTATCACGTGGTTCAAAACACAGTGTAAAGGTTGTTGCGCAGTGGTTGCACTTGTTACCTCGCACTCCTTTATTTGCCGAGGGTTACCTGACGTAGAGCTGTTTTGTTTCATTTTCAAGCTATGAATTACAAATACTTGAAACTGCGAACCACTGTGCCGACAACCGCTTTGTCAGACGGCAGTTACTACTACTCGTAGTTCTTGTGTCTCTTCGAGGACAATCGCTCAACAGGCGTAAGAGCCAGATCGTTGACAACGTTAACAAGTGTGGCCAGGCGCTTACAACTTGCAGTCGGCAACTGGTCAGTGTATAGAATTACTGGCTGACGTCATAAGAACGAGGCCAAAATCTGTAAGCTGTACAGGGATTCCATTCCATAAAGCTTATGAGCAGTGAATGAGAACGTTCTTCGTTTGAATCGAAACCGGCAAGCTAAGTAGGGGAGTCAAAATATCGGCTTTTTAATCAAAACAACTTTACTATTTCGACATTTTTTAGCTGGAACTTGGTATGGGGACATTGTCGTGCTGAGAAACAACGATGAAGTGGACAGGAGCTGCTGTGTTTTTTTACTTTGTTATTAAAAGCCGATTTCACACAGTTTACTACCCTGTTGCCAGCTTTGTTGATACGACTCCAAGTTGATGCCTAGATATTTGTGATGCCGCAAATGTACTGGGTGATTTAGTTTTTTAATGATATGTGGTGGTCTAGCCGTGGTTGTGGACCGAAATCTCTCGTGGATTGACTCGCAAAACTACTGTTCAAGATGGCGCCTTTCTTGAATATTTACTACATCCAGGAGAGCATAAGCCATGAGAAGGATTTCGTATAACTTTTAGTACAGGTGAACGGCAAACAATATTGCGTCGCTCATTACAGGCTTTAAACTTTGTTTTGAACAAGCTAGAGCTTGTGGAATGCCTTCCAAGAAGACTATCTTGTACGGAAGCCGTCATCCACGTGGGGCCAGCGTATGTCTTACGCAAGCATGTTAGTGCAGACCCGCTTCGTATTCACCAGAATGACTTAGTAACCTATTTATGGCGAAATTCATTTGTCCTTTCATACAACAACAATGAATGCGACACGTCGTCATGATCCAACCAACATTATACCCCGGCTCCAAGAGCTTTGAAAGGAGTTAGCACATGGTGATGCTATTTTTCACGGGGGCTTCACATAAAAGACTGCTTAACACTTGAAATCACAATGAAACGCCTCCTCTCAGCAGGAAGCTACTTCGAATGCGACCAGCGTCACCGTTATTAACAGACATAAGGGACCAAATGCGGCATCCGGGTAAGCCTGCATTTCATTTGGAGCACCTTGTGCTTTGGAAAACTGGAGCCGCCCTTGTTCTGTCTCCATTCGCGCGCCGCGGCCGCACCTCCCGAGCACTCGGTCATTGTCTAACGGCTTTCTTGGCGCCACGGTTTTCGCCACTAGAGCAAAAAGCGGGGCCATGTTGCGCGTTAATCCGCGCAGGCTTCTCAGAAGCCCAGCTATGACTCGTGCTTTCTCTCTATTCCCCTGTATGAACACGGAGGGAACACGCCTGATTCTTACGCAAGAACAATCGTGCGCCAAAGGCAGGTCACAAAAGAGAGACGGATGGAAAGGGAGGACGGAGCTGGAAGAAAATACGTAAAATGCGACCGGACTCCGCAGGAAGAACTCGCTCAGAATTCTGATGATGTCTGACGGAGACGTGAGTTATGATGCTGGCAGCCGTGCGGGCACGCAACGGGCGTGGTGCCCTGTCCCGCATTGTCTGTCCTCTCCCCACTTCAGTGGGAATGACTTCGCCTTCGCGGGCGGTCGGTCACTCTTCCGCGTTCACGCGTGCCGGATTTGAAGTGGTTCCCTCCCTTCTCCTCCCTCACCTGTTTGTTTGTTTGTTTTTTGTTTGTTTGTTCGACTGCAAAGTATGATCCGTTCGGCTTATAGAAACGTCAGAACGTCAGTGAACCGTTGAGAAGGGTGGAAGGGGACACGACATCTGATCGAGTCGAAAAGCCGCCCGAAAGTTTTACCGCCGGTTCACGCGTATACAGACGCCATTGTTTTGGTCTTGACCGTTCGTGGTAGTCAACAAAAAGCCGATTTCGTTCGGCCTTAGCACCACATTTGTTTGCAAGGATGCTGTGGGAAGAATCCAAACCAGAGAATGTACTTTTGTTGTCGTTGTTGTTGTTGTTGTTGATGATGATGATGCTGATGATGATGATGACGACGATGATGATGACAATTTGCATTCTAGAATTGAAATGTCGACACGACCATCTGCATTTGCTGATTCTCGCAGTCATGTGAGAGCAGACAAGCTCCACATTGCAAGTATAACAAGCTCTATTTTTGTTTGTACAACGGTTCATCATGCAAGCCGAATGCACTTAGGAGCAAGAGCCCCTGTCAGGCCGAATGGCCTTTAGCTCTTGTTTCCTCTTTCTGTAATGAAGAAAGGAAATAAACTTCAAACTTCAAACTTCAAACTTCAAATATTGAATTTTTGGTCTACAGAAACCATTTCCTATTTAGCACAATGTACCAACATTTTATATCAGTTGTCCCTGCTAAATTAACGCATAACTTTCATTCAATGAAATATAAGTGGCACGAACCAAGTATGCTACGCAGGCATGAATACCAAGATTAAATATGTCAACACAGAGTAGTTATGCACTGTGAACAAGAAATAGAGGCTCCTAAATATTCTTCTTTTTCTTGAAGCTTGTACGTATTGGCATTGGGCCGCCTTTCTCAAATCTCAACTGGCCTCAACTCATCAATCTCAACTGGCCATCCAGGCGCCTTTGTACAGTTACCTAGTCGGGGTGTAGAGTTACCATTTTCCTGTGAGCAAGAACTTTCTAATAACAGTTCCCTTTATAGGCTCAGGGCACTCGAACTAAAAAAACATAAAAAAGATGTGTGTGGCATCTCTTCTAGCGGGCTGCTTGTGTTATTTCAGAAGATAAGGAAACGAGTTTTATGATAACGACCCCATCACATCACCTTGAAGCATGTTGCTGCAAACAAACATTTCCACCAACAATATGGTGTGTTTGAGATGCAAACGTGTAGCTGTTGCTGCTGCTGCTGCCGCAGGAGTATGCTTGTACTGCATCATGGCGCCCGCAAACAGGGAATTTTTTCAATGAAATTCGACAGGATTTACGCAACATGCGCTCTGTTGAAAAGGAACTGCGAAAAGAGCACCGACATTTGCCAATCAGTCTTGAGTTTTTTCAACAAAAAGTTTGAAGAGATGATCTCGCATTGCACGCGTCTTGAAAAAGGAAACGCGGAACTGAAATAGCAAAATCAAGTGCTCTCAAATGAATGCGGTCAACCGTAGAAGCAAGTTATAGAAAATGTAAAAATAACTACCGCCCTCGAACGGTACTCTCGAAACCAAAATATAGAAGTAAATACTATTGCTGTTGTCCCGAATGAGAGCCTTACGAAAATCATTGAAAAAAATTGGAGAAGATATGCATGAACCTATTACGAACCTATTATGTTGACATGTGCCATCGCGTCCATTTCCAGGAAAAGACCTGCCCGCCCATTGTTGTTCAGTTTCACTCTCGAACCAAACGCGACGCTGTTCGTGACAAGGCACGGAAATTCCGCATGCCCACTGCCAACATTGGCCGACAGGAGACATCTCCAATTTACGAAAACGAACTTTGCCCACAGCTGAAAAAAATTTTCGGTCTCACGATCAGAAGGAAGAATGAAAAAAAACTGTCGTTTCACTTGGTTCAAGGGAGGTTGGACATTTGCCCGGAAAATTGACACCTCTGCCTTGACCTTGAAAAAATAGACTAGTTGATTTCGTGCGTGATAAATTCTTCCGTATAACTTTACGGTGGATAGAGGAACCCTAACGACCCGCGAGCTCAACTTGTCTACGTCAACTGGAAAAAAAAGTGTATTTGTTGTATTCATATTAACGCACAATCTGCCAGAAACCTGAAAGACAAACTCACTGCCCTCTTTCATCGCTCTACTTTTTCTTTCCACGCTTTCGTGATATCTGAGAGTTGGTATCGAGGCGATGGCAAAGTGCTCTAAATTTCATGCTACATTTCCCATTTCTTAAACAGATGAAATAAAAGAAGCGGCGCTATAATGCTAGTGCTCATTAATGCTAACACTAGCACAAAAAAATAAAGAATTGATGCTTTTTCTGCGATAAACGATCATTATGAAGTATTGACCATAAGAAGCGATTGCTGAATTTTCTATACTGAGTACCGGCCACCTACCGGGAGCGTCTGTGCCTTTCTTTTGTCCTTGCATGGACACTTTTTTTGGGGTGGATTAATGAAAATAGCTACAAATTAATGCCAGGTGGTGATACGCAAATCGATTTATTGAGTCCCTCGCCTCACTGTACCGACTTACATGGGACGCTTGAAATACATGCTCTGTAAAACGTGATAAAAGAACCAACCCACACATGCGTTAACACATCAACGCTAATTAACGTATTTATTACTAACGATACGAATGAGCGGACTTACTGTGGGACTTTAGCGACGCTAATAAGCGACCACCTGCATATATGCTCTTAGAATTAAAATATAAATAATTTTAGGAGTTCCAAAAGTAATCTATGTACATTTAGCGATATAAAATCATATTGGAATATTTTGCTAAGGCATCGTTAAACCAAAATTGGGAAATCCTCTCCGTAGTGATGATGAGCATTCGTCCCACAGCATTTTTACTGACTATAGTTTGAAACAGTATATGGTGAATGTTTTCGTATACACACACAAAAAAAGAACATGTCCACGCAAGGCCGTGGGTTACGAGTCACTGCTTAAAAGCTATCCGCGACAAAATATCTCATTTGAACAGTTTCTGAAAATTACAAACGCGCACAATCTCGCCGCTTTTAGGAAAGCATCGAAAGGAAGCAAACAAGCTTATGCACCATAGTAAGGAACATTAATTCGCAAATATATTTAGCAATGACACTGTGCATGCATCAGAGCTTATCTGAAAAAAATTCTAACAGGCTTCAAAACGCTGCCCAGACTCAGATGCCAGCCCAACAGAAATAGGAGTGTATTACAAAACTTGCGTCGGGGAAGAACCGGCGAACGCTTTTCACATTTTTGTTTTGTTTGTTTCCGTCGGAAGAATCGCACATGACAAAAAAATTATATAAGATTTCTGCCTGCACGTACCACTAATCGATGTTTCTGTTTCGCCCAGCTACGTCAGAAATTAGCTCCACTTTCCTCTCACTATAATTTAGTAAATGTTGTGACATTGATGAGTTACAAATATAGCCAGTCGGGCACCTTACTGACATCATTGTTCTCTTGTTAAATTACGTGGTGAACCTAATATCCCTATCCGGAAATTTTCCTCAGCGTTTGCAAGTTGCCAAATTGTATCTATCTGCAAAGTTGGTGACAGAAATAACATGTCAAATTACACGCAAATATTGATCCTCCCTGTCTTCTATAAAGGTATAGAAAAATTAATACGCACGTGAATTACTTCTGTTTTGTCAAATCATAACGTTATGGCACCATTCCAATTTGGTTTCACTAAAGAACGTTCAACTTAGAGTGCACTTTTATTGGAGAAACAAATTATTCTAGACTCCTTCGGTAGTGGCATTTGCGTGCTTAGAGTGCTTATTGAATATTCTAAATTTTTTTTATTGTATCAGTCATAACAGACTTCCTAACAAACTTGGTCATTATGGCTTTCGAAGAAATGTTCAGAATATATTAAGTAGTTATCCACGTTACCGTAAGCACCAACGCGACTAATATAACCTTAAAGCGCTAGTTAGGGTAGCATCCTCGGACCTTTGCTCTTTAATATGTAAACAACCTAGTTATTGTTGATAGAAATAAAAAAATTATCGTCTATGCCGCAGATACGAGTAAAGCGATTTCTCACCTACCGACACATATAAATCGAAATAATGGTGCACTTGCGCAGTTAGATTAGTGGAGTTCAGCAAACTCACTGGCCTTAAACGTTGCAAAAACAAAATGCGGGATATTTAACGCCAATAAACAATACTACTCACTATGAATTGTGCACTCTGCTTATCAACGTCCCTTATGCACTTTGGTGTATGTGATATGTGTAGGTTGAATTATGTAGTTTGAATAATCAGAAATAATATTTATTTACTCTGATTTGTTATGCGCTCAAATTGTATAACTATACTAGTGTACTAGTGGCCAACAGCCCACTTTGTGTCTTCTGGGGGGCAATGAAACAATCACGCACCTTCTTTGTGAGTGCCCTCGTTTCAACCCACAAAGAGCAGTCCTCTCAGCCACCCTAGACAAACTGGACAAGCGCCCAATGACAAAAACAACATCCTTGGAAAGTGGCCTACGCGAACATCAGCGCGATCCGCTATGAAGGCGCTGCTGCGGTATTTAAAAGACATGGGACTTTCTAACAAATTGTGACTGTACATACTGTGACATAGTATTGTACGGAGACACTGCGTAACCCTAGGAACGCCTTTGCAGGCTGTGCGACAGCGCCCACAGAAAGAGTTCGTAGGTATCCTGTGTAAGCGTGTGTGCGCGTTCTTTTCTCATCATTCTTTTTGACTTTTTTATCCTTTTCTCTCTCTCACCTATCGCATCCCTTTGCCCCTTCCCCAGTACAGGGTAGCCAACCGGAGATCATCTCTGGTTAACCTCCCTGTTTCCTTTGCCTTTCTCTCTCTCTCTCTCTAGTATATCTTTATTGTTTGCTGATGCTAACATGCATAATTTATGTTCAACTTATTGCCCATTCCCCTCTACAATTGCATCGGCCCTGAGGGTACAATAAATAAATAAATAAATAAATAAATAAATAAATAAATAAATAAATAAATACTATATTCTTGACATTAACCTTACACTTGGCTGTTTTAGCACTGAAGTTGTACCGCATGTTAGGAGTATTGCAGTTCTATTTGATGAAAACATGTATTGTAATGAATATGTCAAGAAGGCACTAAAGTGTCATGGACAGTTCGAGTTTTATCGAGGCTGCGGTTTCTTCTCCTGTCACAGATAATCATGCTAGTTTATAACTCTATCTTCTTTTCAAATATATCCTATTACGACCTGAATTGAATAAAGACAAATGGAGAAGGCTTTAACTCTTTAATGATTACTGCTACTATTAACAAGTTACTCTGGAAATATATGACAAGTATGAAATAAAAATCGGATGAGCCAAAAAAAAGGATAACGCCACCACGAAGCTTCAACAAGGTTAAAACAGAACCACAAGAGCCACACTAGGCGCCCTGGTGTCAGGCCTTCTGTGGGAAGAAAGGAATGCATCAGAAACATTAGATATATCTAGTGATTCTGCAGTGCCGATTTTTAACCGACATATAATGTCAACGATATCACAGTCCTGGTTTGCACTTTACAGATGCGAGGAATTAAAGTCGCAGCTATGTTTGTGCCATGGGAAGGCTATTGCGGTCATTAGTCGTGTTTATGACTTCGGCAGGTACGATATAAATCCAGGACCACATCTAGCACCGCCGAATATATATATACAGAAAGGCAATTGGTGTGAAGGTCAACCGCAATACGCCTCCTGCGGTCAAGCCTTAATGAACGCATTTTAGTACAGGTGGTGAGAGCTACCCCAGTTTCAATTAATTACGGCGGGAATAAAATGGGCTCCCGCATCGACGATCGTATATGCTGTTGATCGTAAGCGGGTGCAATGTGAAGCTTTAGCGCGTGCAGTAAAACCGTAGAAAGTATTTCTCGCCTGTCTTAACCATCGCATAAAGCAAAAAAAAAGTGGCAAAAGAAAACGCTGGAAGCGTAAAAAGCTCTTTCCCTCGCACCTTTAGGCGGCATCGGCGTTAAGGTCGCTAAGTAGCCCCGATTGTTCTGGTGATTGAGAATGTCCGGCCGTGCGCAGCCAAAGCGACGCGGAGCAGAATGGTCGCCGCTGCTGCATGCCTTGCGAGCTGGCCGCGCTTGGGTGTCGTATCGCGAGACAATCTGTTTCTGCCGTGGAAAGTTTCGGCGCAATTGCGCTCCGGGACCGATTTATGTTTATTTTTTTATTTTTTTGCCGACTCTCTCGTTGATTTTTTTGTTTTGTTTTGTTTTTTCGTGCAGTGCATGCATACAACGCCTTCTCAAGGAGAGCCAGCTAGAAGGACAGCAGTGATAGGTTCCCTTTGGACATAGTGAGTGCGATAATCGCCGGCTTGCTAGTGGTTCTGACTTCTCGGGAGTCTAGTCTTTTTCTTACGCCGTGACAAATACGAGTGAGAGACAATAACGGTGATGCTTATGGGAAACATTCCCCTAAGGACGTCCAGGACAGGACGTCCAGTGCGGGGAGAATAAACTGCGTATGGTGGACACACTTATTGATATTTTTGTGATAAATATTTAGTGGCAGCCGTATTAGTAGGCGGGTTTGTCGTAAGATGTTCATTTATTCTGCAACAAGTCTTTCACTGAAATTCGGTTGCTTCCTTCAATGAATAACACTCAGCCTTTGAAATGAGAGAATTCAACGGTTATCCTTTGCGCTTAGCCTCAATGTTCCATTGCTGTGAGTTTTCGGGAAGCAGTTCACCGGGTTTGGTTCTTATGTTTGCGAATTTCGTTAAACAGAGTTTAAACTTCCATTCGCTTTTCATGTAACTCTGGCACGTATGACAGAATGCCGCGGCAATGTGGCAGTCAACGCTACTAAGGAAAGAGCGAAAAGAAGAACGCTGGCACATAAGCTATAGTCTAGATTGATGTCAGCTCATTGGCACTGGTCAAGCATTTCTATACAGGCAGAACTTTGCAACCATGAACTAAAGAGAAAGAAGCGAGAGCCACTGTGTCTTCCTCGTTCTTGATTATATCCTACAACTTTCTCGCAAAAAGTAGCTGACAAATCTTCCTAACAATCTTACAGCCTCGCAACGTTCATCTCCTCACAGGACGCCACCGTTGAGATTCTTGACAGAGCAACGTAGCCACTTCGAGTGCATCAACTGCAGCGTGGTTTCACTTTATTTATTTATTTATTTATTTATTTATTTGTTTGTTTGTTTGTTTGTTTGTTTGTTTGTTTGTTTGTTTGTTTGTTTGTTTGTTTGTTTGTTTGTTTGTTTGTTTGTTTGTTTGTTTAGTTATTGTACCTTCAAGGCCCGAAGGCGTTACAGAAGGGAGTGGACGAAATACAGAGCATGTGCAGATAACAGGGTATAATAATAAAAGAAAAATTAGAAAGTGCGGATTAACAAAAGTATTCTTCAATAGTAGTTCTAATAGCAGATGTATCGGTTATGTTAACAATCGAGGCCGGCAGATGATTCCATTCACTAGTAGTTTTAGGAATAAATGAATAAAAAATACGTTCGTGCGACAGTGTGGAACGCTCACTTTGTGGTGACGGTCAGTACGAGATGATACGTATGCTGGTTCGGACAAAAGTTCACTTTTTAATTCAGAATTGTAATATTAAATTTTGTTCAGCAGTGATAAGCGTGCTAACTTCCTACGGGATGAGAGGAGAGGGAGTTTTAAAGTAGCCTTCGTAGATGTTACGCTTGATGGCCGAGTACGCGGGTTTCATGAGCGATAAACATTTTTGGAGGCTGGTGCATCAACCGGGAGGCTTGTCGCGTTATCCTTTGGCAAGGCTGCGGAGCAGGCCTGACGTTATACTAGCGAGAACATGTTGGCGATACTGATTTACTGCGCACGCAAAAGTGCAATATAGTCCGCCGGTGCCATTCTGCCCCGGAAGTGAGTGGCACTTAGTTTTACGAGCAGCGTCATTAAAACGTGCAAGGCGGCTTTTCCGCAGCGTCTTGCCCTGTATACAGTGTGGAGATAAGGTGACGGCCGGTCTGTCCCCCTCGACGCCTGACACGCACTTCCCGCTGAAGAGCTGCGCTACATTTTAGGAGATTGAAGATCTTCGTCGTTTGCCTGTGAGCGTAGAAGTGCATTAGTACCTTCTACATACGCAACTGTTAAGGTTCTACACCAAAACTAGTACTTTAGCAACGCCTATCACGGATCGTGGCCGTGTGGATGGATATGGGTACATTACATTGCATGCGCATGCATACGCGCATACGCGCATGGGCGCTAGGGTGATGAAGCCCGTGGTAAAACACCAAGCTATAGAGAGCGATATTCTCTGTCGTTTCGGAATCACGCCCGAACTTCCTTCTCATTGGTCACATTTCAAGGATGGCTCTTTTGGCTCATGCCGATTGGCGGAACTATCGTTTTACGGGCCACTCCCAGGAGTATTGGACACATGGTCCGTTATAACGGTCGCTCCAGGATTTCATACCGGAAAGAGACGTTTACATTTTAGATTAGAATCATGCAGCAGGGTGTACTTGCGCGATAAGAGAAAAAAATTCTGTTGGCACATTTTACGTAAAAGACAAAAGACCAAAGACAAAAGACAAAAGAAGACGGCCCTATTTTATGACAGCTCTATTTTCACGTCATGTAATTATTAGTGGAATGCGATAACAGAATGTCAAATCTGCATGATGAATCATGCTGACGCCGGAAAAACGCGTAACCGCTGCAGTAAGTTGTTGGTTCAGAATCATTTCTGAACCAACAACTTTTCCAGGCTTAACCAACAACAAAATCCAGTCTTAACGCTAGCGCGTGTAAAGACTGGATTTATTTCTTTATTACAGGGTTTCTCACGCTATACCGTTATACGGTAGCAAAGTAAAGGGGGCCGTATTTGGAATTGTCTTTTTTGTTTCTTTATGTCGCTCCCGCACACGCGAACACTCCCAACTTGATAACGCAAACTCATCGCGCTCTTAGCCGTATCATGAAAGAGCGACTCTGAAACAGATACGCATATATGCGGCCGAATTTCTTGGTCTTACTATTGAGCGCTCGGCTACATGCAGTTTGTTTTTCTTTCGTTTCTTTTTGTGGGCTGTTCTAGGAATATCTGAGTGAGTGAGTGAGTGAGTGAGTGAGTGAGTGAGTGAGTGAGTGAGTGAGTGAGTGAGTGAGTGAGTGAGTGAGTGAGTGAGTGAGTGAGTGAGTGAGTGAGTGAGTGAGTGAGTGAGTGCGTGAGTGAGTGAGTGAGTGAGTGAGTGAGTGAGTGAGTGAGTGAGTGAGTGAGTGAGTGAGTGAGTGAGTGAGTGAGTGAGTGAGTGAGTGAGTGCGTGAGTGAGTGAGTGAGTGAGTGAGTGAGTGAGTGAGTGAGTGAGTGAGTGAGTGAGTGAGTGAGTGAGTGAGTGAGTGAGTGAGTGAGTGAGTGAGTGAGTGAGTGAGTGAGTGAGTGAGCGAGCGAGCGTGTGACCTCTGTTCTCCACCCGTTTCCCCATCCCACCTCAGAAGAAACATTAAACAATAATTGCTAATCTCTTCGCTGTTAAAAAAAGTCTTTATTGGCGATCGCCTCACGGAAGCGATATTATAAGCATGCATATATATAATGGCGATCATCTGAATACTAAAAGTGTGCACTGTACTAAATTGGCCACACCAGACAAGTAAAACGCAGGCAGACAGTTTCAAGGAAAACTTTAAAAAGTTATCGGGACGTTTACCACACACGTACACAAATTCTCGAGTTGTGCTGTTCGGTTTTCGTCATTTGTGGTGCGTGAGATTGATTCATAGAAAAATTTAACCTTCTAGTTATGTGTAAGCTGAAAAAGTCTATAGGGAATGTAGCATAGGGCCAAGAGGGAAGCTTGGGTTAGTTTCGACATTAGGGATACTAAACCATCGTTAAAGGCGTGGGGAAATGCTTGTATGTGCCTACGTTTTCCCATTATTCATGTCTTTCACGCTGGTTTGCCATACGTAATACAGCACACACCATCTCATAAAAACTAAATGCTTGTTTTTTCTCGCAAGTATAGCTCAGATTCACTTCAATTTACTTCTGTCATTGTACACGTATGAACAAACAAAGAATAAAAGTCCGCAATAGGGTTCTTTGTCACTTCGGCATGCGAACTTACCTTTCAGCATATAAACGAGCCATTTTTTTTCTCTTTAAACCTCACTCGATTAGCAAACTTACGTACACAACGCGAGAGGAAAAAGCGAAACAATATAAAATTCCACCATGCCCCGTACAGGCAGCGGGCACAGGCCGCGTCCGAGAGTGCGTGCTTGAGCGCTCACGCAGCACGATTGTGCGTCGTTTGTTACCCGCAGCTGCAGCGTTGTCGAGGTAACCGCGTAGACAGAAGCCCTTCGCGGTTCATTTAACAACGGAACCGCCGCTGTGGCCGAGCTCGGGCAACGTCGTGGCTCGCAGCTAGCCGCGTTCGTTGGCCGCATCATGTATGCGCTATATGACTCGTGGTTCAGCGGGGCGCGGCAGGCTTATTCTCGCATGCAAACGGCCCACCGGGCGCTGCAGCCTCTCTTGATCAACGCGCATGCACGTCCCCGCCTTCTCGCTTTCATGGGCGTGCTTCGCGCCACATCATATACCACAACAATGAGTTGACGTTCACCGAAAGGCTTTGTCCTTCTGTTACTCTTTTCCTTTCTGCTTTCTACGTTACTCTTTTGTTTGAAAGCCGTCAAGAACATCCAGTAAACAGCCTGTCTACCTGTGTGGGATTGAGATATTGCCTGCAAGTGGGGCTGCGCAGGAATCTCGTTACTCGGCGAACGAAAAGCGGGCACCATTTCGGGCGGAACTCGGCTGTCCCAGTGGTCACGGAACGCTTTATAGGCAGATGAAGCTGATCGCTTGTTTCCTTTGGTGCCGTACGAGACATACATTTCGGAACTTGGCGAACCAGTACCGAAGGTCGAAAAAGGAGAAAGGTAGCTGCGGGCTTGTAGAATAAATTGTGCAGACTATTTGAAGTATGCAGAAGCTTCTATAATGCTGGTTTCTGGGCTGTTGGAAGCCGTGTGAAGCTGGATTACCTGGCTTATCATCACATTAATTCTCGCTAGAGAGAAAAAAACAACAACAGCATGGAGGAAGAAAAAATACTAGGAGGAAGAATCATGTGACAGTATTCAACCCTAGCCATAAAAATACCATGGACGGCCTATTTCTACGGAGTCAACGCGCAGCTGTGCCCCTAAAGAGGACTTTGACTTGCCGAAACTTGCTGTCTGGTTTCATGATCGCTTGGAGTCTTCTCTCTTCTTCCATGAATAAAAATTACAGAAAGAACTGTGAGCTTTTCACATAGCTCACTCAAGCGTCTTTGCGTACCCAAAGCCCAATGGCCCTGCTTGCGTTATCTCGTACTCTTTTTTCGTTCTTTTGTACTCATTATTGCATTCTTTCAAACGCCCGGCGTTTTGCATGCCCGAACTTTGGGTGTGCAAAACCTAGTAATGACGCCACTAATATTCATTAGTTTGCTTAAGCAGTGGCATGATTTCAACTAAGCACGTGCTTCTGATTGCTTCTGTAAGAAATTGCTCTCTGGAGCTTTTCATTTTAAAAATTTTTTATGATCCTAAAGCAATCGTTAGTGACACTCGTGTTGGTTCCAAGCTTCTAATATGTGTAATTATTTCTGCTTGGAAAGTTTGGAGAAATGATTGCGCAACATAAGAACAAAGTGTTCAGATTAATGTCTGCACGTCTTGTTCTTCGTGGAAAGCCGAATGAACGGTAAAGTTCACTGCTTGTACAGGTAGGAAAATATTTATTACAAAAGTGCTCTACAAGTCTACCGCTGTGCGCGTGATAACATTTCGCGATTTTCTCGGTTACTGTCCGACGCTGTCACATTTGGCAAAACACATCTCCCTTCTCAACGACCAAACTTTCAAGAGCTCAGTGCTCAAAACTTTGGCCTTCACTGCACGACGAAGTTTAAACTCCTCACCAATCACAGACTGTCGTAACCATTGATAGCACACAAAATTATTGATGCGCAGAAGAAGAGTAATGACCACTGTGAGGGCAGTTGTCATTATTGGCAGCCAGTCAGTTTTCCAATTGGCAGCTGCCAGATACAGTAGTTACCAAATGTTGATTTTCGTTGCCACTTTTCGATTCCTACATAACATACGTACTTTGGTGGCTTACTCACTGTCCCTTTGTAGATGTACGGACTGTGAACTACACTAATTTTCTCTGTCGTTCGATTTTGTGTGGTTTTGCACACGAATTATGAATACAGCATTACAGAAACTTGGCCCCAACCTCTTTGTAAACAAACACACTGACTCATTCCTTTCACTGCAACCTTTGTAGAAGTAACCATAGCATACCAAGCAAGTTTTTCTTGCTCTGCAAAAATTTTGTATGTACCAATGTTGGCTAAAGCACAGCGTACTGCGTTTAGCTCTGAGAAGAAAAATGAGGAATTAAACCTCTTGTTCAATGGCAAGATTTGTGGCATTCTATGAGGACATCACCGAGAATTCAGCGCATGCGGAACAACTCATTAATTAATAAAGCGGATTTTATAGCTTGTTGAAGCGTGACAAAGTAAAACTTAAATATACATGAAGACCCCTTTAATAAAACGATCTGGCATGAGTTTGATGATGACGTCTGGTTTTATCTATATGCGATATGCCGTGTTAGTAGCAAGCCTAAAAAGACGCCTAAAGACAAAAAAAAAGGTGTTAGAGGCACAAAATAACGTTACCTAGGCCTCGAAGCGGTCATAGTATTACCACGAACGTTTCATCGAAGCTCGTTTAGCACCGGCGAAAGGTTCGTGGGAGCGTGAATTCGATAAGAAGAAAAGCATCTATCTATAGAAATAGCCTGAAACGAAGAAATTGCGCCCGGCGGAATTGCTGAACTAGGACGGGGCCTTGGATATATTTAAACATTTTAGTACCCGCTCTGAGTGAAGAGAAACAGATAAAGAAGAGAAAATGTGTTCTCGCCACTTCTAAACTTCTGGCGCGCAAGTTGTTTCAGTTCACCTATGTAAACTGAGGTATTGTACAAAACTGAATCTAAATACATTTGTAGGCTCGTTGCTCTTTCCGTCCCTGCTAACGACCTGCCTAATTTATTTCTAATGGATTAAATATTGGAGCAGTGCTCATTCCGCAATAAGCATTTATCTGCGACATTCATGCTCTTTTTTTCAGTTTCATAAGAGGCTGTACATGACCACAGTGGTCTTATTTCTATATACAGATAGTAAAAACTCTGACCCGATAGAGATGTTTACTCAGTCTTACTGTAATATGGCGCATCATTCATCACCAGCATCGTGTGGCGTAATAAGGTAACTGGGTTTCCTTAACACGTTAGCACGATAACATGTTAACTAGTTTCCTTAACAATATTAGCGACAAGTAGGGCGCAGATTCTTAGCGTCTTGTGCGAAGTACCAATTTGACCGTCACCGTGTCAATCCGGGGGTTATCATTCAATTGCGACCAAGCTATAAGTTGTATTAAATGTCGTCATATGCTACTTCTCTCTTTAACCGCGCTGCAGGAAGTTACATTCCAATGTTACCAGGCGATTGGGGAAGAAAACGTAGACGCCGAAAAATAAATATGCAGATTCGGTAAGCGCACAAGCGGAACTGCCAAGAAAATAAAACTTAATAAAGAAAAAAGCCTGGGAGGTGGAAGATCCAGGAGTGGTCGTTGGTCGCTTGTATAACCGTCTTCCTTAAAACCCGTAGACGAGCGTTTCGTAGTTGTATTCAGTCGTCGCCGACACAGATGCAAGAACGACAGCTCGCGCACCACGAAGTAGGCAATCACGAAGTCGAGTCGCACTTGGCATCTTCTCAGCGTATATCCGTCAGGGGGAGAAAGCGAATGGGTGGCAACGTATCCGTGGGCGGCGTCACAAGCACTTCACTGGGCCCCTTCAAGGCCAACGGGCACAGATTTAAAAAAATAAAGGAACTCTCGGCACAAGCACACACAGGCCACTACTTCTTGAACGAAAATCCGCCGTGCACGGGGTCCTCTTGCCAGTAACGCAGATCGATGCCCGGTATATCCTCGCATCGGAACCTTGGGTTGC
Organism: Dermacentor albipictus; assembly: GCF_038994185.2. Lineage (NCBI taxonomy): Eukaryota > Metazoa > Arthropoda > Arachnida > Ixodida > Ixodidae > Dermacentor > Dermacentor albipictus. The sequence continues at coordinate 60,202,137 of NC_091823.1, forward strand.
TGGAACGAGAGAATGACGCAAGACGTTGTGGCACAAGCTCTTACTGCTTTTGCTGTTTTTTTTTATTTTCGCCAGGGCGTGCTTTACAGTCCCCGTCCCGCTTGCCTATATTAGGCCAGCGTGCAATCAGCTTCGATAAAGAAACTCTCTCCTGATCCATTCTTCATTAAGTAGGCGCAACGGGACCGAAATAGTAATAATTCGGCTGACTCTACCTTTAACACTTCTTTTTTGCTGATAACTTACTTTATTTAATGTTGAGCTAGCAAGATATAGCCTACTGGCCGAAAATGTCACGATGGCAGCATTTTATTCTTTAGAAAACGTACGTCTTTTTCTTTAAAACTTAGGTTTTTTTCTATAACAGCCGCTGCAGTCATCACGTACAGCAAACTTCATTCTTAGGATCACACTTGCTTTGTTTCTACAAACGTTCACAGTGCTTGGTAAAAGCATTTATAACATTTTTTCTGTGTTTAACGCCGAGGATTGATAAATGAAGTTTAGGTTCTCACCTTGCCGTGAAAATTCGGGTTATTCACAATATTTGATTGTATTTGGCACATTCTGCCACAACTTACTGAGCGCAGTAACGAAGTGGCATGCTTACTCGAGCGTTATATTTGTCTCTATCCAGCTGACGGGCCTTGTTCACGGAATATAACGATATCACTGATAAACCAGCAACAAACAAGAATCGGAGCTTACTAAATTGGATGTGGCAGCCTCATGACCCATAGCTGGATTGTGGGGATGTCGTCAGCATTCTCGCAAATAATCTTGGACTGCGTGGCTTTGCGGATCTCGTGGAGTTGCTCTGTCAGTAAAAAGAAAAAGAAGAAGAAGAAGAAGAAGAAGGAAGAGTCAGTGCACGGAAGCGCTCGGCCTATGCAGACTGCTTGATAACACATAAAAAAGCTTCCTATTTTTGTGGAGTATCGTCGTCATCGATATAAATAATCTCTCGAATACCATATTCTGCATGCCATTAGTATATTCGCTCCAGCAATGAACAAATTTGCACTCGAGCCGCATCGTAGAAGCATCGCGTAGAACGTCATGGAACAGCGGGAAATATCAACAAAATAAATAAATAAATAAATAAATGGTGCCTGAAATTTGGTGCGCGCGTTCACGAGCATGTGCGTGCGTTAACACACTTATTCTTTATTTTGTCAGGTGTAGCTGCTCTCCTCATCTTTTCTTGGTGGAAATGGTCGGTGCCACTCACCTGGTGTAAAAGACGACGGCAGGCCCGGGTTTTCAAACCAGAAGCGGTCGCCTCTCCGCAGGTTCGAGAACTGCCTCGCGATGATGCACGCGAAGGTGGGACCAATCATGGCTCCCGGCAGAACCCTCTCAGAGATGCCACCGCTCCACAGATCTACATCATCGGGGTGCCTGCGCGTGGGGTGGTTTCATTTTTGTTATTTTTAAGTGGTAGACTTGTGCTGCATATTGTACGGGATGCTGTAAACATTGGTTCTTTTACACTGGAAAATTCACCACCACGCCGTTTTGTGGCAGTTTCGCGTGTCCTTGCTGGTTTGCACCGATATCATCCTCATTAATGCAAGAGTAGTGTTATACACATCGTAACTTTCTTCCTTGCCTTAACCTAGGCAAATAAGAATGTGCTTACGTCCTGAACTTGTGCCCGCTATTCTCTGTGGAACAATCAATTAAGCCGCCAACAGTACAGGAGCGCAAGCAACTGTCGACACAGTACATTGCGTACTTCTAATGGAGCTTCACATGGAGAGCTTTTCCCACTGTAGCTTATTGCGCGAAATGATTGATATTGCTTTCTACCTTACTTTCCAAGCCCACTGTGTAAAGCCTGCGAAGCAGCAATTGGATTGGATTGGATTGGAGCCAACTTCATTTATGCCTGCAGTTGGGCGCTCGCGCGCCCCAACGAGGGCCTACGTCATCCTCGAAGTCGCCGTTACTCGGCGCGAGCAGCAAGGGATTCTCGAACAATGTCACGCAAGGATGTTGAAAACGCTAGGCTGCTGGATAAGCGTGGAAATGTAAATAATAAAGGAAGGGAATGCAGCGAAGGTGTTGAGAAGCGTCCAAGTCGCACACTCAACTACTTGCCCGAATATATTATTTATTTATTTATTTGCCCTAAAGGCCCTGAAAGGCATTACGGGGGGGGGAGGCGATACAATAGTATTGTGCCAAATATAGAAACACCTTAAAAAACAAGGAGAAAAAGAAAGATATGAGTTGGATAAAACGAAAACACTCTGGTATATTATGCAGTGACAGCCAACCTAAAGTCTGGGATGGTGACTGCCCTTCGTCACGTCACCTAGAAAGCCGCTTTGGTGCAGCTATCCCGGTGAAAGGCTGCGCATTTTTCCTGTCCACTAATCTCCAGCTATAACCACCACCAGCCGGAAAATCCGAATAGGAAAATATGGACTTCATGACTTCAGGCGAACGCTCCCGATACATATTTAGAGTGTCCGGGCAACACCACTGTCTTATCTTTCTTGCGGCTTAGATTTTTTATAATCTGCGACATTGTGCCGAGAATGTGAGACGAATATACCAGAGGCCCGCATTCCCCCCCCCCCCCCGCCAAAAAAAAAAAACAATTTACCGACGATTACGATTCTCCATAATGCTAAATTTGGGCGCAGGTGTATACGTGCTTTGATTTCGCGATGTATTAGCTGGGGGCGGAAAATCTGTCTCATCCGGCACTTTTCAAACGGAGCAGATTGTGGCGCGACTGCCTTGCTAACCTGTAGTGATAGGTGTGAGATGTGTGTGGAATTTTCATTATGCGCAAATGAATCCATCGTATATTGCATCTCCGAGTAGCTATTTTCAGGTCGATTGGAGGCCGCGATCATGTATTTATTTCGGAACGGGGCAGTCTCCGGCTATCCTGAAAAAAAAAAAATAATTTTGTTCGGCATATTGCAGTTCTAGTGTGTTCACGTGACGTTGACGGGCTGAGTTTTTGTAGTTTTGTGATGTCGTGTGAAAGACAGGCGAAGTGGTCTCAGCCCGAAAACATATGACCAATAGCCGAGGGCCGATGCTGAAAAAGGTGCAGGATAAGCGCAGGTGTATACGTGCTTTGATTTCGCGATATATTAGCTGGGGGCGGAAAATCTGTCTCATCCGGCACTTTTCAAACGGAGCAGATTGTGGCGCGAGTGCCTCGCTAACCTGTAGTGATAGGTGTGAGATAGGTGTGAGATGTGTGTGAAATTTTCATTATGCGCAAATGGATCCATCGTATATTGCATCTCCGACTAGCTATTTCCAGGTCGATTGGAGGCCGCGATCACGTATTTATTTCGGAACGGGGCAGTCTCCGGCTATCCTGAAAAAAAAAATAATTTTGTTCGGCATATTGCAGTTCTAGTGTGTTCACGTGACGTTGACGGGCTGAGTTTTTGTAGTTTTGTGATGTCGTGTGAAAGACAGGCGAAGTGGTCTCAGCCCGAAAACATATGACCAATAGCCGAGGGCCGATGCTGAAAAAGGTGCAGGATAAGCGCAGGTGTATACGTGCTTTGATTTCGCGATATATTAGCTGGGGGCGGAAAATCTGTCTCATCCGGCACTTTTCAAACGGAGCAGATTGTGGCGCGAGTGCCTCGCTAACCTGTAGTGATAGGTGTGAGATAGGCGTGAGATGTGTGTGAAATTTTCATTATGCGCAAATGGATCCATCGTATATTGCATCTCCGACTAGCTATTTCCAGGTCGATTGGAGGCCGCGATCATGTATTTATTTCGGAACGGGGCAGTCTCCGGCTATCCCGAAAAAAAAAAATTAATTTTGTTCGGCATATTGCAGTTCTAGTGTGTTCACGTGACGTTGACGGGCTGAGTTTTTGTAGTTTTGTGATGTCGTGTGAAAGACAGGCGAAGTGGGCTCAGCCCGAAAACATATGACCAATAGCCGAGGGCCGATGCTGAAAAAGGTGCAGGATAAGCGCAGGTGTATACGTGCTTTGATTTCGCGATATATTAGCTGGGGGCGGAAAATCTGTCTCATCCGGCACTTTTCAAACGGAGCAGATTGTGGCGCGAGTGCCTCGCTAACCTGTAGTGATAGGTGTGAGATAGGCGTGAGATGTGTGTGAAATTTTCATTATGCGCAAATGGATCCATCGTATATTGCATCTCCGACTAGCTATTTCCAGGTCGATTGGAGGCCGCGATCATGTATTTATTTCGGAACGGGGCAGTCTCCGGCTATCCCGAAAAAAAAAAAATTAATTTTGTTCGGCATATTGCAGTTCTAGTGTGTTCACGTGACGTTGACGGGCTGAGTTTTTGTAGTTTTGTGATGTCGTGTGAAAGACAGGCGAAGTGGGCTCAGCCCGAAAACATATGACCAATAGCCGAGGGCCGATGCTGAAAAAGGTGCAGGATAAGCGCAGGTGTATACGTGCTTTGATTTCGCGATATATTAGCTAGGGGCGGAAAATCTGTCTCATCCGGCACTTTTCAAACGGAGCAGATTGTGGCGCGAGTGCCTCGCTAACCTGTAGTAATAGGTGTGAGATAGGTGTGAGATGTGTGTGAAATTTTCATTATGCGCAAATGGATCCATCGTATATTGCATCTCCGACTAGCTATTTCCAGGTCGATTGGAGGCCGCGATCATGTATTTATTTCGGAACGGGGCAGTCTCCGGCTATCCTGAAAAAAAAATTAATTTTGTTCGGCATATTGCAGTTCTAGTGTGTTCACGTGACGTTGACGGGCTGAGTTTTTGTAGTTTTGTGATGTCGTGTGAAAGACAGGCGAAGTGGGCTCAGCCCGAAAACATATGACCAATAGCCGAGGGCCGATGCTGAAAAAGGCGCAGGATAAGAAATAACTGTTTTTCTGTTGTTCAGTCTAATCATCCATAATCGGTGTGTTTACGTCATATCAAGTAAAGAGTTTTCGCGGTTGTTCTCACGTCGCGTGACTAACAAGCAAAGTTGAAGTGGTCTAAAATATGTTGGCCAATCGGGGAGAGCTGATTGCAGAAATGGAACAGAAAAGTTTGCAATAGTTTTACGTTGTAGCATCCAATATTTCAAAACTTCATCTTGAGAATTCATTCTAAGTTGATACGCCTTGCGAACTGAGCGGCCATATACTATTGAATATATGGGCCGCAAGGGGAGTAGTTAAAACATAATTGGTTAATTTTTTCTAATTAGTCAATTATGCATTTCGATTTCTAATGCAAATAATGACGACATCTTCGAGTAACATAGCTCTAAGAGCATTCTACTATCTGCCGCAGCTGAGTTCGAGATCCAAAGAGATAACTTGTATCCAGCAAATTTCTGTAGAGGTCTTGCGCACCACATACAAGGAGAGTGCGTCCTTACGACAGCGCTGACGCATGCTTTCCGTCGCGCATTGCCTATACGCCCACCTCTTTTGCTTGCTGCAAAACGAAAACGCGCAGCAGTGATGCGTTACTGCGGACGCAACTTCCATGGCGCAACTACAAGACCCTATGCAAAATTACCCCAACATCAATGCAGGCGCGCTGTATATCGGAGAAACAGCGCAAAAGCAGATGAAAGTTAAGCGATATACACAACCTTCATCTGATTTTCCGCTCTTCGTATATAATAGGAAAGTTCACAAACTAGCACAAGTGTCGCTGTTACTGTAAATGTCTTAAATTTAAAATCATATAATTCTCACGTCTCCCACAGTGTTTGGCCGAAACGTTTTACAGCTATATATGGCATACACGCAGATGTATCAGCAGCATCCACGGCATAGCCGTAAGGTCATCGCCGTGGACGAGTGCTGTAGTTGCTCCGCGACAATGGTTTTCACCATATATGTCTTTCCAATGACAAAAATAATGCAATATACGACCAAAGAGGAGGCACCTCAGACAAATTGAGTCCTCGAGCTTCAGCACAACGATTATATCGATGAAGTGCAGGCAACTCATGTTGTAATGCACGTTGTAGAAAACCAACTGCGAGGCAAAGAAAGTTAAGCGCAGTCGGCAGAGAAGTGCAACGCAGCATAGGTAAGGGGAGGAAGCAAATTATTCGGTCCGAAAAGGAATGCTGATGCTGTGAACATTTGCCGCATCTCCTACTGCACGGAACAGCGAAAACATTACTACGATTTGGGATGCAGTGGTGACCTGTCCAGTGTCAACGTCCACACTAACCGTGCTGTCCTATAGGCGTAAAGTGCATCCAGCGCTCTGACGAAATGAATTCAATCGATCAGTCGATGGAGGTGATTCTGGTATCTCACGCATCCGAGGTGTACAAGCACTAGCCGAGGAGAACTTGTTCGCTTCCAAGTATTATTAATATTTTCTCCTACACTGACGAACAGCCTACGTTTATACATCGCTGAATTTTAATTACGATCGGAAATGTTCTAAAAGCTGACATTGAGTTCTTAATTATCCCATAACGGTCCCAGTGTCATATATTGCTCGCCATGCCACGACTGTCCTTACCGCGGCGTGGCAGTGATCATTATGCCGAGGAGGCAATTGGTTCAGTCAAGTAAACAGCCTTGGTCTACGCCCACCTCGGTCTGAAAAGACCGGGCTTCAGGACACTAATAAAGTTTTGTGAATGAATGAATACGAGCGTATAGATTAGTCTCTAACGTTGCGATAGGAAATCTTCACTTTCGAGATGACGGTCCAAGTGCGTTTGTTCAAAGAGAGCTCACCTTCACCACGTATTCGCCTGATACGAGTGAGAACCTTGAGTGGTGTAGAGATGTAGTTTCTGTCTTTTATCTAAGAGAATATGTCCCCACGGTGATCGTCCGTTTCACAACCAACACGTCCGCTGTGAGACGCTCGCGTGATTCTTAAAATTAGTTGACAACGTGTAATTAGTCTACAACGTATAAACAGCAGTAACGTTATAAGAGGAGCGCATAACGAGGAACAAGGTGAAGAATCAGAGCAAGACTTGTGCGCTTTTCTTTTTCCGCATCGTGCCTCGTTGTACGCGCCGTTTGGAAAGTGAACCACGGTACCAGAATCCTCTCTTTTGCAAGAGGTGGATGTGCAAAGAAACGAAAGAGCTGCTGCGCTTCCTGAGACGCACCAGCTTATATGAGCGGTTATCATGAACCAAACGTTGAACTATGCATTGCGTGTATGTCCGTCTCTGCCCATAGTCTCTACCCCATATGTCAGCTCCGGTAAAATGCACTGATTGTATACTTTCCTTTTCAATGTTAACGGTAAGCTCCCAGTCAGGAGCTCACGCTGTCTTCCGTATGTGATCCAACCCATTTTTATTTTTCTGTGAATTTCCTTCTCATTGTCAGGGTTCCGTGTGATTAGTTGACCTAGGCAAACATGCTCCTTCAGAGACTTTAGAGGCTGACTTGCGATCTTGAACTCTTGTTCGCTTACCCGGTTATTCATCATTATCTTTGTCTTCTGCATATTAACCTTCAACCTCACTCTTACACTCTCCCTGTTAAGGTCCTCCCTGATGATTTTCTGATATATTCTTAAGTAATTTATCAATACGATTTTTCCAGCGTTCTGAACAAAACGCGAAGATCGTTATGCCATATCTCAGCACACCGTACGCTAGTGCGTGAACTATCACTTTCTCGACTGGTAGAGGTACTAAAACCTTTATGTTGAAAAGTAGATATGCAACACTCCTTACTTTGGCACACCAAAATGCCATGTGATACGGCCAAGACATGCCGCTGTGGAACGATATACCCAGGTATTTATCTGTCTCCATATACTCTATATGAACATTTTAGATGAACAACTACATGAAATGAAATGTTCATCCTATGAACATATTGGCAAGCCTATTTCTGAGTTTTTAATGGGCTGTGAAAGCGCATGATTTTGCTTTTCTTAGCATTGATATATACACAATTTTCTTCAAACAATTTCATGGCCTTATGAACTGCCTTTTGTAGAGCTTTAATAGCTTACTCATAACGTATGTGGCGTGTGAGTAGGACTGTATCATCTACATATCGATACACCGTATAGCTCTTGTAATTATCGTCGAAAAGTCGTTCATAATAATAATAATAATAATAATAATAATAATAATAATAATAATAATAATAATAATAATAATAATAATAATAATAATAATAATTATTATTATTTATCTGTTTAGTTATATTTGCTAAAGCGCTATAGTGCTTAGCCAAGCCCTGAAGCAGCAATAAACGATTGTGGTGGAAGAGAGAAATAAGGACGAAATATTTGCGATAAAGCGCAAACTGCCTGTCCTGCTTACTGCGTTTAATGATGCCGCTTTCGCGTTGTCGCTATCGCAGTATTAACGGTGTAAATCAAGTGCGCGGCCCATTTTACTTTGTCTGCATATTCTGTATCCCCATGGCAGCAAGGAACGACTTAGAGCGAGAGAAAGAGACGCAAATGACCGAAAGGCAGGGAAGTTAACCCGAGTTAACAACTTAAACACCCATTATTCAAACTGCCTCGGTGCTTTTTCCTTCCATATGGTGTTCGCATTCCAGAAAGTCGGTGTGCTTTCTCATCGCTTGAACGATGTCGCGGCGCCCTCTCTTAACGGCGCAGGAAACGTAACCGCGTTGTGCCAGTTTTGCCGCGCCCGTTCGTGCGGTTGGTGTGAAAATGCGCCAGCAGGTGGAGCTGTGGTGATGCGCGACTCTTTGAAATTTTAAATATGCCAACGGGAATGGCGTGCCAAACAATTCCTTTCAGTCGATCGCTCTAGAAGCGGTACTATAATGAAGTAGTCAGCAGTTATGTTTTATTAACGCGCCAAGTATTGTCTGTTTAATTTTTATGGCGTTACATTGCCTTGGCGAAAATGTGGACACACAGCCACTGCCTTAAACCCTATAGCGTTAAATTTAGAGCTTATCTGCTGCATGGTCGGGTCCATGCAATAATTGTAGACACGACCGCAGTGTGCGTCTCTGATTTCGAGAACAGACGCCTTTCTTTCGAAGGAATGCAAAATTATGGAAAGCTTGTTCCCGTGTCCACTGGGCGACTTTACATAAGTTCAGAAATATTTTTATTCCTATGGGCGATGAAATTTCTAACGTCCGTACGAGAGGCGCAAACGTGGTACTGTTCAGCGACTCCCAGGTGGCGTTAACGTCGCTTAGCCTCACGAAAATGAAAACATTTAATGCTATTATAGCTTATGAGGCACTCACAGAGCTCACAAATGCAAACCATGGTGCAGCACGCAATAAAATTTCAGTGGATGCTGGGACATTATAATATTCCAGGGAACACCTGCAGCCGATGCAACAGCACATGTACTATATCTCTCAGCAGGGGCGTAGCGTAGGCTTATGGGGCTTCAGCCCCATAAGCCTAAAAAGTGAAGCCCCCCCCCCCCCCCCCCCGAAATGTTTTCGTTCTGTCCATGCACCGCCGACCAAAGCAACCCCCGGCGCCGGAAATCATTCTGGATTTTGTCTAGAATATCTCTTTCACGCTCGAAAAGACCGCTCGAAAAGACCTGCCGCGAAAAGTCGGGCTGGATTTTGTGGCAACGCCCATGCACCGGGAGTCACGTAACGCAAGGAACCCCATGCGAGTGCAAAGTTTCAAGGGCTTTTTAATGGCGAACGGGCTCGTTGCGGCATCCCACGGAGGCCGCAAAATCTGCGGAGCGTATGGATTTCAATTCTGAAACTTTATGGGTGTGAAGTTCTCATAAACTTTTGATGTGAAAGGCGCATTGACATGTCCAAAGTTGTGCGTCAGGTTTTCAAATCCGCAACTTTGTGGGTTTAATGTTCCTATAAACATTTGACGCCCAAGGTACATTGACTTTTCTGAAGTCGTACATCGGAGCATGCAACGAGACAAGCCAAATCAACACACTATCAGACAAGTTGACGAAGCACGCAGCTAGGTCCGGTGAGACGAAGCATTGTAGTGGTGTATCCGTGCCCGTCATGTCAAAGAAAAAAATCGAATCGGAGAAAATGGAGCTGAGCAGAAGAGGCACCCCCCAGGGGTAAGTCATCTCACCGCTCCTCTTCAACATCACAATGGTCGACCTCTCAAGACACGTAGGCAAGGTCCAGGGCATCAGTCACACGATGTACGCGCACGACATCACTGTCTGGTGCACGGGTGGCAGTGACGGACAAGTCGAAGCCGCTATCCAGGAAGCTGACGACACTACAGAGCGCTTTATAACCGGCACTGGACTTCGGTGCTCCCAAAGAAATCGGAGCTCCTTCTCTACAGCCCAAGTGGAAAGGCCGCAAGCCACAGAACTGGAAACCCCCAGCTGAAATTGACATTAATCTCTACACCAAGTGCGGAGATCCCATTCCCAAAGTCGCGTCCATTCGAATCTTTGGAATGACACTCGAAGGGGCGGGCACGAATAGCATCACCATTCACAAACTAGCAAAGAAGATGGATAGCGTCATCGGTCTAATCAGGCGGGTAGCTAACAGAAGGAGAGGCCTGAGCGAAGAGAATCTGATAAGGCTAGTCTACGTTTCCCTGTTATACCATTTCGCGTACGTAGCGGCCATGCACGTCTGGATGAGGGCCGAGCGAGACAAGCTAAATGCCATGATAAGGAGGGGGATCAAGAGCGCGCTCCGACTACCAAACTACACACGCACCGACCGACTCCTGCAGTTGGGTATTCATAATACCCTGGAAGAAATTGCAGAAGCACAAAAACGGGGACAGGTTCTCAGGCTCTCCAGCACCGGGGCGGGTAGACGACTCCTAACAGAGATGGGCGTCGCCTCGGCCACTGTCGAAGACGCCTACCGGGGCCTTCCGAAAGAGCAGAAAGATAACATCATCATATCGCCCGCCCCGCGCAATATGCATCTCTAGCGCAACGTAGAAAGAAGGAAGGCCAGAGCGGTGGCGCTCTATATATACGCCGCGCGACAGAACTCCCTGGCGACAACTGCTTCGTTGACGCGGCCCAGTATGGCAACAGCAACAATTTCACGGTAGTGTCAATCAACCACAGGGGGTCGACCGTTAACGCCGCTTTGGTACGAAGCATGTCGTCGCGTGCGGCCGAGCAAGTTTGCATTGGCCCTCCTGGACGACAAACAGGCCAATATCTTCAGCGACTTCCTTTCGGAATGTAAGAAGCTTGCAAAAGATCAAGGATTCAAATTTGTCTGGGTGAGCAACGGGAAAACTCTTGTCCGGAAAAGTGGAGGTGCATCGCTAATTAGTATCAACCAGAAAGAGACCTCGGTAAATTAGCGTAATGGCCTCCTTTGACTGATTTCGTGAGTGGAATATTCATGTAGAAACTGCTAAGAGTGAAGCACAATTGAACCACGAACTTAGTTTGCTGCATGTTAATATCAGAAGTTTGAACGAATACTGGGATGAATTAGGATTGAAGCTCAAGACTGCTGCGGTTCCGTTTGATGTTATTATTTTAACCGAAGTTAATATAGATGCTTCGAGAAAATGTACATGGTGTTCATAAAAAAATGTGTGGATGACGAATAGAATTGATGTTAGTTTTATTCATGCAGAGACGGTCACTCTGTCTATTTCGAAAGAAAATACACAGTACACTTTATGCGCAATACATAGGCCACCGAATATGAATGCCAGTGCATTTCTAGATGAGCTGTATACTTTTTTTCTATAAGTACATGAATGAGAAGCACTTCATTATTGCGGGGGATCTTAACATAGACATTATGAAAGAGACAAAAAGTATCCCCGCTGGTTACTTCAATTTGCTGGCAGAATTTGGAATCGTTAGCACAATTAACGAATGTACAAAAGAAGAACACTTAGGTGCTAATATAACAAAGTCATGCATTGACCACATAATAATTCGTTTGCAAAACCAGCAATATACTTCCGGAATCATCAAGCAAAAACTAGCCGATCATTACTTTGTAGCGGTTGCAATTATGTCTAGCGATCATAGAACTGACGAAGGCATTATTAGAGGTTCTGTTTTAGATAACAAAAAAGTAGAGCAATTAATTCATAACGTTAACTGGAGTTCCCTTCTAAATTTGGATCATATCAGCTTATACGAGAACACTGTTGAAATACTTCGCAATATCTATGAACAGTCGGCTAAATCTGTTAATATTGCTACGGCACAATATGTGCGATCACGAAAGGCCAGCAGTGTGAAGACGACGACGACGATTAGATGCTAGCGCGGGCTCTTGCCTCTTGGCCTAGCGCAGCGTATTTTCCTTGTAAATATATTTGTACATAGCTTTTCGTCTGCGTCATCCTACGTAACAATATCAAAATAAGAAGCCCAGATAAGAAATGGATAACTCATGAAATAGCAGAGTTGTGCTGCGCGAAAGATAAGGCATGGCGGAAATGCAGGAAACTAACTGAAGATAAAGCGCTAAGAGATGAATATCGCGCACTGCAGAATCAAGTGACGGCTAAAATGCGACAGGCGAAAAGATCCTTTCTCACGCGACAGTTTTCACTGAACAAATGTGACGGAAAGAAAACGTGCGAGATAGCGAATGAACTAATGGGTAGGCAGAAAAAGGCTTCCATTGATGAAACAGTAAAAAAAAATTTCCAAAGGAAAATTTGAAGGTGCTATGTGATAAATTTAATAATGTGTTCTTAAATACAACAGAAAAGTTGTGAACCATAACAGTCAGTAGTCCTGTACCATACCAACCAAAACGAGCATGTGCGCATACAGCGTACCTACCCCTCATATCAGCGGATGATCTATGGAGCATTATTTGCAGAATAAAACAGTTCAAACCACCAGGATATGATGGCATTCGTCTCAGAGATTTGCACAGGAACTTTGGCGTTTTAAAAGACGTTCTTCTGAACATACTGAACGGCATATTTGAAACTGGTGATATACCCGACAAACTTAAAATATCTGTTGTCAGGCCTGTGTAGAAACACGGCAAGAAAGGCAACTTAATAAATTATAGGCCCATTGCAATACTGTCGTCGATAGCACATATTACGGAAAAGCATGTTGCATACGTTGTGCAATCATTCTGTGAAAAATACTCTTTGAACAATGCTGCGCAATTTGGCTTTACAAAGAATAGAAATACGACAACGCTTCTCGAAGAATTTTCTGATTATGTTTACAATGCAATACAAAATAATCACGTTGTGTTAGCCCTATTCCTGGATTTAACGAAGGCATTTGACACGATACACCATGCGTTACTACTTGAAAAATTAAGTTCACTTGGTTTTTGCGGTCATTTTAAAAAGTTTTTGAACAGTTATTTTAGGAACAGGTTGCAGTGTGTAAAGCTTGATAATACGTACGGACATTTGAAGAATGTTACTTTCGGTGTACCTCAAGGAAGTACACTCGGCGCACTGCTATTTAACGTTTATGTGTCTGATTTGGGTCTATTGCAGACTAAGTCAAAAATATTTCAATACGCTGACGATACAGCGCTCGAACTTAATGTCACCGACTATTGTACTGACGTTAAAACGTTTCAGCCAGTTATAACTGCAGTAATCGATTGATTCTCGCAAAATTTTATTTTCTTAAAACTTCACAAAACGAAGCTGACATGTTTTAAAAACCCCCACAAAACAGTTGCCTTAATGCAACCACTGTACTTGCACTCATCCCATTGTTACCAAAGTGATTGCGAAGCCATGCGAATAGAGCGAACAGTTCAATATCTGGGTATCTATTTCGACCAACATCTCACTTGGAACGAGCACATCGTTTACCTCTCTAGAAAGATTAGGGTCATTGCGGCCATGTTGTATCACCTTCGGGGGAAATCTCCGCTTCACCTTACAGGAGTTATCTACACAGCATTAGTGGAACCTGTTTTAAAATATGGTATTACATTATATGGAAACTGCTCGGAATATAAGAAGCAAGCATTAAATGTCATACTAAAACGAATCGTGAACATTATATCTTACGGTACCAAATTACACTCGCTTGGCATGAAAGAGAAATACGTTGAGTTAGGCATCCTACAGATTCGTGAGCTGTTTTATTTTGTTGTGTTGACGCGGTATTATTATTCAAATGAATATAAAACTCCTGTAAAAAAGATGATACATTGAGGAAAACAGAACATTTTGTTAAACCACGGGTCTATAGTAATTATGGTAAAAAGATGCGCAATTACTATATGCCAACTATGTTCAATGAAATTCCTGATGATCTATATCTTGCAAGCTACAAGAGAAAGATGATGACTGGTTTAAGAGATTGGTGCGTAAATTTATTGCCTTGTGTATAGATTTACTTGTTTTGTATGTTATCTTGTGCTGTCAGATTTATCGGCAATGTCGTGTATAACATAAAATGCATGTATATGAAATTATTTTCTTAGATTCTCCACCTGCTGCCTGACCAGCCAACAAGCACAGCATGCTTAGGCAGGTCAGAATTTATGTATGTGTATGCTGTATTGACAAATTAACTTTGAAACTTTGAAACTTTCGCTCCAGGGCAGCCATCCGCGCCTTCAGCGTTGGCGCCATGTGTGAGGGAGCCTGTCGCATCCTCGACGGCAAACGCATCGCCACCCACACTCTCACGTGGTTCCCCGCTCACATGGGATCCATCATTGGAGGCCCCACAAACCTCAACGAGCTGGCCCACTCCAAGGCGCGAGGTCTCGCTTTCCGCTACCATGGAGAACTCCAACGCCGGCTCGCAGTGGTGGAGAACAGAGATCAACCGACCACATACAATGAAATTGCACAGCCCTTTTATCTCGTCAGGAGAGTCTTTCCCCTTCCCCACAAGAAGTTAAATAGAGCGCAGCTAGGCATTGACCCTGAGATTATTGCAAACAGGCTCGTATCCCAGCGCGGCTTTATTCCACAAGCTTTATTCCGATACCTATGCCACTAGTTCTTGCAGGCACTGTAATGACATCGCTAGCCAAGACCATATGCTCTGGCGTTGCACCTCGTTACGAGGCACAGGACAAATAAATGAGGACAAGTAGCTCTCCGCTATCAAGAGCCCCGATGCCGGGGCGCAACTATGGGCTGTCCAAAGGGCCCACGATGCGGCGGTCGGGCATGGCCTGACTGTGCCAACGTGGGAGCGACCCGCAGCGCGCTGAGTCGCGTACCACAGGACCTTCATTAAAGTTTTGCATCCATCCATCCATCCATCCATCCGTCCGTCCGTCCGTCCGTCCGTCCGTCCGTCCGTCCGTCCGTCCATCCATCCATCCATCCATCCATCCATCCATCCATCCATCCATCCATGCATCCATGCATCCATCCATCCGTCCGTCCGTCCGTCCGTCCGTCCGTCCGTCCGTCCGTCCGTCCGTCCGTCCGTCCGTCCGTCCATCCATCCATGGAAACATAGGATCCCACAAAGGAAACAGGGAGGGAGCAAGCTGACAACTGCCACCGAGAGGGGCACACTCCCTACTTTTTCGGGAGGAGGGAACGAAAAGAGGAGAAGATAGGAAACAAAGAAATGGCATAGGAAATAGGAAATAAACAGGTGAGCGTGACACGGACAAAAGAAAATAGGAGCACGGAAAAATGTCTGCACACGGGAGGCTAAATCAATCTTCTGCATTAAAGTTAGCAAGGCTATATGGGCCTGGTCGCGTTGAGCAGCACTCCCTCTCTGAAAGAGGCGATAGTCAAGGGTCGTACACTTGAGTCCAATCAGTCTATATTCCTTAATTAGCAGTGCACATTGTGTGACGAATGCGGGAAACTCTAATTTGAGGTGTTCAAGTGTCTCACAGGAGCCACAGGACGTACGCGACGGACTGTCTACACGTCCTTGACAATACAAGCATTCGCGCACCAACCCAGAGCCAACTCTTAATTTCACTAACAGTGCTCTAACACTACGAGGCAAGCCACGACCACGGACACGGGGAGGGAACGAGCCGTTTGCAACATGTTGGTCTGGGTGCTGCTTTAGGAGGTACCGGCAATTAACACACGGGTGTTGTCAATCATACAAGAAATTTCTGGGCAGTCACTCCCGTTGTGAGCCCAAGTTGTAGCGAGAGAATCAGACTCTTCATTTCCAGCAATACCCACGTGCGAAGGTATCCACTGGGCAATGAGGGACACCCCAGAAGAAGTAATTTTGTAGGCGGACTCTATTATACTGCGCAAAATTGGGCTATTCGCATCCTTTCTCAACAGCCTGTTAAGGGCAGCACGGGACTCTATAAAGATGACGGCCTTCGATGTGCTTATTTCTTCCTGTAGGTATTTCAGAGCAACATGAACCGCTGCCAGCTCCGCAATTGTTGATGAGGGTGGATGAGGTATTCGAAACACCCTTCTTATGTCAATTAAGGGTAGAAGAAAGATAATGGTGTATTTCTCATCGTACTGTAAATCCAGGATCTATGACTTGCCGGTGTCAGCGAGCCCTTTGTGTTTTTGTGTTAGGTTCTCTTTTTCTTGTCTCAATTTAGCGCCATTATGACTTTCTCACGTTATTTTTTTATGCGTTATGCTGTGAAATTCACTATTTCTGCATAGTAATCACACTTTATCAGAGATCGCGCGCTAGTTCCGCATCGCACGTGATACGCATACATTTGAACCTTTTTTTCTAGCGGATTTTCTTCCCCATTTTCCCCTTGCCAGGTGTATAGAGTAGCCAAGCGGCAGCGAGCATAGTTACACACCCACCTTACTTTCGTTATTCCTTTCCTAGTGTGCAGTGAGGATTTCTTTTCATTGAATTTCATTGAAATTGCTGCCTATCCTTATTTATTTATTTATGATTTTGTCTTTTTCAGTGTGCGTTTAGCTAGGGATACAACTGGTTCTTGAGTGGACAAACTTTCATCTTTGTTGCAGGCTATACAGAACAACAACAAGCAAAGCAGGCATATACACGAACAGCTTTAAAAAATACCTAACGAAAAAAAAAAACCTATCTGCCATAGCACCCATGTCGAATAACCTCAGGTGACGCATATGGCATCCTATATGAAAACCCGCATATTCGCATATGTCATATATATGGGACTGTTGGACGGGGGAGTTATGGGGCATATCGGCGTTTTCGATATGGATGCCTTCCTTCCGATTCACTACTTTCCCAGGGTATAGCCGACTATTTGAGTCATGTTGTTTAACCTTCCAAAGCAAGAAAGCAAGACTGGTGCTATGATAGATGCCGTTGTGGATGGCTCTGGAGTTATTTTTAGTACCTGTGCGTTTCAATGTGCACCCGAATAAGAGTACATGAGAGTTTGTGCGCTTCAAGCCCATGAGAATGTGACCGCTCAGGCCGGGAATTAAACCAGCAACGTCGTGTTCAGCAGCATGTTATCGTAGCCACTTAATCACCCCGCCTGGACCCGACGTATAGCTAAACACCATTCTTATGTGTACGATTTCAGCAGTGATAAAGTACCCGATATCCGGCAAGTTGAAACTGTACTCTTACCTCTGGTTAACCTCCCTGCCTTTCTCTGCATTATTTTTTCTCTCTCTGGACTCTTGATTCGGCTAAGCCACGTGATCGATATGACAAAATATTTACAGCTCATTGAGTGGACTGGAAGCCGCCTGCTCTGCGTAGTGTCTGAAGCTCTCTTCAGGAAGAAGCGAGAACTGCTCATTTGAGTATTCCTTTGGAATTAGTTGATGCGCAGCCGGGATTCCCCATGATCCTTCGGGTTTGGGTTAGTATAATCGCGCTGACGCACCTGCTGATGGTCGAAACGTGAGAAAAACAAGGTGGGTAATCTCAACACCACGCATTCACAGTAATAAGGTAACCAAGTCGCCAAAAAAGCTATTTTAAGCTGTTCGGCTTCCTTTTAGTACAGTTTCAACATACTGCAATTTCCTGGCTTCTGATCGTGCTTGGCTTTAATTTTCTGCCGAATGAAAAGAAATTCGAGGGGTTTCTCCTCTAGAAATAACGTTGACAAGGATGTAAGTTTGAACTAGTTAATTTCACATTAACTATGGTGAAGCAGCGCAAATTACATGAACGAAAAGAAGACGTAACAAACAGAAACATACGCATGCGTGCTAACTTCACTTTCCTTGCTTACACGTGCATATATGTATGAGGCAGAGAAAAACCACGATATTGTAAACAGAATATAAAATTATATTGTTAAAGCCGGATTTGTTCTGCCTAGGAAATGGCACTCTTTTCAGGAGAAGATGAGCGATGGCGTGCTCACGCACTTGTGGCCCAATGAAAGGATCTTTCTGGCTTCAGCAAGTAGCCGTATGATTAAGTCTTTCTCTGATTCACTATTTCTGTGTTTCCAAAGAGTGGCTCACCTCGGCAACCTCAGAAACGTGTTTTAAAATTCTCTTTCACTGCCTTACACACGTTATACTTGTGCTCCTTTATTCTCGCATTGAAGCAGTGACGAGTATTCCTTATGCAATGGCTAGAGTATACGACGCTGTCAGCACTGGTGAATAAGAAGTTCTTGTGGTTTCTTGTGCCCCCACGTTTTACTGAAAGAATCGTGTTCGCGTTTGTCCAAAACCTGGAAAACTTGTCGGATGCATAGAAAACGACGTCGATTCCAACTCGCGTTCCATTCTTTCTGAGGTTGTGTGACGGTTTGTGCACACAAAGAAGCCGCACAAAGCTTGTTTCCTTTCTGTCATAATTTGTTGATCCCACTCGACTTTTATCTTATGTTCTGAGCATACTTTTCACCACAGCCACAAGGAGGAAATGCGGATAATGTGCTCTAACTGGGAACTGGCCAAAGGCGACAAGAATGCGATGAGCTCGCGGATGAGGGTACGCGTAAAGGAGCGCGACGAAACCACGATCCTCTCCAAGCTCCTTAAATTTTATGCTAGTAAGCTAACCTCCCCGAGACATCAAAGATGACACAGTGTAGAACACACATGAAAGTTTCTCGTCTTTCGCTTACTTGTAGATCTGCGAATAGCGGAATGCCGTGCCGTTGTTAAGCCATGGCTCGAAGTCGGCGAACGTATGTGCACGTGGCAGTCCGCACCACTCTCGGAACGAGTTGTACCCTGGCACGCCATGCTCCCGGGCGCGCTGAAGGTTGATGGCGATAAGGTCCTTGCCGAACGGCTCCTCGGGGTTTTGGAAGAGATGGTTGGTTACCTGCAACAGGCGGATATTGGAAATTGTACAAATAGGTGTGAGCTGTCAAAGCGTGCTTCGCGCGGATTGACTGGATTGTGATCATTTGTAATGCTACATTCGTGCTGACACACAGGGAGAATGAGATTCAAAATTAGTTTCAGGGCAGTCTACGGCGCCCTTCTGGCACTGATTACAGAAACGCTCATAATAACAGCCATATTTCTATGTTAATCAGTATGTTCATGTAACATTTATCACTCATAGCGTCTTAGCTCCTACAGTATTGAAACAGAGTAGCAGGAGGCACGGGCTTCCAACATCTCCAACTCATGCCTCAGCTAACTGTATCTATCTACAGCAATATTTCGTCACCAAAGCTTATTTACCACTTGTGGCTACTAGAATGGATACGACTATGAAAGCATTAAAAGAACAGTCAACGGCCATCTTCACTTTGGTCATCTTCATTATCCACTGTTCAGCAGTCTCTCTTTTCAAGACATTGAATGCGGAGGAGCTGCCGCAGCAAACATTATAAAACTTTTTATGTGTAGCACATTGTATAGACTAGCCCAGCAAAAGAGATGTCGAGGAGCCTATATATATATATATATATATATATATATATATATATATATATATATATATATATATATATATATATATATATATATATATATTGTGCAGATAGTCTTGCTTCTGCAGTGACCGGCGTATTGACTTCAGTGCGTGGATTTAAGAGGACATTCACTACATTACCTTACTGAAGTTTCTGTGCGACGGTAGGTTGCATCTATCTATTTAATTGTTGTACCATTATTGACCATTTGGCAATAGCATGCAGAGGACTGTCAGAGAAAGACCTCGGTCATTAATAATCGTAGAGCCTTTTTTTTTGGCGTAGAGCACTTTCCAAAGCTATCCAGTCGGGAATATTGCACCTTACTTGCTGAAATATTGACTCTCGCGGCTTGTGTTACAAGCAAAAGTGCGTTCACAGCAGCGAGTTAAAACTATTGATTGCTCGAATACTTGGTGCCAAGCGCTTACTGTGACACCCATTAACACCAAAATGACATGTTTGTTTGGTCTGCGCACAGGCATTTAACATGACTATCGCTGTTACAATTCTAAATACGTGCGCGCAGGCAATGCATATTTATACACAGTATGCACAGTAATATGTATGCGAAGTAAAATGATTTATCTGCCATCCACAAAAGCAGAAGGTTCATTGAACGGCACTGGTGCTGTGGACATCAACGGCAGCGGACGCCTCAATGTGATGACAAGGCGCATGAAATGCATACAGTACACTTGTACTTTCAACCATAAGTAATTGGGTAGCACAGAAGAAGAAGTTTATTTTCGTTTGCACATCAGACGGAGGATGCTCAGAAGAATAGCGAAAATGACTTTTCTCTTGATGGGGTGTGAGCATCCTTGGATGGCAACACAGCGGTCGGTTCGCACGTGAAAAACGAACAGTCCTTGACAGACATATCACAATTTATAAATAAACATATGTACCCAATGAGAGAAGAACATGTAATAGCTATACAAATGCTAATAAATCAGCAGAAAATAAACTTCTTTGTATATACAAGGACATTGTTTTAAATTTTTCTTAAGTAAATAAGAAGTATTACACAAAGCTTTATTTGCATGCAGGAACAACTAAAAACTAGAAATAGAGAAACTCCTAAAACATATGCTCAAATTGAGCGCAAGACTGTAACCATGGCATCTTGTATTACGTACAAGTGTCCCAGTATTCTGCACATCGGAAAGGCGGAGTCACCCTATGTCCTCAGGATAAATAGCACACCGCACAAGGCTGGTTTCGGCCGACACACAAGCGTACGCATCACGCACTGGGTTCTCGAGGAAGTTATAGCAGCTTTAGAAGGTTAAAGACAATATTATAATCAGTGTAATGCGCATAATGCATCTCACAAAACCAATAAAAAGAAAGACGACGCAAAGTGCAAATAGCATAGCGTTCCTTTTTTAAATTAATTGTCGGCTACAAAAAAGCACCAACATTTTTACCCAATAACGAGCGATAAAATCAGAATAAGCATACAAGAAATAAAGCCATCAAGATACAAGAGCCTTTCAGGACGAGTTCGAGTGAACATTGCGCAACTCGTGAAACAGCCACTGTGCCATAGGCCGAATTGACAAAGCTCTTTGTTCGCAAGAGCATTTTGCCATGAAATCGACTTGCCTCAGTGAGCGATTGTAGATGGGATGGGAGGGACAAGTTCACTCCTTCGCATTGCCATAATACCTTCCTCCTTACCTCTACTTTCTTCATTTACATTCCTTAACCCCCTCTCCCCGCATAGGAGTAGCAAACTGGACTCGTGTCTCGTTGAACTCCCTAGCTTCCCTTCCTTCTTTTCCTCTTTCCCCTCCTTTTTGCCATTCGCCGGAAGGTTTCCCTAATTATAATTCTAACAGTACGATTCACTAGTATCGATTCTTATGAACACTTCTAGCGTAAGAATACTTCTGTGGAATAGGGGGAAAACATATTGCCCAAGAAATTTTGTTCCTTCCTTCCGAATTCACGACATTATCAGCGGGAGAACTTAGATCAGTACTTCAACACAACATGCACAACCGCTTTGCAACATCGCTATGATAATTGTCTAAGACATCACTATTAAAATATGGAAGACATACCTCTTGCGTGACGAATGGATCGTAGGTTTGGGCCGGTGTGTTTATAAGACCTCCGGCCAATTCGTCGAGCTTGCCCGGCTGATAGACGATGAACGGCTGCC
The DNA here is from genome assembly GCF_038994185.2 of Dermacentor albipictus. NCBI lineage: Eukaryota > Metazoa > Arthropoda > Arachnida > Ixodida > Ixodidae > Dermacentor > Dermacentor albipictus. Next base: position 60,223,969 of record NC_091823.1, read on the forward strand.
GCAGTAGGTTGCGCAGAAAATCCTCTCCTGCAGAGCCATCAGGTATCGTGTTAGATTTTTTTTTGCCTTTTACCAAAAAGGCTGTGGCACAACGTTCACAAAAGCAAGGGACGCGTTGGGCAAGTTTCTGTAATTGTGTTTAGGGGCACCCTAACTTTCCAGTCCTTGCTATGGCTCGAAGTAGCTGAATAAGTAGGCTTATTGCACGTCACAATGTAAATATCTAATAATGTTCATAACGCTTAACGCGTATCAGCATCTTAAGTTATGCACTGATATGGAATCGTAGCAGTCACACCCACACACGAACACACACACTAAAGTGCTGGATTCCACATAAGACTTTAAGCATTCGACATGTTTGTCAGTGATTTGACATATTTCGATTAGTATTCCTTGCCTTAATAATCGGAACATAATAGGAACATAAGGATTCTAGCAATGTGTTTTATTTCCCAATTCGCCCCTTAAGAAAGACGTCGTTACATGCTGAATTGCATTTAGAATCAGTTTGGTCTGGGTTCTTATCGCGGGTAATTGTATATAGTAGAAATTACTTGTCAGAAAGAGAATTGAATTCTGCAACGTTTATTTATCACTTCTTCCAAGTGTTTTGCTTACACGTGCGAACTTCCAATGCTCTGTCGCTCACACTTCCACGGTGACATGCGTTGGGCAAATTAAGAATTAAACTATAACAATCACAAAAAAATGAATTAACCAGCCAATAGCAATGCGCGGGCCTTTCTTATACAAACATACATTTATTTTACTTTTTTTATCACCCTAGGCGCCAAGTTGCTCATTCCGGCTATTACGACAGCGCAATGACATACAACTCAATAACGAAGAGTGAGAACAATGAAGACTGAAATGTACCGCCAAGAAATTCGGCATTAGCATGCTTTTCCACGTGAAGAAAGTGCTACTTCCAGCTAGTCATTTACCCAACACTGAAGCAAAACACATACGCAAACAGCATGTACAATTCTTACCGATGAATTCGTGGTACTTGTTGTAGCGCCTGACCATACCCTGGATGAATGTATGTCCGAACCTGAACGCGGCTGATTGGAAGGAGTTGGAGAGTGCCAAGTTGACGTCGGGATCGTATCCGTGCCAGTAACCCTGCAATGAGAACAAACAATTCAGTATACTTACCACAGTCTCGTACTATAAAAGTGGTTTACTACCGGCTGTCTTCGTGCCGTCATACAAGATACTTTTTAACAATATCGGGTGAACTGTTTTAGAGCAGCATGCTTGCGCAAGAGTGACGATAAAACGAGTTTTCGATAAATCCTGTATCAAACTATCACTATTGTCATGGCATCGTTTTCGCGCGAAGCGAGCTCGCTCTACCAAAACGTTTGTGAAGAGAGATCGAAACAGAGAAAAAGGAGCAGCCCGGAATTTAACCAGATTTAACCAGATTTCCGTTTTTCGTCCCTGCACGGGGTGAGAGAAAAAGGAATTAGAAAGAGGGAAGAGCTGGAACAAAATAATTAGGAAGTACTACCGCCGTTTACTGAGTCTGGCGGATCTAAAAAAGCAGGATGGTGCTTTAATTGTCTGGAATATCATGTTGCTTCATTGTTCAAAGATCACCTCTTCCGAGAGAGATTGGTCGTCTAACTTGCTGAGTGCAGCGGTGAGTCAGCGTCATGGCACAGAGGAATGACAGACTCTGGCAGAAAATACACTGCACACTTACACACGGACGGCTTGTTCCCGCCGATGCTTTCGACTGCAGTTATCATCCTAGCGGAAGCCGCCACCACCAGTTTCAATATATCCCACTGAATAGCGTACGTGAAAATCGTCACTTTGAGAGCGAGGTTGGCCCATCCTATTCTCTTGTACTACGTGCGTCTTGAAGGGGCAGCGCAATATTACGAAGACAGAAGGCAGGAACACACAAGGCAGCGCTGTCCTGTGTGTTCCTGCCTTCTGTCTTCGTCATATTGCGCTGCCCCTTCAAGCTGTTCAACCAGTACCAACTTGCCCAAATGTCGATCCTTCTACTGTACTACATGCGTCGCAGAAAGCCGCCACCGAACCGCGCAAGCTTCACCGACTACTTTAGAATGTACGATGATGAAAGCATCAGCAGCAGCAGGACTTAAGGGGGGCGATTGCATTCGAAGGTCGCCGACGGTGCTCGATTCTACCGATGCTGATTAAGTGCTGCTTTGTTTCCTGAGCACAAATTCTCCCGGAGGAAGTTCCGTTCTTCGCATTCGCCTTGTTGTCTAGTGTGTCTGCCCGTGCATCGTCCTTATCTAGCGACTATATCATCTGCATGAAGACTGTGGAATACAAATATGATTTATGTCTGCAGGTTAAATACTAAATGAATAAAAGCTTAACGACCCAAACAAAACACTATAAAGATATAGCAGTGTTGGTGGGTGCATATCGAATAAAAGAAGCTTAGTTATAATTTACAAAAAATAATATATAGCGAAACTAGGTTACCATGTATACTGGACTATTGCTCAAACTTCGCCCATATCAACCAAATTATTCTGGACTCGTATTCACATCACGTGTGCAAAATTTCGCCAAGAACGATGTAGGACATCGGTACCTACTGGAACTTATCGATAAAGGTGTCTGTCAAAGAAATTATTACTGAACTACTCCGTTTCCAGCATATAAATTTCGAAGTGCATTTCCGTTCCGCCTCAAATGGTAAACACCTTGCGGTAAAGTCGCAATGGTATTTACTTACAGATATATATTTTATACCGCTACCACAACGAAAAAGAAAGCTCTCTTGCTATGCAGTCATCAGCTCGACATGATCATTGATTAAGGCTGGAATAATATGTCCATTACAATGCCTTCATACTCCGAGCAGATTTCATTGTTCGTTGTTCGTTTCGTTGTTCGTCAGAGGGCGAGCCACCCAACAACGTTAGCAAGAGGATGCACCTGTTGAAGATTTGCCTGAGGAACGGAATCGAACAAAGAGAATCTATGTGTCAGAGTCGGCCTGCCTGAAGTTTCATCAAACTTCCGTGCATTTAGGTGATCCCTGTCTTTTGAAGCACTTCAGCGCTAACCTCCGGAGTGCAAGAAGCTTGCCCCGCTGCATTTGCATTCCACCACATGGCAGCTCACCTCCTTTAGTAGCGTGAGGTTGTATCGGACCATAAGCTCTTCGCCGACGACCATGGGAAGGAACTCGTTGTAGGTAATGAACTGGACGGCGGCTGCCATGATGTGCCGCGTCTCGTGGTAGATTCGGTCGTCGTCCCAGTGCGGGTTCAGACGTGCCAACTCGTCGGCCATGCGGTTGTGGTCTCGCAAGTAGAAAGTGTGCAGCACCGTCAGATGGATCTGCTCGTTGACTCGCTCGTCGCCTGCGATCAAGGAGGCAAAGTAGAACGCTTTGCAATAACAGCGCAGAGAGGGAACCACTATGACTTCCCGCTTCTTCGTGAACCAGATGCTCTTGCGCAACTTCTACGGCGTTTGGCCGCCGGGCGCCGAAAGAGCGGTCTGCCCGTTGTGCTTCTAAGCTACACCTAAGGAAGCGAAGACAGGCTTTTAAGACTACGCATACGGGTGTTTTAATAACGAAGAAAGCTGCGAGTACACGCTGAGTTACGGTTGTGAGCTTTAGCCTTGATGGTCAAATGCGTTTTATCTTTAACTGCGTTTTGCACGCTACAATTCTGCACCTCTGTTTGAAATTTTCAGAGCAGCTGGTACAGAGTCTACGAAAAACGAGCTTCACGAAGCACTTAAATGTCAAATGAACACAGATGATTAGTCAAGGGTGCAGGAAATTATGAGATCTTAGCTTACCTCTTCGGGAAAGTTCTGCATGTAAAGGTTACTGGAACGTCCTTCATTAAGAGGGCTGGTATTGGAGTCCGCCGACTCATTAGTCATTTCATTCAAACTATTTTTAATCCTTTTTGTGTCAGCTCAAATATCAACAGTCAGATTCATCCTTGCACATCAGTGCCGCCTCTATCTACACGCTTTAAATTCCGCCACAGAGTTGAAGAGGAACAGTGCCCACCATGCTCCCCGCATTACTGCGCAGAGCTTAGGTATCGGCATGACATCGAACTGATCCTGCAGTACTGGCTGATCTCACAGGCCAAAGTATGGGTACATTGTTATCGTAATCCATCAGCAGATGGTATCACCAACTTATCGGTGATAAGTTTTCGCCACTTATGATTCTGCTAGATACTTTGTATTTTATCATAGCGTCTACAGGTATTCGACCATTACTCATCGTGTTTATTGCTGCGTAGGAATAAACACGAAAAGTGGCCGTGATATCAAGGAGCAGGAAAGAAGTAAATGAGCTTTCGAGTGAAAGTTTCCGGTCGGTAATTGCTACTTGCATAGAAACAAGATTTGTCTAAGGTGCATGGCAGCATTATGTAGCTTATAAGCAGGTACAGTTATGGTATTACCAAGAATTTTCTGGGCCCTGTCAGACGTGATTGGAACACGCCCGGCAAATCTTATGACTATATGAATGGAGTACCGGGCGACAATCTCACGGCTGTGTAGTAGACTTACCACTGTATAATATGCCATTCAATAATTTATCCAGCGATACTGACAGCAGTCACTAGGGCTAAGGGAGGTGCGTTTTTATGCAGTATTGCCTGGGAAATTGTACAGGAAACAGAGGTCTTACCAGCAAGAAAGCAGAAAAGATGCCGAGGACGGGCGATGCAGTCTCGTTCTGGGTTCTCGGACTCCGGCGGCAGCATCGGCTTCAGTCCCAGATCGCGGAAACGATCCCAGACCCTCAGTTGTCCTTAATTGCAGACATCAATGCACAGTGTTTTTATCGAAACAAAGAAAATGGCAGAAGTTCAAGGGAAATGCTGTTCTGTATTTCCTACTTGACTGATACAGACAAAAACAAAGCATAGCTCTGAAACAGAAAAGGCTGTTACATTAAATGTGCTAAGTTAGGTATTTGACGCAGAGCATGAGAATGATAGAACTTACAAATTTGTCACCTCGCTTAAAGCTATGTGGCACAGAATTGGTTCGCGAACTGGTTTTTTTAAGCGGAAAAGATTGACCGGTATCAATTTTAATTACCCATATTATATTATAGGGCGATGGGACTTTTGGTCACCCACTCAAAGTTGTAGAGCAACGACCAAGGAGAGTTTTAACGTAAGAATTTTCAAATAGTTTGTTATTACAGGAGGTCGCAAAGACTAAAGTCTCGTATCGCCATGCTGGCACGAGGCGAGCTTCGCTGCCAACAAGACACGCGCGATCCTTGGCGGTAGCCATTCGGTTCGGGATCGGCTGGCAAATAGCGCAAATAATAAGCATGCTTGACCTGCCATACCTTATGGTAGAACAAGTGGAAGCACTGTTAAAAAAATTGTTTAGTATATGTTGCCAAACCATAGAAACACACTCCTTATTCTTGTAGAGGCTTTGATATTTGCGTTCCACGAGTAGGCGTGCAGTCTAGAAAACAAAGGCGCCGCATGTCGTGGTCAGCAGAGCCTACGCGCCTCCATTTTGACAAGGCGGCGCGTGCGTGTTTCTGGCGCTCTTCGTGCAAAGATTAAATGCGAGCACGTACCGCCAAGAGTTACTCCTGTCTATGCAACCACGAACCAGTCGGTCGGTCCCTGAGAAGTATGTTATTAGTTCCGTACAGTCGCTCAAAATGTTTTCCAATACGTTTGTAATAGCACTAATTTTTCAGTGGTCCACCGTCTCCTGAGCAGAAATAATGTAACGATTATAATCTAATGCTATTTCTTTTTCCGATTCGTTAGTAGTCCGAATGGCCCTCCACCTATATCTCATCACCACGATCGCTAGCTCATGTATGGTGGGCGATAAGAAAAACAAAATAGCATCAAGCGAAAGGAATTCTTACATTACGCCGGCCCTGCTTGTATACTTTGGTGGCACGTGAAGAAACTCGTCGCGTGATACTGCTCTATTAACAGTAATTTTGCTTATGAAGCCATAATATTACTTCTGGTATAGGTAAAAGTACTAGCGGATTAAAGAACTGGTTGGGAAAGAGAGCACTTACAAGAGAGAGTTCGAATGCTCAAGTGAAAACTCACCTCGATGGAAGGATCTTAGTCTCTTGGCCAGAGCGTCCGTTGATCCATATATGAAGTTCGCATCGATAGAATGGGTCAAAATGTTGATATGAGACCGTGGACCTTTAATGGAGAGACAGTGGTATTAAACTGCAGTAGTATAAAATTTTATTATTGTATTGATGCATTATGGGCTGTCAGAGCTCATAAGTGAAGTCATTTGTGCCATTAGATTATTTGTGGCGCCGTGGAAACCCCTTCTAACAAATAAAGTGTCAGCCACAAAAACTTGTTTAAAGCGATACACAGCACTAAGCAAGCACAGACCGCCTGTACGTAAAGTACGTCAACGTGTCATACTGGAACACTATGTTTGAAACAACTCTTAAACACAATAAGAGAACAGCAACATACGAAAGCATCGAAAAACAGTCTTCCAGTGCTATAAAGCATACGCCTACACATATGTTTAGCTTGCTGAAATGCATCGCCATCTATCTATGGCATCAAAAGCATCGTGTGTATCGCAGGGACCAATGAACTTACAGCCCAACGTGAGCCCGCTATCAATTTTTGTTTTTGTAATGCCACTGCTTTTATTACAACATACTCTCACGTGCAGTGATCACGCTAAGGCGTAAAGAAAGATTGGAATTATGAGTGGGATTGGAAAAATACAACTGCTTTTTTTGGAGAAAGTCATAGATAGCTGCGAGCACGGTCGATCGCAGAGTCAGACCACTCAATTCCGTTCGCTATTCGTCATCCTACATTGCAGCGCAGTCGGTGGTGCTCGTGCATATTTGACGATGCACTACGATATGCGTGTCGGGCGTGCCATCTGAGTTTGCAGGCCTCCCTCGCAATCTTATTGGTGACTAAGTACATGAATTTTCCTATAGCTAGAGCGCGTCCGGTCCCAGAACGATTGTATTATGACACTTAGAGCTGTGCCCAAGTGATCACAAGGGCCAGAAAAACAAAATAACGCACACCCTTAATCACAAAGCTGTTGCATATGCTCAAATCATACTGGACGCGCCAAAGATGGGCGAAATAGGCTGTTTTTCGATCACTTGACCCATTCAACATTCCGACAAGTTTGCTTTCCTGTACACGTGAGTTGTTGTGCAAAAATGCATGTTATTGCCACCTTCAGAAGTAGGCATAAAGGGGCGCAAGAAAGATCTTTATGGAAGGTTTCTTCTAATACTAACGTCACGAGTGTATTAAAGGTGACTAATGCACAATAAAGCATCACTTCGTGTCCCGTAACTTGCATCAGATCAGATCATGGTTTTTCCAAGTAAAACCCTGTAATTAAATAATGAAGTTATTTGCCAGGCTTGAACGAAGCTTTAAAGAAATAAAGTGCAGCCGTATAAGATAATGCGAGAGCGCGTTTATGTAGAGCTTTTGCCAGAAAGCACATTTGCGCTGAATGCTCATATATTATACGTTTTTTATGACTATTCTTGCCTCGGAACGCGTGACACAGCGTGCATATGTGAAGTGTGTGGTATGTAACAACCGAAGCATAATGAAGCAGAAAAAGCGCGGATCACCTTAATTACTGTTTGTGCACTTCCATTTTATCGTCTTCTTATGCCGTAGAGCATTTGTTCAGGTTATGAAATTTGTCTTTTGTCTGGTGATAGGATGATGTTAGCCTTGTTGAGAAATTTGTACCACTGCATTTTGTCCAATACATAACACTGGTGAAGTCGCCGTTTACACAGCGTCAGAGCGATGCTGTAACTACGGTGATCACATTACAATAGAGCGAAAGAGAATCGCTCTGCAGTTAGTTTCGCCTCACCTACCATTAGCCTACACTTGTTGCCTGCTAAACTTTGCGAACATACAAAGAAAATAGCAACAAGAATAGCAATGCCCCTGTAGGCACTCTGTGAACAGCAGGGGTGCGACAGCTCAATATATATATTGAACTATCGTATCGCGTGTTTTGTATCCCTCTATAAAGGAATACAAAATTTAGAACCACATTCTGGGAACACATGCACTGGTGTGGACGTAAGTAGCAGTGCGAATACCTAGAGCACAACCCGGGCGTTGACCTGCTAGGGACCTCTTGAACTCGATGCAGGTTCTGCCGTACTGACCATAGAAGGGGTCATCCCGAGGCACCTCGATGGTCATACATAGCGGATGCTGGTACTTCTCTGGGACATTGCAGCACTCGAAATCCAGGTCTCTCTCGTCTGCATCGCAGAAACATCAGATATATGATATTTTAATGAAGCGATATTCGTGAATAAATTCATGCACAAATTCTCATGCTTGAATAAGTGAGAACGGTATATGAAGTAAGTTGCGCGGTAGCATAAGGCATCTTTACCCGAAAATGCTGTTGTTGTTGTTGTTGTATGATGTGTGGAGCCAACACGTGCTCTTGTGAAGACGCTGTTTACAAAACACTGCAAGGCTTAAATCATTCTACAGCGAAATTCAAGCGAGTTTCAGCGCCTCTTTTCGCCTGTCCTAGAATTTTTGCTCCTCCGCCTCACTCCCACTGCCTATAAACCTCCCAAGCTATTCGTCCACGTAGTTCAGTAGAAAGAATGGGGGTGCGCCATTAGCTAATAAAAACTACTGGCGGGTCAGGTACAACATGAACGCAGAGGACACTGACAGAGGCGTAATACAGATTCATGCTAATACTACTTGGGAATTCGGCAATACATGCATTTGTACAGAATAAAACATTTCCGTCGCACCCACTATATATATATATATATATATATATATATATATATATATATATATATATATATATATATAGTGGGTGTGTAGTTACCTATACAATGGTAGCTAAAGGTGAACGATGCGACCGAAATGTTTTATTCTGTACAAACGAATGTATTGCCGAATTTCCAAGTAATATTAGCATGAATCTGTGTTACGCCTCTGTCAGTGTCCTCTGCGTTCCTGTTGTACCTGACCAGCCAGTAGTTATATATATATATATATATATATATATATATATATATATATATATATATATATATATATATATATATATATATATATATATATATATATATATATTGTTACAGTACATTTGGACAGGAGCGTGCGCGTAAGAGGGAGACGCAGAGGAAGTGGTACTCTTGCGGCTATGACCTTTGCACCAGTCTGCGCGATTACCCCTAACTTTTCCCCATGTGAATAGTTAAATAGTTGTAAATATATTTGAGCATCGGGCTTCCTCTTCGTAACATTTGGTGGAGGTGCCGGGTAACGACTCAGAACGGAGCTTCGCAGTGGACGCCGCTTCGGTTCTTCACCGATGTCGCAGGAGCCGGTTCCTAGTTCGCCTATTTCTGCGCCGACTATGTTAGCTGTCGTACTCACGCATCCGCGTGATCCAGGAACCTTCTGCGGCACCGATGGCTCCGACGTCGACGACTGGCTGAAGATGTATGAGCGGGTGAGCAGCAACAACAAATGGGATCCCACAGTGATACTGACGATCATAATATTTTTTTACTAGGCGGGAACTGCGCGAATGTGGTAACCACGAAGAAGAACTCTGTGACAAGGATACCTGCAACCAGAAGCGGCGAGATCTCTTCGAAAAACCACTGGGTCGGAAGGTCATCGCCAAGAAAGAGTTGGCATCACGAGTGCATACATACACCGGAGGCTACGTCGCCTATGTAATTGACGTGCTAGAGTCTGCCGCAATACCGACGCTGAAATGTCGGATTCGGAAAGAGTTAGGCATGCCTTAAAAGATATCACCAATGACGCCTTCAATTTACTCATCTGTAAGAACTGCAGTTTGGCTAATGACATGATCATGGAGTGCAAGCGTTTCGAGAGCTTGAAAAGCTGTCGTATTTATCAGTCATTTGCATGACTCCTCAATACGGCTACATCATCGTCTTGTGAAGACCGACAGGACTCTCCTTCGAGGCAGCAGACTTCAGAGCAGCTGACGAAAATCGTGCGCCGTGAGCTGGAAGCCATGTGTAAGCCACGGCTATGTACCCATCTGTCAACGATACATGCGCGCCTATGGTTCTCCTTGTTCAACCTACTGTGCGCCAAGAACTCGCCGATGTCGGCTTGCAGTCAATGGACCATGGCCAGTTCCTGGCCAACCGAACGTCCTTCGCTGGTGCATACTCAAAATAAATGGATCCCTCGAGGTTATCGCAACATGGCAGAGTGGCGAACACCAGTAGCCCGAACTATTTGCTTCAGTTATTGCAGCGTTGGTCACGTTTCCCGATACTCTCGCAATCACTAGCCCTCGATGCCGTTCTTGAACAGCCCTCGTCCAGACAGCGGTTTTCACTATGTCCAGCCGCAATCAGAGCCGAACCTGCACGCCACTGATGGTACGACCGCATGGCGCCGTCGGCAACCGTCACCGAGTAGTCGCCAGTCGCATTCGCCGCAATATCGTCGCCTGCGGTCCAGGTCACCGCAGTCCCATCAGGCGTCGCCGTCATTCCGACCTGGGCGCATACCTTCGAAAAAATAAAAGGTGCACCTCCTGGAGGGCATATCTCGAACCGATATCTCTGTGAAGAGCAGCCGTCTTCGTTGCCGCTTGAAGAAAGTCCCTACAGCTGCGGCATCGCGAACTATCCGGGTCCATGATTGAGCAACGTTCATCATCCTTGGCATGTGCACTACCCGAATAACTGTTGATAGTGTAATGAGGAAGAACGCCTGGACGTAAGCAGCAGGATTGCCAACAGCATCGCGTGCCGCCGACGCTTGCGCTTGGAGACTGCTAGGTGAAGCGTTCCACCCGTCATCGGCCCGTCGTCTAATAAACCTCCTTTATTACTGCTGGAGGTGCGGGGTACCCTTTCAACTCTGCCATCCTGGAACTCCGCACTATACCGCTACCTTCCGCCATGCCAGCCACCGACCAGCAAACGCTGCAGTCGCCGCCTGTTCTCTGCGCTGGTTCTATTCACCAGCGGGATCCTACCATCTTAGCGGGACCGACGACAACGACGTTGAAAATTGGCTCGACCATGCTTACCAATGTCGTTTTCTATCTCGCGGACGTGGCCAATCTGTGATTCAAAAACAGTGAGGCGGATTTCCGAACGTAGCGTACGTTCAAGGCGGCTTTTACAGAGGTATTTAACCGCTCCACCGTCCGCAAACTTCGAGCCGGGCAGCGTTTGCGCACACGTGCATTGGACACGGGTGAAACATTCACCAATTACATAGAGGACGTTCTCGATCAATGTAATACCTTCCCCGTGACAGCCTTTAGGGGTAACATGAATGAATGAATGAATGTTAACGCGTCAATGCCACCATGTCGGAAGCGGACCTGATTACGCACATCATGAAAGGAATTGATAATCATGCCTTCGAAATGCTACTGACCAAGAACCCGAACACTGTTGCTCACGGTATCACCCTCTGTCAGAGCTTCGACGATCTACGCAAACAGCGAGCTTTGACGAGACCTCCTCCTACAATCGATGCGTCGATCTCCAGCCTGGTCATTGCTTCCGACCAAGCGTCGCTGATCGCGCAGATCAAGGCCTTTGTCCGCGAAGAAGTCGCACGACAGCTGTCCCTGGTACCTTTCACCTAGGTGCCTGTTAGTCCTTTGCCATCTGCTCTGCGTAACGTCGTTCAAGGAGAAGTCGCTGACGCACTACCGGTTACTCCCCAGCAGCCGCTTAGGGCCGCTCCGCTAACTTATGCTGCGGTAGGTGCCAGGCCACGCCAAGAGCCGACACGGCCCTTTCAGCCGCCCGGCAGGAGGGCCGGCCCTCCTGTTGCCAACCCGTAGCGCACGCACGACAATCGGCATATATTCTTTGCATGTCGCAAGGTTCTGCCGCCGGGTGTAAACAATCGACAATGATCTCCGGGCGCTTCATTATCCGGTCGACTGCAATGCATACTACACTTCATCAGACACATCGTCATCTCGCACTCTGACTGATCGTCCTTTTTTCGACCCTCGCCGCTCGTCATCCCCACGTCGCCGGTTGCTTTCACCGATGCGTAGGCGGCCTGGCAAGAACTGCGCAAGTTTCGAGATGCCGAAGTCCTCGTTCCTTACCTGCTAATGTTATTGACTTGTTTGTCGAAGGCATCGGTACAGTCGCTCTTGTTGATACCTACGCAGCTGTTCCTGTTGTGGATGCCAGATTTTGCCGATCATTACGTAAGGCAACAACGCCTCTTTCTGGATTGTCACTTCAAACTGCTGGTGCTCGACCCGTCGAACCCGTACAGCCCCTACAGCCTGTACAGCCCGTGTCCTGATTCAAGACGTTATTTACACTATAGAATTTGTAGTGCTCTAATCGTGCTCCCACGCAATTATCCTAGGATGGGATTTTCTCTCTTCCCACAACGCTATAATCGATTGCACTGGCGCTGAGGTTGAATGCACTCAGCTCAGTGACCTCACGTTCATTGATCCTCATTCTTGTCGTAACTTTGTCGTCCAGGAACACCCCAATATACCGCCGTGTTCGTCAGCACTTGTACCAGTTTCACGTGGTGCTATCTACGATGGAATGGTCTTCTTCACGCCGTCCGACCTCATCGTTGCCCGAAAAGCCCTTCCTTTGCACTTTGCTACTCTTGACCTCGCCGCCGGTTTCAGCACAATGCCCGTTTATAACACGCTTTCATCTCCGCTCACGTCCCTTCGTCACGAATGCCTTGGCCACGTCGAGACCATCGATTCTATGCAGATTGTATCCGTCCCCGACGAGGCGTCCCCTACGGCCGTCCTTGACCTGGGGCCCTATAACATAAAACTATTCCAAATGTCTCCTGACGTCAAATTTGCGCAACTGCTAACGTAAGCATTGCGTGGTGAGCCGCAGGGTTGTTTGAACAGACCAATCCAACGCTCTTCTTGTTCATAGAAAGTCACTTTTGTTTGCTTGAAAAACGAATAACATTGCCTACACTGAGCGCTTGTCTTATTTAATTGGCTCAGGAGAGGTGAGGATCACGCTCAAGCGGAGAGGGATTCGATGGGGCCGAGCCAGTGCACTGAAAATCAATAACCGGATTAACAGGGTGATGCCAGCGCCGGCGATTAGACCGCTTTCCCTTATTTAGCTTGATGTGGCCGGTAAAAAATCGCGGCGGCATGCAACGAAAGGTTAAGAATACTGCTAGAACAGATCCTCAGCAAGGAAGAGTTGGCAGAGCGAGGTCATAAACGTGCTGAAAATGCTCGATAACCTTACACGGCCACGCAAGAAGTTTTATTGTATGCAAATAAACCCATGCTCTCCGGCAGGTACGAGTAGCCAGTGCCTGGGCGATTGGCGGCAGCCATCCTTTATTCCTTTCGGAACGGGGCAGCCTGCCGCTATTCAGAAAGAAAATTCAGTTTTGTTTGGCATATTAGCGCATCTTTAACGTGTACACGTCACTTTGAAGTCGTGAGCATTTGTGGTTTTGCAACGCCGCGTGACAGACAGAGGAAGCGGGTGCAGCCGGAAAACTTTTGGCCAATAGCCGAGGTCTAATGGTGAAAAAGCGTCGAATCAGAAATAACTGATTTTCTTTTGTTCAGTCCAGTCATGCGTAATCAGTGCGCACGCATCAAGTCAGATGGGGAGCTGTTGCGGTTTTCGTGACGTCGCGTGACAGACAGGCGAAGTGGGGGTGGTTCAAAAAGTTTTTGACCAATCGCGGAGGGCTGATTGCAGAATTGGAATAGAAAAGTTTGGAATAGCTTGACGTTATAGCGCCCCTGATCGCCCTCTCTACTCCTGATCCAACATCTAAAGATGTCTTCAGCCCATTCATCGCTGAGGATCTGGCACCCTCGCAGCGACCCCAGCTTCTTACCAATCTTCAGCACTTGCGAACTTCTTGCGACGTCACACGAGCATTCCTAGGCAGCAGATAAACAGTCGAGCGCCACATAAAAAAATTAATTATGGGGTTTTACGTGCCAAAACCACTTTCTGATTATGATGCACACCATAGTGGAGGACTCCGGAAGTTTCGACCACCTGGGGTTCTTTAACGTGCACCTAAATCTAAGTACACGGGTGCTTTCGCATTTAGCCCCCATCGAAATGCGGCCGCCGTAGCCGGAATTCAATCTCGCGACCTTGTGCTCAGCAGCCTAACACCATAGCCACTGAGGTACCACGGCGGGTGAGCGACACATAGACACTGGCTCCCATTCACCGCTGCGACAAGGTCTGTATCGCGTATTCGCTGCGGAACATCGCATCATTGGCGACCAGGTCAACGACGTGCTCACTTGAGGCCTGATTAAACCTTCAGAGTGCCCATGGGCTTCTCCTATGGTTCCATACCCTTCTGTGTAGATTTATGGCGTTTAAACAATATCACGTTGAAAGATGCTTACCCATTGCGCCGCATTGATGATACTCTGGACTGCTTACAAGGAGCTGAGTTCTTCTCTTAATTAGACTTGCGGTGAGGCTACTGGCAGGTCCCGATGGCCGAGGCCAATTGCCCAAAAACTGCTTTTGTTACACCAGATGGCCTATATGAGTTGACCGTCGTGCCTTTAGGACTTTGAAACGCACCTGCTACATTCGAAAGGATGATCGATAACGTTTTGTGCGGCCTTAAATGGAAGCTGTATCTATGTTACGTTGACGACATCGTGGTATTCGCCCCTGATTTCGCAACACACCCTTGCGCCATCAGCACGTGTTGAGTTCCTTAACCAACGCCGGTCCGCAGCTTAATCTCAAGAAATGTCGCTTTGCCGCACGCAAATTGACGATCCTCGGCCACGTTGTACCCAAGGATGGCATTCTTCGGGATGGCGGGAAATTGCAGGCCGTCTCTACATTTCCTAAGCCCACTACAGTGAAAGAACTTAGCAGTTTCATTGGTTTGTGCTCTTCTTTCCGGCACTTCATTCGGAATTTCGCGTCGATACTATGACCCCTCACGCAACTGTTTCGTGACGCCAAAGACCTCTCATCGCGCTTCCCTGCCTGCGACCACGCATTCACCACCTTGCGCCGTATTCTGACGACGTCATTTTGACTCTCAAGCTCCTACTGAAGTACATACCGTCGCATGCAATAAAGAGAAGAACGTCTGGACGTGGGCAGCAGGATTGCCAACAGCATCGCGTGCCACAGATTCTCGAGCTTAGAGACGTGCTCGGTGGTAGTAAACCTCCCTAATACTGGTTTCAACACATCCGTGACTTGAGTTTATTTTGATGACTTGATTTTTGGCCTCCACTTTTTATCGGACGATTCGGCACTGATTGACTGCGCTGCTGGCCTCCTCCAACTCGAGCTGCCTATTCACTGCTGTGCTCTAAAATCAGCTGAGCCTCGTTTATGTTCTGTAGACTTCGTACGGTTGCCGTCTCAAGCCTCCATGCATATGCCTTTCACGTGCTTCCCATCTGTTCCTGACGGTGACATAGTCACCGTCAGGAACAGCCCCTAGGAGTATTAGGAGTCAGGAGAACACTCACTCCTAATGTCAGTGTTCTCCTGCTACTCACAGTTGCCCTTCCACATACCATTGTGACTATCGCCGATAACCGCGTATTTCTTACTTTTTAAATTTTGGTTAAATTACGCAAGTTATACCAAAAGGCATGTCGCTCGGCAACGCTTTGTCCCATCGACGATTCCGCCACCTCCGTATTAGATATTCCGTGCTCATCTGCAGCCATCTACTGTCTGATCAGTTCCGCAGCGTCCGATCCCGGCATATTTTCGAAGATGAGCGCTCAAGACCTGCTTCCCGAACAGGCTACAGACCTTTGTCGCCTCCTGGTGTCTTATCGGGACGTCTTTGACTTTGAGGATCGCCCGCTGGGACGGACTTCCGTTGTGACCCATAAGATTGACACCGCTGATGCTAGTCCTACCCGCCGACGACCTTATCGCGTGTCTCACGCAGTACGCCATGCTATTCAAGCTGGTGCAGACAAGATGATAACCTAAAGCGCAGTTGAGCCCTCTTCGAATCTTTGGGCGTCGCCGGTTGCCTTGGTCGAAAAGAAAGATGGCAGCTGGAGATATTGTGTCGACTACTGTCAACTGAACTAGGTCTCGAAAAAAGGATGTGTAGCCTCTCCCGTGGATTGATGACGCTATCGACTGCCTTCACGGATCGAAATATTTCTCTTCAATCGACCTCTGAACCGGTTATTGGCAGATTTCGGTTGATGAACTCGACCTTGAGAAAGCGGCTTTTGTTAGACCGGACGGCCTTTACCATGTTCAGATTATGCCTTTCGTACTTTGTAACGCCCCATCAACTTTCGAACGAATGATGGACTCTCTCCTTCAGGGCTGTAAGTGATCCACCTGCTTATGTTATCGGGACGATGTCATCGTATTTCTCCTTATGTTTGACAGCCACTTCAGTCGCTTGGTCGCTATTCTCGAAGTCTTCAGGGAGGCTGGCCCTCAATTTAAATCATCTAAGTGTCATTTTGGACACCACGAAGTGAAAGTTCATGGCCATTTGCGGATATTGCCCGGCCACTGACTGATCTTCTCAAGATGGACACAGCTAGAGTTCTTTTGGAGCCGGGAACAAGCCGACGCCTTCGACAACCTCATCTGTTTGTTAGCAACGCCTCCGATATTAGGCCACTTTGATCCATCTGCACCAACAGACGTACGCACGGACGCCAGTGGCCATGGCATGGGTGCTGCCCTTGCCCAACAGCAAAATGCAGTCAAGCGCGTCTTCGCCCACGGCAGTCGCCTCTTGTCCCCTTCGGAGCGCAATTTTTCTATCACCGAGCGTGAGCGCCTCGCTCTGGGGTGGGCAGTGGCTAAATTTCCCCCTTACTTGTTTGGTCGCCCATCTTCTGTCATTATGGAGCACCATGACCTGTGCTAGCTATCGTCATTGAAAGACCAGGCTGGCCGCCTTGGTCGCTGGGCACTCAGACTTCGGGAGTATTTTTTCGTTCTGATGCAAAACTCCGGCAGCCTTCATCTGGACGCCGACTGCTTGTCTCGTCATCCCGTCGATCCTCCTGACAATGACTAAGAGGACGCCGACACTCGCCTTCTGGCCATTTCTGACTGTCGCGACGTCGTTACTGAGCAGCGAAAGGATGACTCTCTCCGGTCCATCATTGAGCGGTTGACTTCAGGACAATCACTTCGCTCTACCAGTATGTTTGTGCTCCATGACAACATTCTTCATCGACGCAATGTCAGCGCTGATGGACAAGATTTACTGCTAGTTGTCTCTCGTAATCTCCGTTCTACTGTTCTTGCCTAGTTCCCTGACACACCCACTGCCGGACACCTTGGCACCTCCGCACTTACGACAGAGTTCGACGTGGCTTCTCCTCGCCAGACCTTTACCGCTCTGTGCAACGTTGCGTTGTGGCTTGCGACCCCTGTCAGCCTCGAAAGAGGTTATGTGCGCAACCTGCTGGCCACCTTCATCCAGTCGATAGTCCAATCGAGCCTTTCTTCTGTGTCGGCAAGGGCCTTTTCGGCCCCTTCCACACACCCATAAAAGGAAATAAGTGGATAGCCGTTGCCACATACTATGCGACGTGCCATGCCATTACACGTGTCCTGCCCACCAGCTGTGCTACAGATGTAGCAGACTTTTTACTTCAAGACGTGATTCTTCACCATGGCGCGCCAATGCAGGTGCTGACAGATCGTGGCCGCTACTTCCTCTCCCAAGTTGTCGAAGGCATACTTCGTTCCGGCTCCACCAAACACAAGCTCGCAACCGCATATCATCCACTAACGAACGAACTGACTGAACGACTGAATCACATCCTTACAGAAATGCTGTCTACGTAGGTTTCAGAAGACCATCGCGATTAGGACAGCACTTGGCCCTACGTGACATCTGCGTACAATTCGTCATGTCATGATACCACGGGTTTCTCCCCTTTCCACCTCTTGTTTGGTCGCCATGCCACTGCCTTTCGACAGCCTGCGACCTTCGGTGTCGCGACATACGACGGAATACGCCAATGACGCTACTGGTGGGGCTCGTATGGCTCGTGAGATTGCCTGTGATCGACCTACAGTGGCCCAGGCGTCACAAAAGACTCGCTGCTACAGTTGCCCTCACCCGGAAATCTCGTTCTGTTGTGGACTCCAAGTCGTCATGTCGGCCTGTCCAAAAAACTGCTGTCACGCTGTTCCGGGCCCTACCGGGTATTCCGATGATTGAGTGATATAAACTACGAAATCACCTCTGTTGAAGACACGCCATCGTCATTCCAGCTACGCACTGACATCGTCCAAGTGTCCCGCTTAAAGTAATGTTAGTAAAGTAAAGTCATACTGTTCATCTAGTTGGCTATCATTCTAAAAAGCGCCAAAACGGGGTTCTAGCCCAGGGGCTTATGTTACAGTGCATTTGGACAGGATCGTGCGCGCAAGAGGGAGACGAAGAGGAAGTGGTAGACTGTCTCCTGGAACTGTCAGCTTTGTACCAGCCGGCGCAATTATCACACACTTTTCTTCATATATATAGTTGTAAATATATTTGTGCATCGGGCTACCTCTTCCTAACCCACAGAAAGAAGGGGAGCTTCGTAGACAGCGATTGTCACGCTTGACTCGAGCTGGCGCGTCAAACGACCCTGGCTGTTACCGGTGTCCATGAGGAAAGGCCGTTGAACACCCTTTTCCATGAGTTTCTTGCTCCTATTGGTGCGTGACATCCACAGTGAACCAACAAGCAACACTCGATCCACCAAATGTGTCTAGCCTTGCTGGCGCCGCAGTTCTACCCGAGGGGGGCACATTGTTAGCTTCACGAAACGATTCGTCGCAGTGGGGCAGGAGAGGCTAGAAGGTCCGTACCACCACTGGCCGATCACAACAGTGTGTGTATATGTAGTTGTGTGTATGCGTGTGCGTATGTAAAAGAAAATAAACAACGTCCTAGGACCCAAAAAATCCACAGTACACAATCTTATGGACACGTGAACATACAGATATTAAAGGCGAAGTCCTGCCACACTAAGTTGTTACATACGCATATGAAGACTCACAAACACACACACAAGGCAGCGATGTATTCTGCCATCTGCTCGTAAACAGACAGATGAGGCATACACACTGATGATACAACCCACACACATACATGCGATTGTGAAAAGTCAGCTTCAGCGGAGAATAGAAATGAGTAAAGCACATAATATACAAGCGCTCATAAATAGAAATACTGGAAGCCAGTTGTAGTTACATTGCGCTACTATTCAGTGCGGCATCAAGTACCGTTTAGTGCTGCTCTGTAATTGTCAAAGCATAGATAACTCGGTGACCTTAGAATATCTAAATCACTAAATCTAGTGAATAACTGTGGTATGGAACAAGGAAGGTCGCTGAAGTTAACACTTCAACAAGGCGGCGTGTCTTCACCAGGCCAGCAACTGTTTTTTTTTTCTTTTTGCGGTGGTTGCGGTCTTGATGCTTTTCCATGTCCCTAAATTTTGTCCCACAGACAAGTTTCATAGCACTTAGGTTAATAGAGCTTGGCTGGAGCTAGTAGGATTTCGCTAACGCATCACTCCAACTTGAAATAGAATTGCTGTGAACAAGAGCTGCATAAAATTCAAGACAATCCTTGCACAAATTACGTGAAAGATTTTTCTTTCATTCATTTGCCCCTCCGACTTTTGGGGCATCGCCCGGTTGCGCCGAGTACAAGCCCTCACTCACCTCTTGGCGGCGCTGCAAGTGTGAGGTCGTGGTCGATGAACTGTCCCCAGGACATGACGAGGATCGATAGCTGCCTGTTTGGGTGGTCGAAATCACGATGAATGAAGCTGCTGATGGCACGAGCCTTGGGCAGTTGCCCACCATTTGCCGCCAACCGGGGTCCCTGTACACCTGCGCCAAACATAAGCGTGAATGCTAGAACATTTGTGTCATAATTCTGTAGTATAAAACGGTGACATTGTAAATTGCCTTTGGAGTTATGTTGACATGGCTGAAGCAAAACCGTAAAGTCGAACGTTTATAGGCTTTCTCAGAAAGCCACTATTATCCTCAGAGAGATTTCATCCACCCTTCTGAAGTTGCGGGGGAGGATACGGGGACAATGGGGAATAAGGACATGTGTGTCGCGTCAGAGAGTGCGTTTTTGGGGAGGCTAGGAACTTGGTATATGAGTCTGGCACAAGAGTAATGCACGTTATTCGTGCCGTAGTGTGCTTTGCTATCTTCGATGGCATTCAAGTTGTCATAGCTGTGTCCTTGTATCCAGTACAGCTGAGAAAAAAATTACGCTGTTATGTACAAGAACCTAATGAATGGTAAATTTCGTTTACTGCTAAAGTGTGCTTATTAGCAATCACTGACGAATACGTTTATTTTTGCAGGCATGTCAATGAACCGTTGGCACAGGACCTTGTGATATCTAAGGCTTTTCCTCTAACAAGCAGACCGTGCCTTGGCTTTGGCATCGGACTCGCCCTAGATCGTGACACGGATGTCACGTTAATTAATGCTTTGATTAGCGTGATCCACATTTCTGACAGAAAACAAACACGACTTGGTCGCCACTGTCACTTTCATTTACGCTAAACAAAAAACAAGCTTACTAGAGAAATGAGAACATCGCGGTTACCTTCTTTGATCTCTAATATGTCACCGCTGATACCGGTTTCGTTTGATCCGTTGTAGACGCATGAAAGCGGCTGCATGTTAGAAGGGTTTCACGCTTGCAATCTGTTCTTCAGTCATTTCAAATTAATAAATTATTTGGGAGAAGAGCGATTTTCTTTAGGCAAGGCTAGGTCAGCGCTTACGGAATGTTCCTTTGGCTAAATTGCCATTTGTGGGCCTGAGCTATGGCATTGTGCGTACACTTGAAATTGTGACAGCTCAAGAGAATAGAATGTTGACCCATAGAATCGTAAATGATAATTTCGCAGGTACAGATAAGTTTTTTGTCCAGGCATTGTCGCTTAGTTTCGCTCATGTAAAGTGGGGTTAAGGTAAGCGGAGCATAATGACTTTGCCGCTAACTGCCCTAAAAGCCAGGATTCCTGTCAGAAGTCCCGAAGCTACTGAGGTCATAAGGTACACTGTCCGTTTTCAAGGCACATCTAACACGTATACGTCCACCACGATACGAAGAATAGATTGGACTGTCTTTAAATCCCACATTGAGGACGCTTGTCACAAAGGCCTCTCTTGTGGACTTCAACAAGCTATCAAGGAAACGGCACAGACAGCCACGCGCACACTCACGTGTTCTCCAAGGTATTCTGAATTCGACCTGGAATTGGAGCGGCTTCGTGCGATTCGCCGTCGTGCCGAAAGAAGATATCGACGCACTAAGTCAATTCAGGATCTAAGAACAGCCAGGCGAATGCAAAAGAAGATACAACGCCGCATGGACAAACTAGAGGCTCAGAGGGGGTCGAAATTTTGTGCGTCGCTAGATCCCCGCAAACCGCTATCTCAAATATGGAGAACTGTGCGTGGTCTACGTTCTGTTCCGGAACAGCGTTTCCCGTTTAAGGCCCTAGCACTATTCCAGCGCCGACAAGACATTGATGTGGCGGAAGACTTCTGTGCTATGGTTGCGGGCCAGCCAACTCGTACAGGTTCGCTTACATTGAACCGTATTCCAGATTCACGAGATTCACGCATGGATCTGCTTTTCACGACACAAGAGCTTGACGCGGCGCTCGCCCTATGTAACCGGTCGTCGTCGCCTGGTCCGGATGGCATATCTTACCGCATGCTATGTCACCTTGGTGAACGGGCACGAAGAACACTCCTTAATATCTATAACGAGTCGTGGCAGGAGGGCAACGTTCCCCAAGATTGGAAGATCAGCCGCCTGGTACCGCTTCTTAAGCCTGGCAAGTCTCCCTTAGAGATTACTTCATACCGACCAATTGCGCTGGCAAGTTGCGTTGGGAATGTAATGGAGCGAATGATCCTCGCCAGACTTGAGTGGTACCTTGAACACTACGAAATCTATCCGGACGCCATGGCTGGTTTTCGACGTCACCGATGTTCTATCGACAACGTTATCGATCTGGTAACCTATGTTCAACACCAAAAGACGTGTAAGAGGTTATCTGTCGCAATGTTCTTAGGCATAAAGGGAGCCTACGACAACGTTCTTCATGACGCCATACTTGAAGCATTGGAATCGGTGGGCCTAGGCGGTCCATTATATCGTTGGACTCGCAGTTATTTACATAGGCGGTCTCTCTTTCTTAACACTGAAGCTGGCCCAACCTCGCAATACTATACGCACCATGGAGTTCCACAAGGCGGTGTCTTGAGTCCCACACTTTTCAACCTTGTACTCATTGGTCTCGTGGAACGACTTCCGAGCACAGTTAAAATATCAATGTATGCCGATGACATCTGCGTCTGGGCATCTGGTGTGACACGGCCGCAAGTACGCGCCAGGCTTCAAAAAGCTGCCATGTCAACATCGGCACACTTAAATGAACAAGGCCTCAAGATCTCGCCAGAAAAATGCGCATTGGTCGCGTTTAGCCGAAAGCCAATGAGATCATACGATGTCTCTATCGACGGTCAAAGCATACCTTATGTCAGGACGCACCGATTCTTAGGCGTAATAATTGATCGTGACCTCTGCTGGAGTCCTCATGTGGCCTACCTAAAGAAGCGCCTGACAGATATCTCTAATGTGTTTAAGTTTCTTGGAGGAAATGTCTGGGGTACTTCAGTACATGCAATGATGCAGCTGTACAGGACGCTCTTTCTTGGGTACTTGCGATACAGCTTGCCTGTGCTGACCAACACCTGCAGAAGTAATTTCCGCACACTCGAAAGCGTCCAAGCCCAGGCACTTAGAGTGTGTCTTGGATTGCCGCGGTGTTCGTCAACGGCTGAAACAATTGCCATTGCACACGATTTCCCAGCCAAGACCCATATAGTCATGGAAGCGCTCAGAGCACACGTAAGACACCTTGCTCGAGCCCCTGCCCATCATCTAGCCTCACTGCCAGAGGATCGACCACGTGCTTCCTTTTGCGAAACAGTCCTGCCTTATCGTCCATACCTTCCATCAGGTTATACAGCTCCAGCGAAAGTTCCGTTTCCACCATGGTGCTTGGCTAGAGCAAATGTTCGACTAATGGTACCAGGAATACGAACAAAGGCCCAACTCTCGTCTCCAGCACTCAAGCAGCTTTCACTGCTCTTGCTGTATGAGACTTACAACGAGCATCATCATCTTTATACTGACGCTTCAACCACGGTGAATGGGTCTGCAGGATCGGTGATCTTTCCTGCAAAACCTTCCACAATTAAGATTCGACTATCTCACCAGACTACATCGACTGCCGCGGAGCTTGCTGCTATTCGTTGTGCACTTCGTGTAATTTCTGAAGAACTACCCAGGAAATGGAGCGTGTTCACACTCACTGGCTGCTCTTCATTGTTTGGTTTCTGCCCTACGCCGAGGACCCCACGAACAACTAGTTATGGAAATCAGACTGCTGCTTCACCACCTCGTCGAGCAAGGACACGACATCACGTTGCAGTGGATTCCAAGCCACTGTGGCATAATGGGCAAAGAACTTGCCGGCGCAGCAGCACGATCTGCACACGAGGAGGGCTTACAAGACTCCATTCCATTCTCAAGAACAGACGCTGCAACGAAAATTCGTGTGCTTGCAAATGAAGCCATCAAAACTTTATGGAACACACCCAGCCTAAAGCATACACGTCTACACCGACTGGACCCATCCCTTCGACTTCGACCACCGCCTGGACTCTCTCGACTCGAAACAGCAGTACTTTGCCGACTGTGGCTTGGTGTCGCCTATACAAGATCCTTCGCCTTCCGAGTCGGTATGGATGACAGCGCGGCTTGCAGACACTGCGGCGGCGAAGAGACTATCGAACACGTGCTTTGCCACTGTCCTCGATACAGCGCGCACCGGCTGTTACTAGCGACCGCGTTGGCGCGCCTTGACGACAGGCCACTTTCAGAACAGTCAGTTTTGGAATGCCGACGTGAACTGTCGTCGCAGCAAAAGTCGGTCAAGGCTCTGTTGACTTTTCTACGTGACAGTGGCCTATTAGAAAGACTCTAATGACCCCATTTCGTCTCTTCTCATATTTTTTTTCTCATGCTTTCATTTTTGTCACGCTCTTCTTTCCGTCTTTATTTCCCCTTTCCCTTCCCCCAGTGCAGGGTAGCAAACCGGACGTTTTAAGTCTGGTTAACCTCCCTGCCTTCCTTTCATTTGCATCTCTCTCTTCAAGGCACATTACTTTATGCGTCCTTAAATTATGTGACATAAAGCATGAACATTTTATTGCATTCTGCAATGTGACATCGAGAGAAGAAACTTCGGTCCCTGGAAGTGACCTCCGGGAATACTCTTCATTGAACCGTCTCAGCTCGAGGCAACTGTCCTATGATGCAGATAGTGAAACGCTTTCGCTTAGGTATGTTCTGTTAGTGGAACCAGAACAATATGGATGGGCTAATACAGCTAAACAGCGGGTCATTCATATAATGTTTCGTTTAATGTTAAGCGTATGTTATCGAGCACATGAGTGGTTCAACGCATCCGGAATCCTTCGGACTCTCATGCACACATTTCACATCCTACAGGTGGATCAGCTTGTGTATGTGGTGTTCCGTCGACAATAAACTAAATGTGCGTTATCCTTACATTTATTTTGCATGTGGCTATGTACAACACAGTTGTTTAAAGCTCCGGGATAACCATTGTTCACAGCGCACGGCGTTGCTGACAAAAACGACAACAAAAGACATGCGGAAGAACTTTTTTTTAAAATCGCATGAAACATATAGCGTAATTCAACATGTTCAGGTTCATTACCTGAATAGGCGGATATTAAACTGTGCGAGAAATCGCATTATCCAGCTGGTTGAGTAAACATACTCTTATTCATTTTCTTATTGCTCACTCCATGGTACATGTTCGAACTGCTAAATTGAAAACTCTCAGTAGTGAAGTCATGTGAGCTTTTCGAGACACCTGTCGACACAATCTACTAAAAAAAATGTGCTTGCGTTACAGTTAAGATCATCGCGAACTGCCTGACGCAGGTTTTCGCATATTCTTAGCTGGAATGTGAATGTGTTTCGCTGCACACTTTAATAAGGCCAGATATTTCGGAAGTGGTGCTAGTCATAAGCGCTATAAAAATACGACTCTGCCTCTGGTCGGCATCAATTTGAAAAGCACACGTGTACTAAAGTAAATAACGGAAAATTTTAATCAGTGAAAAATTGTATTTACCTAGCAAGACATTTAGATTTTTGTGCAGCTAACATTCGTCTCTTGCGTAAATGCATCTGACCAGGCGGATACTAGATACACGCCTTGCACACTTTGTTGCGGCGGTCCTCACGACCCAACTCCAAGGAGCCAGGATTACGCCAGCCTGGTGAACCCCTTATGACAATAGTCAAGAGAGGAGAACTTGTAACAATAAATACGTTTGAACAACAGGCGGGACAACGTTATTTGTCACACGCAAGCCTTGATTATGTTTCAACTAACAATAAATTATGTTTGAACTAACAATAAAAAAAAACCGGCGGTATGCCGAAGGAAATAACTTCAATAAGATGCAATGGTAGACCGCTGACTTCTATACATTTTGCGCTGTGTGTTGCAATTATACACTATGGGAAGCGACAGAGGAGCCACAGTGGTTATCTGCAGCTTGGGTGGTCTCCTCAACAAGCGTCTTGAACAAGACTGACACGGAGGTCGCGGGAGTGGCTGGCTCACCGTCGCTGTAAAGGGGCGGCAGAAAGCGCACGAAGGGAGTGTTAGTGACTCCCCAGGACGGATGTTTGATGTTGTTGCAGCGGCCATCCATGCTTCGGTACCGCTCCACGGTGCAGGGCACGGGCTTGACGTGGGCCGGGCATAGGTCGTAGAGCTCCGTTTTTGATGTGTCGATCAGCGGCAGGCCATTCATAATCTCGTCGTGCGTCATGCGGAACCTGCGGCAGTGTCGGCAGACGCTCTTTGAATGGCAGGAATGGCAGTAATGTTCGTTATTTTACTGTGCGTGAAAAGAAACACCAAATCCAGACTAATCGCTGAGCGCTGTCCACTTGCAATTATGTACAGAACTTGGCAAGAACCTAGCAAACAATATACCGACCCCAAACACATGCAAAAGATATAAAAACGACACTATCAGAGAATCTTCAAATATAATTCTTACCAATAGCGCGAAAAAAGCTTTGCCGTGTAGCCTAGTGGCACAATGCACCTAGTCATAACACATGGGCACTCTTTGTGTGAGGACGAAACGTGCAGTGTGTGGACTTAGTACGCATTAAGTGAGTCGATGAAGAAGGCCCGCAGCCGTAATTTTTTTATCAATGAAGCGCTCAAGGTTACTAACGAAGAGGGGCAAGAAAACATTAGCCACAATAGCTCAATGGCTGTGGAGTTCTTCTGCTGAGCACAAGGTCATAGGTTCGATTTCCAACCGGCGCAGCTGCATCGCAGTCAAAATGCAATACAAACGTTCGTATACTCATCGCTGAAATTCTCCAGATGGCAAAAATAATTCGGAGCCCTACTACAGCGTTTGTTATATCTTATTGTTGCTTCAGGACGTGAAACCCCTTAGGCCAATAAAACACGCACACGCACGCACACACACACAGACACACACAAAGAAAAAAGAGTGCAAAGCTTTTGTAGTCAAAGATGGTCTGTGGGGAAGCCAAGTGAAGTTGTTTGACGTGCATTCCATGCAACCAATATTCGCTGGCTATAGACGTAAATTACTGTAATCTGAGGTACTTGTTCTGTATCTCTTGGCACTGCTGCGGAGCTATCATATTTACGCAAACATGGTCGCAGGTGTTACCAAATAGGCTGACAATTAAGCAGATTAGAATGCTTACGAACTTTACCCCAGACACGTTCTTTAACTCTCTATATTCATGAGCACTCCGTGAGTAAGTGTAGCTGAATGCGAGTAAAGAGAAGATTATTACTGCTCTTAGAAAGACCAAGTCCGGAAGAAACTGCGATCCGCATCTCTTAAAACTTCATGCACCCTATCCTACACAATATCAAGCTAGATACCCGTGGTGTGTAGGTAGGCCGACCCTTTCCCACGTTTCGTGTACATGCGCGGGCGACCAAGACCAGTGGAGCCTTGGACTGAAGCAGCCACCCATCGCTCTTTGACCCCTTTCCCCACTCCCTATCTTAATAAAGGTTACTATTACTGCACTCAAACAGTGTAACACGGTTTACAGCTTGCGATGTTATAATAATAACAAGAAACTTACTGTGTTGCCAAGATTTTGGTGACAAGCAGCGTAAGTTCGGCTGTAGGCGCAATGTCCTTGGGCTCTGGCAGGGGGTCGTTAGCCGCATATGGGTGTATATAATCTGAAAAGTATAAGAAGCAATTGTGTTTTTTCACACACCAGCGCTACCTATGCTGCCTCAAGTGTTTGTACTTTTTTCGAATGACGTAAATATTATTTATGAACTCAAAGTTTTCTAACTTATTCAGTGCGTGTACAACTATTAAAGATACAGCAAATAATTTGCCCATTTAAGTGAAGTGCTCGACTAAGACATATCGGCTTAGGCGGTGCATCATCGGGAAGTGACATTGTCACAAGCACCGCAGTATTCGCCTGTTTGGTTCATTTATTCTGCAGAAGTGTCGCAATTCTCAATATTTTGTTTTGTTTTTACATCGATTTATTTCTACAGACTTCTTCTGTCAACTAAGTTGCCTCATATTCCTTGTTTTATTTGAATAAAATTATATTGTACAGCGTTGGGCTGCGTATACAATAACTACGCCCCCTATAAACCCCTACTCGAGGAAACCAGCTACATTTTTTTTCCTTGTTCGCGGACATGCATAAGTAAAAGCAACAAAAGAGAGGCTAGTATGGAAATGACATCATTTAGCGCCCATTTTGCAACTCGCAAGGCCCCGCTGTTATCCTCATTTTCCCCTTGCGAGGACAAATTATCTGGTCCTTTTCGTGCTACAACGGTTAGGAACGCCCGGAAACTTAGTAGGAGAAAGAAAGCCAAGCGAATGCAACAAAACTGCGAACGAACACTAAAAATAGCAACTGGCTCGAACAGGCCACCGTCTTGCGCGCAAAGAGTGTTTTTCTTATGTTTCCTTTTGGCAAACTTCTTTGTAACGACTGTCAACAACACAGTGGCGTACATTATCCAGCTAGGAAGGGTGGCATGAATACAATGCGTTTCTCTCTATAGCAGAGAGAGACAAGTACTTTATAACAGCGTTCCTGATTGTACAAGTGAAGCCCACAGCCCTTTATCCGGAGCTCTGCCGTTGCCAACAAAGGAAAATGCGCTAAGCACGACCTTCGAAGGCAACTTTTCTGAAAAAGTAATAACTTCCGTAGCGGCGCGAACAATAAATGCACAGTTGCAATATCTGACCTTGTGGCTAATGTTATATCAGCTTCAAAAAATATCATTAAATTTGCTAATATTCTGTGTAAACGGGCTTTATAAATAATTCATCGTTGTTGCAAGTGAATCAATTTTAACGTATTTTTTAGTCGAATTAGGTTCATTACGCAATTGAAGACAGAAACCAGTGACCTTCATCCTCATTCTGATGGACGTGCTAATTAGATGCTTCTTTAGATTGAGTGTTCTTCTGAGAAGCCATTTCCGGTTCCAGCCCGTAGGTACGCGGTGTCGTTCGCACTGCACCCTTCAACGTCACACTCCATGAAAGCACGCGGTGCACCTGTTCGCGATACAAAGCGAATATAAAAAATACTTAATGTGTGATGTGTCGAGGCACTGACTCGTTAAGATAACCTTACGAAAAAATTTTGCTTTTTATACTGACGGGATCGAAGTTTGTCGCGTAAGTGTGTACCATAACGTTCGTAAAAGTGTCTACTTGAGAAATATAAACAGATTATCGCTGCTTCGTCCCATCTACGGTTTTACTTCGGGGCCGTCTGGCGAAATAATGCTGCTGTAGTGACGAAGATTGCGTAACTGTGGTATAATTCTTACATAGTTTCTGAAAAGATCACCTCCGAGATACGTGTAAGCTGAGGCCGAGACTTGCATAAGGGCAATATAGGAGGTACGTGCGAAACTGAAGGTTCCAAATAACTGATGTGGTTCATAAGTATTAGAGGATGAAGCGCTACCTAGTAGTATGAAGGTGAAGCCTCAACCGAGTGGGACGCAAACAAAGTCCTGACTGCAGCAACTATGAATCCCAGGCTATGTGCTTAGGCATCACTTCAATTTTCTACACAACCTCGCCTCGAGATCCTTATAGGAGCAATATACCCGTGCACAGTTATTCCCACTTACTTCGCCGTTATTTGTGCTATTTAGCCCACTTTGTAGCTTTGATGATCTTTCTGCGAGATAAGAGGTCTTGTTGCTTTTAATTCATTACATTTTGCCACACTGCTACCAACTTACAAATTTACCATAAACCAAACATACTTTAGTACCAAGAGACAGCTTCAGCTTTAAGATCTAAACTCTGGTCATGTAATACTTCTGAAGCCCCAACCAGGAAACTTCAGCCACGGCTATTCCGCTCCTCGTCTTTTCCCGCTAGCCGCGTCACTACTGAGATTGCCTTCTAGCACGGCTTACGTCAGCAGTCGCCACAAGACTAACCTATTAACTTTGACACGAATGCTCAGGGGGTAGACAACTTCTGTTGCACATATACTGTCTTGCACGCCTGCCTGCCATTCGCGCTCACAAATGTAGGCTAAGCCCAAGGTTTCCTATTTAGAGTTTGTCCTTTGGTGCGTTTCTTTTTGTAAATTGAACTGTCACTTTCTAAGCACGTGACACACAATAGAACAGACACAATAGCCACGTCAGATAAACCACGGGAAACCGCTGCACTTGCACCCTCTCTTTCTTTAAGGGCGGTGCGACCCCATCATTGACGTCAACTTGACATCGCGTCAAACTCCTTGAAGACCTAAAGAATTATTGACTCGCACTCACGGTCTTTTTCACCCGCGACAAAAGGTTAAAGCCCCGGAAGGCGGGCGACTATGGAAAAAAGGGGCTGAACGTAAAGCTCGGCGCAACATACTTGGACCAAGGAAGGAAAGAGAAGGAAAAGAAAACGACCGAAAAATGCAAGGAAAGAAAAGAGAAGAGAAGAGAAGTAAGCGTGGAATAGGCGTTGAAGTCAAGGCGTCGTTCGCGCGGAAGAAGAAAAAAAAAAACGAGATCTCGCTCACTTAGCCTTGACTTGGCCTCTCGCAGCGCGTTGTTGATGTCCGAGTACTTGATGCAGACCTGTTCGTGTGGACCTGCGCTCACGAACGACCTGCGAAGTTAAAGACGTTGAGGGACGAAGCCACACTCCACAATAAACACTCTTGGCGTAACCAAATGAGCATAAACGAATAACAGACAAAGAAGAAAAGAAAGATAAACGGGCGTGAGCGGCGAGAGCAGCGGTCGGTTCCAGTGTTGCACTGCCAAAAGTTCTTTGTTTGCTTTTGCTTCTCAAAATTTCATCCTTAATGGTGCCCCGCAACGCTCTACATCGGTCACTTAGCAGGCAGTTTGCACGGCGGCTGCAAGTCTCAAGTCCGCGGACTCCAGCCAATGCCAGAAAGCACCTTCAACCTTTTGTTCTGTATCCTACGTAGGTGTGAGGCAGTGCAAAAACTAGCACATTACTGTGAGCCAATGAGAGGCCGATTTCGTAGAACTGCAGCCGTATTGCCGACCAGTCCCTTTTGGTGACTCTCTGGCTTATGCACGACAAAACACAGAGAAAGCAGTGCCTCATTGTGTTTTAGTATGGGTACATCGTTGCTGCCAGGAATTTTTCACTGCGGGTCTTTTGAACGCGTGTCAAAGTAGCAGCCCCCAGTGACAGATGTTCCAGTCTATAAGTTCCTTTCGTCACGTCTGCTTCCAGCGCTTTCCACCACATCGACAAGCAGTCAAAAGCTGCAATAATACAATTTGATCAGGAGCAGAAGTGAGCAATCTAGATGAACGATCTAGAGTACGGCCTTGATTTTCACGTAAAGATATCAACGTCTTGTGAGCTCTCTGCTCTTTTCGCTACCTTGAACAAGCTGTTGCCACCTTCGCGTGCGCGAAGGAAACACGTTGTTTGCTTTTAGGGCATTCATTATTGTTGGTGAAAATAAATAAATGTTACCGGTACGAAAAACCCGCGATTCTAATATATATTTGACGGATAGAAACACCAATCAGTCAATCACAAGTGACCGTTGTCGCAAGGGCCAACGACAGGATAGCCAATGAACTGGTTTATAATAAACCATACATACGTCGCTACTGCTTTACAAGTTTGTTTCCTGCTTGGTACTAGTTTCCGCTACCGCTACCCCGTTTTAGAGAGGGGGATATAACAAACACCCTGGTGCTCGCTTCTCACACCATTCTTTTTCACACCCACTTGTTCTGCGTATTATTGAATGAAGGCATTGTTTCCTTTGTTTGGCCCTTTCAAGGTCGAAAACAATGGTCCCCTGATGGGTCTTTCATCGGCCTACAAATGACGCAATACCCAAGACTTAAGTGTTAATCGTTGCAGCCTTGCACCGAGCGGGGGAACTTCTGTGTATATTTTCTTTCGATACTCGGCTATGCTGTCACAACCCACATGCGTCAGTATGGGGACCGCTAGGCGCAATAATGCGCCGTGTTTTTCGTGATTTGTTACTACATATAACCCTCTTATCGTAAGTCAGAGTTAGTCGTTTTGAAACAGTGCATACGCTGTAAACTTCGGCTGCTGGTATGCAAAATAGCAAAGAATACTAAATAATAACTACTGCTGAAAGGCTGGCTGTCGGTTTCGGCCTAACCCGCTTCACGTAGGCTGCTTATTTCACGCAGATGTAGAAAGTGACCTTTGAAGCTTCTTCATTTAATTGAGCTTAGCTGCCCTGTATCGCTTCTCGTAACCACAGAGAGGAGCGCACGACCTTTGCTCCACAAGTCATTTGCACCATATGCCGGAGCCAGCTGACAGAACACAACTTGTTTCTGCGCACGGGCTGCTGCAAAAAGGCCGGTCATCGCTGCACGTGCGTCTTTGTATGCAATGAAAGCGCCGGCTGTATTCAGCGATATGGCTCGTGTCGCGATCTTCGGCTGCAATTGACAGCATAGCAAATGCTAATGATGGGCATCTAGCGGGTAATTCATCCGTCGGAATGGTTTTAAACCACTCTGTCATAGAGTACCAACTCGTGGAGTCGCAAAAAGCAAAATTACACGAATCAGACAAGCACGTTCTTACTTGACTTGCCTTGAAGTTCGCCGTGTCGTAATATCTTACAGTGTGGCTCAAAGTCATTGTGACTGAATTTATCCTCAGCGTTCTGAGAACCATCAACGAAGAACTACATATATGCACAATACTGTTAAAGTGACATGCGCAAAGAGCAAATGTCCCTCTTTTACAAAAGTTTGGCAGCAAATGTGCAACAGCAAAATATGAGAAAGCAAAGCACTGGGTGTCATGCACTAGACAAGAATGTCGAAGACTGTACTTAGAAATAGCAGCATTATCTATTTCGGATGGCGTGAATCTGTTAGCCCTTTTCTCAACTTTGATAAAAGGCAGCGAGTTTCCTACATGGCAAACGCAAAAGTTACCCGGCGAACTTCTGATGCACTGTATTAGAAGACTGTTGTCCACTTCTTAAACCAAGCTATGTGCTCTGATATCAGTTCACATTAATGTAATGTACAGCACACAGACAAAACGATGAAGTGCGCTAGACTAGCGAGTGGTAAATGTCGGTAAAAGCTTTAACAAAGCTTTCACAACAGCACACACTCTACGTGACGTAGGCGCTGTTGTACCGGCGTTTCAGTGAGTCTTGGGTGTACCCGCTGTTCAAATTGTTTTACTCAGCCCAGATGTAGGGTCAATGAACGCGCTTGGCCGAAATTGAATAGGGAAAGGCCAAGCCTATTTTCCCGCCACCTTCCGTCTAATGATCAAGGGGCCGATTCATGCGTGATCTTCTTTCACCCACACCAAAGTCATGAGGTTCTTCAACAAAAAACCACGCATTGCACAGCAAAGCTGGCTTGAACACTTGAAAAACTTTCAAAATATGAAAGAATAAGAGGGGTAAGTAGCGACGAGGAACCGGAGCTACTCACGTCTTGAAGGCTTCGAAAAAATCCTTAAACTGGACCGCCGGCGTCCGTCCGACGCCGTGCACGTAGTGCCTGTGTAGTAGGAGTGCACAGTCTGATGATGTCAGCGTCACATGGCCGCCGATGAAATTCCCGTCACCCCCAAACATGTCGATGCCAGCAGCTCCGTGTGGACACCGGAGCAAGAGAAATCTGTCAGAAACATAGAAATACAAGGATTCCGTTAATGAGTAGTCACTGAGGAAAATATTGATGGGAATCACAATTCGACATTGTCCATACAGTTGCATTGAAAAAGCGGCATCAGCAGCCAGGAAAATTACAAAATTGCCGTTGTTTAAACCAGTGTAGCTATACGAAAAAGCTGTAGTGGACAACGGCTAGGGCGCCTTTGAAAAATGCAGAAAATGAAAGAGCTTACACGAGAGTCTTGTTCGTTCAGTCCTAACATTTCTCTCAGCTTTCGCTATTAGCTGAGCGGCCATTGCTGAGCAGGAAAAGCTGACTGACGGCCTGTTACCGCGAACGTTTACTATGGTTACGGCAAATATACAAACAAATAAAACCTCATGAACGGCCCAGGTGCTCCGGCTGAATTGAAGTTTTCGGCACATATTCAGTTACGTGGGGGCTGTAGATTCGTTTCTCTTTTTCCCACCTGTGTTTGGCTAACGTGTAGCGAAATGTCAATAAGCGGGACATTCCGACGAGAACAGAATACGACTGGTAACCAAGTCGACTTTCCCATGTTCTTCAAGCACCGTAGCTGCTTAACAACAGCGTTGTGTCACCAATATTTAAATTACTAAAAGCTAGGGTCGCTTTCACGCTAGTGCAATCAAGTGCAACGCCAGTGCATTGAAGTGCAATTAAGACTTATAAACGCCGTCGGGAGTGCCAGCACTTCATGACCCCGTCGCCGATGTCCGCAATGACCACCGAGACCACTGTCGCTATACTAAGGGAAAACACCTGCATGTAACAAAATCTTTCAGGAGAAGCGATAATACTGCAACGATTACGCGGTTATAACGAACGGACTGCTGCAAAATCATTAAAATATATTTGTAGAGAACACGCAAGAGAATGCCTGGGGATTTATTTCTTCGAGTTTGTACATCGCGATCGTTTATTGCATGAGATGTGCTACAGACACGTTGGGCGAGCTCGGCGGCAACCTCAATAATGTCGCTGATGTGTTTCTCACCGCTAATGAATGCCTGCTGCCAGACCATTAAGCCAGCTCGCGACGCGAAGACACTAAGCCCGCAGCGACTCATACCTGTAGCAAGTCGTTAGCCCTTAACGCACTGCTTCGTTCCAGGCGTTGTAGTCGAAACTAATGACGCGACATCAGTGTCTACAATGAAAAATATGTCATCCAAAGCACGGGTAGGTATGCTCATTTCGCGTGCAACCTACGCCTGCATGCATATTTGGGCTGTGTGGAAATACTTTTTGTGTACTATAGCCGGTCTACAGCCGGTGATGTACAGCCTTTATCTGTTCCATTGCGCTTTGAAGCCTTTCCGACTCTTTGACCACGTGTGGATGACGATGCATTTGTTCGTCGCCATTTACTCAAAACAATATGTGCCGTTGCGTTTCAGGTGCGTTCTGTATTCTATTAAGCTCCACAATGGATTTGCCAATGACATCCAAACCATCATCAGACATGGCAGGCAGAAGCTTTGTATCGATGTGAAGTGACCGCATGTTGTAGCTCTAGTAGAATGTTCTGTGCCATGCGCAATTTACGTAATCAAATAATTTTCTCTTAGTTTTCCCGTAGCCATGTTTATTTACATCAAACCCGATCTTTTTTAACGGGCATACAAGATGGTGTTACCATATAGGCTAGCTGGTTTATATCACAGAAGGAAAAAAGAGCACAAAATAACTTGTATAAAACTTGCCAGGGCCTTGGCTTTGGTGATTAGGTGATGCCCAATTTTCTACGTACAGCACACACATAAAAAACTAGACATAAAGAAAGAACACAGCGCTGCACAGCATGATGTTTTGTACTGCTGTCATTCTTGCTTTGGGTCTCCACCTTGTGTGAGCTCTATTTATAAAAACGTCGACAAGTCGAGTAAAGGTACAGCCCAGGCGCGGACTATCAACTATCTTCGTTTACTACGTCACGGAATGAGTAAGAAATTGCACGTGATTTTGCCCACGAGCACGAAAAGAAAAAAGAAATAAATGAAGACTCGATAAAATAAGACTCGCTAATCCTCCAGAGCAAGTAAGCACCACTGCCTCACAGGGACGTTCAGCAACATCATCATCAAGGAGCATTTGTATTCATCGTCTTGTATACGTCTTTGCGCTGTTGATCCCTTCGGCATGATTACTTTATGCTTCGGGATGTAACAACGTGAAATCAGAATGCGCATGTGTGCTTGAAATCATCGTGCGGATAAATGCAGTGTATACCTTCACTCACAATTTATGAGGCGTCCTTGGTCAATCGCTTGATTGGAAATTTGCTAGCCCGCTGCGCGTAATAAAATTTCTAAGCAGAAGCGCGAATATTGGTTGGCCCGTCCTCACAATTTCAAACAATAACTGCTTTAAAATTTTCTAGTGCCAGTAAAGCTCCAGCTTTTCATGAAAACGAGCAAAACCTTCACTTGAAAGTATATGAATAAAGGAAATTAAGACATCCATCCACCCCAAATTAAGACATATACCCTGAAAGTATATGTGCACGTTAATGATTAGCTTAATATATTACAACAATGGAAGAAACACTTTTTGACAGTAGTTGACAGTATATAATTGCGTGATGGAAAGCAGCACGTCAAGTATTTCGTAAGGAGGTTACGCTTTTGAAAGAAGCGTGCCTGATATTTTTTTTCTACGCAGTAGCTTGACAACACCTTCCGTTTTTTTGAGAAAGCAGGGCTGGTATTCACGAAGAGCTCTTATGCTAGAATTTTTTGTTAAAAAATTCCAGCCAATCTTGTATGGGACATATTATTAACAAAAGCGGCAAGCTAATGGCGAAAAAAAAAAGAAAGCACTTACGAACAAAGAGATTCGTGAATTCGACCTCAGATCACTTCTATTACGCCTGCTCTCTCTCTTTGTCTCTCTTTCTTTTTGCTTGTTGCTGCTGACCAGAATAATAAAATAGCTAGAGTGGCGTGTTCATATGCAGACACTATGACTCAAGGGGTGACATTCGATGTCAGCGAAAAAAAAATGCTGGCAAATATATAAAAGCTCTGGTTTTACCATGCACGGCATCATTTACGCTCAAAATTATCAGGCAGTCGAAACATTTTGGAGTAGAAAAGCTAGGACGTAGTAATTTGGACCCCCGTTTGACCGGCGGTATTCTCGCGTCGATATGCGCAAATTTTAGAGCAGCGCTAACTGACATGACAAAGAAAAACAACACGTGGACGAGAGGATAGCCTCCATGGCCTCGTTATACCTACTGATCAGAAATTGGATGAAACAAGAAAACAGCCAAAAAATACCATTCACAAAAATAGGCTAAGTAGTAGTTTCGCCACATATCTGGATACGACAGCTTCTCGCGGAAGAACATTAAAAGAAAAAGAAACCATAGAATACGGTTGTTTTCGTTTTTGATCTAGTTGGGGAAATTTGCCAACATGATGAGGAACATTGGGCTTACGTTGCAGTCTCGTTTTTAAGATGGAAAGTATTGCTTGTCAAAGGTAATCTGGCTCCCTCTACAGTTATATTTCACTGCTAATTTACCTATCACGCGGCGTCTTCATTACGGCTGACCTGTGCATGCCCTGCTTACTGAACGCTCATCAGCTGCTGACGTTTAGATGTCGGCTATATGTTTGAGTGATGCGTTCAAGATTCTTCAGATGGTGCCATCGAAGGAGCTCTTCCGTTTTTTTAAGTGCTCAGAAAATAAGGCCGTTGCAGGCGTCGAGAAGCTGTCACGTTTTTTGACGCCTGCATTAAGAGCAATTTCTTGGGCTTGTAATTTCGCTTCTAGAAGAACCGGCTTCGTAGAATTAGAAAAATAAGTTTGTGTAGTAGTCCTTAAAACGCTGAGCCACGTATTGACGCTTCGTGACAAGTTTTCCTACTGCAACCCCTCAGGTCGTTGATGAATTGAATTTTGCGCAACTTTATTCACCGATATTTCCATTTTAATTGTTGATAACGGATCCTCTCTGCCTTTCCACTTTCACAGGAGGGATAAGGAAAAGGCAGGGAATAAGTTAACCAGGCTGGACCCTGTTGGCTACCCTGCAATTAGACAGCATAAAGTGGGACTGAAAGGTGAGTATAAGCAGACAAAGAACACGTTCACAGAGCACGTGCTGGTGGGCATGTTGGTTATACATGATTACAACGAAGGCGCCAAATAAAACAACGGACCAAGGAAGGAGACACGAGACAACCACGTAGGCGCACTAACAATTGAGCGTTTTATTTCTTGACACAGGAATAAATAGCTGCTGTCAAGGATCAAAGCAACAAGAAGAAACAGGGCCGTCATCTCCATCGCACAACGAAACCACGATACAGGACAACTTCTAACTGCCGCTCCCAAGACACGCCAGTTCCTTTGTCGATAGAGAAACTGAGGCTTCACTGATACAATCATCACCACACTTCTTGATCTCAAGCGCTTCCAATATCTCCCTTGTCTGTTGATCGATCATCATCGCTGTTCAAAACACAGGTTCTATCAAAATCTGGAATGCAAAACTGGAAGAGAATGTGTTCAATAACTTATTTATTATTAATTTGAGGGTAGTTTATATATCAAACTTCTAGGGTGTCACAATTTATGGGATACCACTTTTTTTTGAAATTCCACAATTTCACGTAATTTGAGATATTCAACATCGAAATTGAAGGCCGATCGAGACTACGCACTATCGAGACGGAGCGAGTCCCGCTACGCGTTAGAAGGCAATGGTACGTAAAGTGCGGGTGGAGCGAAGTTCGAATGACACGATGCCGTGGCAAATCAGGACTGACCCGACACACCGCAGCACATGCTTGCCTGGCAGGCATACGGTTTCAGTAGCTGCCACGACTGCCCCAGACGTTCAGTTTCAAACTTCTTCGCGCTTGTCGTCATGGGGTGCTCTGGTCTCGTTTCTACCGCGCCCGCTTTTCCTGCGCTACCGAGGCGCCCGGTTTTGATATTGCCTAGATATACCTTTGAAATTAGATGTTACATACCTCAAATTAGGTACGATTTTCAATATCTTTAATTATGAGGGTGCATTAGAATGTGATTGCCTACCAGTTCATAATTTAAATAACTGCCCCTAGGACAGTAAAAAAATGTCAATTAATAAATGGTTGTTCATTATTCTTCTGAAGCTCCCGTTATTAGCGGCAATGTATGTCCACCTCGCCTAGGAACACCGTTGCAGGCACCTCACATTCACTGCGCTCATAGCCTTCTTATAAAAAAATCTGTATTGTCCGAAAGAAACCTGTATTAGGACAATCTTCTATGAATATCTACTGACACGCGTACTTATTTATCCCTTCTTTAGGGACTGCATTTCACCCGCTAACAACTTACTGTTATCCCTGAGCGCAAGACGTGCCTGCACGATCTTGAACTTACTCGAATGGTGTCGTTGACTTTATCGATTGCATATGTACTCGCCGAACTTTGTGTAATGAGATTGTATGCGCCACACGAATAGCGTAGCATCTGCCGAAAAGCATGCATGCACCAGCAATTAAGGTGCAATGTTCGACGAGTTATGCATAGCAGCCGATGCGCTTGATCCACGCGCAGATCAGATTTTGACGATCACCGACTATGCTCGCCGCAATCACTGTGCATCGAGTGTCACTTGCTTTGATCGGTACAACAGTTGCGACCAATAAACACATTGTTTCGTGATTCACAGTTCTGCTATACTGTATTCTTCACCGTCACAATATTGTGACTATACTCACACACGCGCCACATGCAGACATCTTGGCAGTGCCGCTAGATGGCGCGTTTCCAGAGTGGTGCTACGCAGTGTCGCTACACCGCTCCAATGCTAATCGCATCCTGAGATGAGTTCCGTTTTTCTTTTTTTTTTCTTGTAGGAAACGATTTCATCTGATGGCAACCGCACTTTTATTTTCGCTTTCGTTTTCATTCCGATGGCACCTGTGCAAAGGAACCGCATCTGCGCGAGCGCGAAGGCCTGTTTGAATTTTCAGTTTCACTTGCATCCTTCCCACGCTTTCAACATCTGCACCGTAATACGGCCACAAGCATCAACCACCAGTGTTCTGCTAAGTGCTACGCGCAGTTCCCGCCTGATACTTTCGGAAACGTAACATCGACGCTGACCGTGCAAATTGTTGTCAAGGTCCAACGTTTGCGGATTAGTATATGCAACGGCACTCTTTCTGGGCATTTCGGTAGAATTGATACCTGGAAGCTTGCGCCAATTGCGGGTTGTGCGGCCTAGCCTCATCCTGTCTCAGTGCTTATTATTTTGTCATTCCTACATTTCTTATCTTTCCTCCCCCTTCCTTCAGCAACAAAGGCACACTCTTGATTCGTGACTTGTTTCTGCGTCCTTCCTCGCCACTTCCTATCGCGTAGACCACCGGCGAGAAGCTGTTCTCACTGTATTTTGCGCAGTTTTTGTTTTCCTTTTGTTTATTAAGACACAAAGCGAGCATCTACCAAGGCTGCTCGCCAGCTCGCTGTCTAGCCACACATGTGCTGTTACAGGCGCTGCTGAGCACGACAGCTTCAGTTTCACTTGGCTGATCGAAGTGTGCGAAAAACGCACCGAAAAACAAAAACCACAAAGGCATTATCGAGCCCGCCGGCACCACTTCCTTCGATCGCATTCCTGCCAAAAAACCAGTTCCGAAACAATGCTGACAATCTTCAGAGTCGCCTGTCTTCGGTGAAGGAGAACGGGCGGAAATGCGGTTATCGGCTTAAACGCAGTTGCGCTATAGTATCCCGCCGCAGAAACGCCTGAAAAAGCGTGCGCACGCACGTGAGCTTGTGGTGCCCTCTGTCCGAAGCCACATGTGATGCTGTAGAGGCAGCGTTTACGTAATTCCTTCATTACCTTAGCTGTTTATTATATAATCGTCTAAATTATCTGTCCGAGCGGCAATCCTTTTGTTCAGTAAAACATTACATCACCCGTGCGGCCGCAGTTGAAAAATCACTAGGTGCCCGTAAAAGCGATACGCTAAATTTTGGCTATCCGGTTCAGCTGATCACAGAGGGTGTGCATGCCAGAGTAACGGTCCCAACACCATCAATGTTTGAAAAGGGGATAGGCCCTTAGCGATACTCACAAGAAGGTCTATCTGTACGATCGGGTCAAATGATGGCATGGTTTAGACGTGCCCACTGAGAAATGACTTTGCAACTTTTTTTTTACATGTTAGTAATGTTGTACTGCTGAACATGCAAGGTGTTTGGGGCAGAAAGATTGCCTGCTCTTTAAGCTGGTGACTGACCGATTGCTAGAAACGTCCTCCTGACGCTTTATCAATGAGTTTCGGTGAAATTTATGCTCCGTGTCATTCAAGGCTCTCGATGAACGAACTGATGAGCCTCTGCTTACTACCAGTATGATTGCGAGTTCTTGAACTGTTGGTCGTAAACAATACACTTGTATGAATAGAGGGCCCACAAAGAACCGCCATTTATTAAGCAGGTAACTGCGTTGACGTCGCAGCTACCATCGTCGAGCCTATATGCCTGATGACGCTGGTCTAGTCTCTTCTTTCACCGCGGGGTTCTATGAGTACCGTCCACTACACACCCTTTCCAGTAAAACTGTCACATACATTGTAAGAAGG
This sequence comes from Dermacentor albipictus, assembly GCF_038994185.2. Classification (NCBI taxonomy): domain Eukaryota; kingdom Metazoa; phylum Arthropoda; class Arachnida; order Ixodida; family Ixodidae; genus Dermacentor; species Dermacentor albipictus. The sequence goes on from NC_091823.1 coordinate 60,264,979, forward strand.
ACCAGAGCACCGAGAAACTGAAGGTTCTAATCAAGCCCCGGTGCCGGAGCAGCACACGTCCCTTCATAAAAGAAGAGCAGACTTATCCGGGTGTAGCCTTTCGTATATAAAGACATCTGCATGGTTGGAATCGTAACGATACTTGAAGCCCTGTAGAACAACATTGGCGAGAAAACGAGGAACTTCCCTCTGACCGAAAGCCGGATGTGATAAAAACACGACGCGAAAAAAAATAAATAAAGAAGACTGCACTAAGTGTTATGTTTGATGTCTTTGGCAAGGTAGTAGCTAAGAAGGTGGACAAGATTTCCTGGCACACACATGATTAGTTTCATCGGAGACGTATGTTGTGATTAGGTGATCGTAAGCAGTGTCTAAAGTTGATTTATTTACTCGATGATTTTGATTATGCTCGCAGCTTTCACCTCCAGCTTGCCGTCATTCGCGCATTCCAACGCAAGCGAAAGTAAATTGATCGGGCGTTGGTTCGGAAGCCTTTATTTATGTGCATGTTAATTTTACACGTATTTGTATCACGGAAAGAATGCCCGCAAAAGCTAAATAAGTTATTCTCAATTGCAGTAGCTACAGTACGCCTTTTATGAAAGAAGCATTAGAATGTGAAAACAGCCGTCAGCTGCTACTACCGTTAGCAGCTTTCAGTAAGTATCATCCTGAGTAATCGGATAAGTGTAGTATAATGTAATGTAGTGTAATGGATAAGTGACAAATGTAATTGGATAACAGTGTACGTTGGACTGTGGTTCCCTGAGGCACAAGAGTATTGAAGCCAGTATAAACTGAGTTCTAAATTCTAAAATGTTTTATGTGATATTTTCTTCTTTACAGTAAATTACTGTACAGCATCAACACTGAGTCTAATTTCAGTCCTTTGTGTACACTGAAGTGGGTATGCTTTGCTGCTACGAGTGATAAAACATGGGTCCGGGCTTCCGTAAAAGAACGAGCTTTACTTTGGCCCTACCACCATCACAAAGTAAAAAAGGAGTACGCCATGCTTGTGGAAAGTCATATCAGTTACACGGCATCAGTGACAACTCCATGAAATAACACTGGTAGTCAGCGTACTTCTACCATAAGTTATAGTTCCAGTACGCGTGGTTCTCATTGTGTGAATCAGGTGAATTATACTAGTATCAATAAGTCCTTACAGCATGGTGTAAACGTGATTGCGATTTCGCAAATGCGGTGTACATCGCAGGTGCTGAAAGTGAGTGTCGACCCCTTGGTTAGGGCATGTTTGTTGGGGGCAGGGGGAGGGGGGACAATAAACTTTTTCGCGAAACCACACCTACAATGTGAACGAGCAACCAATAGCGACGTCAGAGACATTGTGGCCTGCTTGTTTTCTTTTCTTTATTATAGAGCAGTGGGTTGAAACACAAAACTATGTCTCTGAAACACTTTCTAGTTTGTTTTACTATGTTCTCACCGAAGTTCTCACCGCCAACAATCATCCAGTCTCGCACTAGGTGTTCGCAAGTGCAAGCATTGAAGCTGCCGCCATCGGTGCATGTGAAACGGCAATGCGAAGTCCACATTTCTCGAAATTGCCGCTGCTATATTATATATCCTGCTGCATTCGGCTGTTATATTTATATTGTCTCGAATTCCAATGAGCTCCTTTCCCTAAGAGTGGGCAATTGACGGTTTACGCTGAACACACGTACGCGTACATAAAAACGGCTTACAGAGCTCCACGTCTTCCCAGCGCCAGTAGCTACAGCTTCCTTGATTCCGCAGCCTTAAAAAGCCCGCTGAGGTCACTCTCGATCTCACATTTCCAAGAAGATCGCGAGCCATTGTTGGCAGGGCTCATTATCTCGCTGCCCTCACACCTTTTCAGGCGCCGCTGCAAGGATCCGTGGTGTCGTTGAGAAATAAAACGACGAAGGCTCTTCGACAGCGCTCTGGCCATCTGTCCACAAATTCTCTGGATGCCATAAAAGGGCGCGCTAATACCTCGGTTTCACTTCCAGCGCGCATTCTCGCTTCACAACTTCTGTGCAAGGGCGTGCCCTGCGCGCGTCGGCTTGAGTCACTCCGGGCGGCGTTGCATTGTCAGAGCTGCTCGTCACACAGTCCATGGACTCAGTTTGTCTCTGACCAGCCCGCTTGCCCTTAGGCGAAGGGGCAAAAATTCGATCACCGTGCAGGAACTCAAGAAAGCAGCAATTTGGGTGTGGCGGGCGCTACGGATTGTGCGACAGCGGAAGCTGGCTCCCAGCATGTCCGATCACCATGGCCTTTCACGGAGGGCATGCATTACTGTCACTTTTCGAGTGGGCCGTGTCCGTCTGAAGGTCGCCAAGCGCCGACAATTCCTGGCCCGTTTTATGCGACTCGACGTGAGAGAAAATTTGGTTCCAATCCAGGAACCAAACGTGCTAATAGAATGGGCACGCCCTGTGACAGCTCGCGTGTAAACCATAAGAACGCTCCGTGCGGCACCAGTGGGCAACGAGCACGAAAATGACAATCACGCGGGACAAGCAGCAGAAAGAAAACACACGTACAGTGTCACGGCTACCAGCCAGTTGCAGCTGCTTGGCGAACACGCAGGCACCTTGCTAGTGACAGCCGAAAAACAAAAAGCTGCAGCGTTTTCCCAATGTACGGCATTCCCAATCATTTTCCCAATGGTACGGCATGGTAAATTGCATACCATCTCACGATTCGCGGTCACCCTTTTTTCTGGTGGCTTGAGGCGTTGAAGGATGCCGATTATACACCTACGGTCTCCTATATAGCATTCGTGATGGGCATGTGTGAACGGTTGGGACAGCAAGTGAGAACTTCTTATTTCTCACACCCACGTTGTGCCTAAAACGAATTCCTATACCACTGCTAAGATTCCAAAGGACATAATGGTTGCCTTCAGCAAAGAGCCTTTTTGGTCGATCGCGATACATGCTTGCGCTCTCTTTCAGAGCGCAGCTTTTAGGAGCCCGTCCCTGGGTTGAGCGTCGTGGTCCCTCGACGTAACCTCGTGAACGCACTCGTGCCACTACTCGCGCATTCCCCGTAGTCTTCTTCGAGGGCTGGCTCCTATGCCGCTCATCATTCCAGCATTCCCATACTGCCTCTCCTTCGGCGAAGTCGCTGACGGCACTGGCCCACTGCCAGCCGGTGCGGCGATTTCGGTCTCAAATCCTTTGCCTCAGTATATCGCGAAACATAAAAACGTATCGAGCTGCGGGCATATTTCGCATTAAAGAGTATTGTAATCCTCAAGCACGTTTTTTTTGCGTATGTCTGTTACTATCATTATTTAGTGTATATGCATATATATGGGAACATGTGAACTCTTGTGAGATGTATGATGGTTGTGCTTTGATACAAGCTGCGCGAATCGGTATGCCAGTTGTGAATACGTACAATAAACTTTTCTTTTTCCTAGCGTCTCATCAATCGCTTCAGTTACTCTCCAGCTCATTTTTAACAGCAAACATGTAACGGCCCAAGTGTCGTTTAAATCAACATGCAACTGCTCACAAGAAACAGCTCCGCTGGAAAGTGCGTTGTAATTCTGCAATGTCACGCAGGTCCGCCGTCTTTGTTTTTTTTTCTTTTGTCTCCTTTGACAGATATATAATTTCCGCCTTCTCTGGTGTATTCCATGAATAGGCGAACGTTAAATGTCCGACAAAGCCTGACATTTAGTTAGCTATTTAGCAAGTTTCCAGTAAAGACGTTTTTATTTGTTTACTTTAGGAAGCACTTTGCGAATGTGGAACTAAAGTCCAGTCATAATGACGTCATTTTCATTTAGCAGATATCCTGAATTCACTTGAGTTGAAATTCGGACTACTTGTAACAGATCGTAACAGAGCGTAAAACAAGGGACATGATGCAATCATACACATGGATATGTTTCCCTTTGATGATGCGCATTGAGTTGATAAATACGACACAGTGTGTGAAAAAACGGAAGACGACGAAGACGTGGCCAGGAAAAGCGCCGACAACGTATCAGCGCCATTTCACGCGCTGCGAGATAAAAAGAAGCAGTCGCGAGGGTATGTGGGAGGCTTCGGAGGCAGACGTTGAGGCAGACGGAGAAGGTGGTGCCCAGGGCGCGGGAATAGTGGCCACTCGAGTTCCTCACCCAAGACAGCTCCAGGTTCTCACTTGGGATGAGTACTACACCAGCGTCGACTGTCAAAGCCGGTTCTGTTGACTCGGTGAACTCGCTACTTTCGTGAATCTGCTGACTGTTTCTTGGTTAAATTATCTAGACCTTCTACATGACTTGTCTGTATGTTGTATACTTGCTTCATCTTGAAGCGTAATTTTTTTCGTCGCTTCAGCTAACTGTTTGTTTGTTTGTTTGTTTGTTTGTTTGTTTGTTTGTTTGTTTGTTTGTTTGTTTGTTTGTTTGCAAAGGGTATCGTTTTTTCCTGTGACAGATACATCATCGTCATATATTCTTTATCACAAGCCAAAAAAACAAAGCGGCGTCATGACACTCTTTTATGTTACGTCCCTCGTTTTGCGCGCTGTTGCGAGGTGATCAGGAATCCTAACATTAGCTACAGGTAAGATATATTCAGACGCACACACAGCGTAGTGTTCGCTGCTACTATATACTCCCGAAACCCAAACAATCACGAGTACAATTTACGAAACTTATGATGCATAAATAGGTCGAATAACGCCAAAATAGAAATTAGAATATGATAAGAGAGACACAGAGAGAGAGAGAGAGAGAGAAGGATACATTAAAGATAGGCAGATCAGTCAGGGCAGAGCGTGGTTGGCTAACCTGTGCAAAGGGAAGGAGGGGAAACGATTAGGAGAAGGAAGAAATACCATGAGAACTATAGTCGACATTCTGTGTGCGGCGCAGCGAAACGACCGACCGTAAACGCGCTTAGGAAAAAAAAAGCACTGTAACTTTTTCGCTCCATTATCGTCGCAGAGTGGCGAGCCGCGCAACGCTTAGCATTGTCGTTCCAGATAGTCGAGCAAGCTGGCACTCGTTCTTCACATGCCGGCGACCTGACTGGCGGGTACAGTCGACCTTGTGTGCGGTGGGCTCCTGTCTAGTCAAACCGTCAAAGGTAACCGTCAAAGCTCATTGATCCCTTTTTTATGTCAATTAGAAGTCATATAATGCAAACATTCACCCTTCCCTCATAGAAACAAAGGTACGAGAATAAATGAGATACAAAGCCGTCACGTGTTTGTATCCCATCACACTTTACAAGGAAGTTGAGAATTTACATATCTTCATTTACATATATAAGAAATGAACGTATAATCATAGAACCGTTTATTAGAGAGCGCAGAACAACGTCAAGCTAGTTTGTGTAAACCTCATACCGTTTCGAAGGCTACATATACAGGGTGTTTCACGTAACTTGAACTAAGGATTTAAAAAGAAAGTAGTCAGCCGCACCTGTATGAAACAAACGACATATGGTTTGCGTTCATGTGGTGCTCCTTAGAGTATATCTATATTCCGCTTACTTACTTAATTACCTAGAACAATAGTGCAATTTTTTTTATATTCACTTTAGGGCCAAGTGCGTTTCGGTGCGTTGTAGTCTCATTTGTAGCCCCGTTGTAGTCAGACAACGCACGGTTGACCCGCCGTGGTTGCTCAGTGGCTATGGTGTTAGGCTGCTGAGCATGAGGTCGCGGGATCGAATCCCGGCCACGGCGGCCGCATTTCGATGGGGGCGAAATGCGAAAACACCCGTGTACTTATATTTAGGTGCACGTTAAAGAACCCCAGGCGGTCAAAATTTCCGGAGTCCCCCACTACCGCGTGCCTCATAATCAGAAAGTGGTTTTGGCACGTAAAACCCCATATATTATTATTATTATTAACGCACGGTTGAAAGCGCTGCAATAAGATGGCGCACGAGCACAGTCACGTAGTTTTGTTCCATATTACGCTGGCTTTCTTGAAACGCCGAAAAATATCGCCACGCAGCATGCACGTTGTCACAGAAAATTGGATCGGTCGTTTCTGAAGCCCCTTTTAGAATGCAACGAAACGCGCGCGCTCAAGGGAATATTACAAAGTTTACATAATTAATCTTAGTTAATCAACTAATTGAGCGGAATATAAAAAAGATACTCTATGCAGCACCACATGACGGCAAACCATATGCCGCAGGTTTCATTCATCTGCGACTAACCACATTTTTTAAATCCTTGGTTCAAGTTCCGTGAAACACGCTGTATAATGATGTCAAACCGAGCGAAAGTTCGGTCACTATGTGCTGCACCGTTTGGACCGTCGCAAACATTATCTCCTTCCTTCTCCTTTCTGTTCCGCTGTCTCCACCAGGGTGTAATCAACGTCTAAACAATTCACATTTACCTTACGAACAAGAAAAGCAGGGCGGAAGCATACATATTTTGTATCTTGCATGCAACACCGCATTGCTGTTTTTTACCTTTCTCCCTGCAGCTCAAACTCTTCTGAGTGTGTGTGTGTGTGTGTGTGTGTGTGTGTGTGTGTGTGTGTGTGCGCGTGTGTGCGTGTGCGTGTGTGTGTGTGTGTGTGTGTGTGTGTTTGTTTGTTTGTGTGTGTGTGTGTGTGTGTGCGTGCGTGCGTGCGTGCGTGCGTACGTGCGTGCGTGCGTGCGTGCGTGTCAATTTTCTAATTCATGGTATTCCTCATCTGCCATAGCAACCAGACACTTTCACTTTTTCTCCCTCGAAAGACTATTTGAAAAAGAAAAAAAGAAAGAAAGAAAAAAGAAAACGCCCTGAGAGCTTTGTGCACCACCCATTCTCTTCTCTTGTGTGTGTCCGTTTACTTGGCGTCTTTATATATTGTAATGAATAGCTGGGAGGGAAGTAAAGAAGTAAGTGCTCTTCTTTTTCTTTCCTTTTTTTTCTTTCTTTCCTGCAGCGAATGCGCTACATACAATATACCACAGCAAACAATCACGTGTTAATTAAAAGTGCGAACCTATCACACTTTCTTCTTACCCCTAGATAGAAGGATTGGTATCAGGTCGTCTGATCTCGTCTGACGCGCTGCAGAGCCTGCACTCAACAATGTCTCATTATTGCGTGGCTGACGGCATCTTACTTCATGGGTATGCGGCGCTTTGTCGGTGCGCAGCACAGGTAAACGGTAAACAACAGACTCGATTGAAAGAGCAATTGTTATCCGTCGTGATAGAGAAGGCACGGCTCCGTGCGTTGAAGGCAGGAACGGACAAGAAAAAAAAAACGAGAATGTGGGCTTTACGGTGTCCTTGGGTAGCGGCCCCCTAACGTCGTTCAATCGCCCACCTTTTGTGCGATTACACGCACTCGCTTGCCGCCCACGACGGATTGTCTGCGAGCAGCTCTGCTCCTGATGGCTCGGAGAGGTGCGTGGCACGCGCTTGCGTCACCGGTGGTTAGGCTAACACGCGTGACGATGGTTTTCTTTGCACATTAGCCAGCACGTGTGCGGTGAATAGTTAACGCGCTGGCCACCCTCGCTCGGAACGTGTGGCACAATCCAGTATTATGAGAGCGTGGTCGTTAGGGTCACGTTATGTAAGTTTTGAACACGTTAGTCAGCCGTGTTGTCAGCGCTGCATATATCTGTTAACGTATAGTTTAGAAAAAAATAAAGGACAGATAAAGGTTCACAAATGTTTGACGAACGAAAAAATTATATCTTTGATAATGCGCTTTGGGCTATTGCAACTATAAAAAAGCTTTCGCAACATTTGCGAGCTTGTCGCGCATTCGTTTTCGAGCACCGCGCATCGAGACTATATGCGAACACTTGTGCCCCAGGGCCTCGAATTGGTGATCAGCGTTTTCAAAACGAAAACCTTTCAAATTTCTCAGAAGTAAATGTCGTGAATTCCGTGCACATAGACAGGTGAAGGAGCTACGATGCTAAGCGGCTCTTCCTTTTGCTTTATTAACCAGTATTTATTTATCTTAAGAACGAACAGTGAGTCATAGCATATCATGTAAACATGTGCCATATAGAAAGTTCAAAGTTCATTGACTTCAAGGTGTTAAATCAATAATCCTTCGCGTGAACCCCTTGACATGTGATTACTATTATGTCCTGGCAAGGCCCGCTTTCTTTCTCTTTTTTTGCATATTTTTTCTAAGATTTCCTTATTCAGGTACAAAGCAGCTGATTGCCTCTCTGGTTGGATTTCCGTGTTTCTCTTTTTTTATCTCTTTTTTGCGCAGCATTAGTGTGTTTGTGTTACTGTTGTATGTGTGGTCGCGTTGTGTGGTGAATATAGCGCTGATTCTTTGACTACCCGCCATGGTTGCCTAATGGCTATGGTGCTGGGCTGCTAAGCACGACGTCGCGGGATCGAATCCCGGCCACGGCGGCCGCATTTCGATGGGAGCGAAAACTAGCGTGTACTTAGATTTAGGTGCACGTTAAAGAACCCTAGGTGGTCCAAATTTCAGGAGCACCCCAATACGGCGTGCCTCATAACCAGGTCGTGCTTTTGGCACGTAAAACCCCATTTTTTAATTTAACTTTTGATTCCCTAACTGTGTCTTGGGAGCTTGCTTGGGAGCCTGCTGCTAACTGTGTCTTGGGAGCCATCTGTCTGTAGTGTTTAAACAACAAGAGGAAAAATCTGAGTGCATTTTAGTGCGACAATAGTTCTCGCCTTTCCTGGGTCACTATAAACGTATACATGTACCCTGCATTAGCATAAGCGAGCATGACATGAATGCCAAGCCAAGAAAGACGAATGGACGATTATCGTTCTGAGTTAGCACAGACAAGAAGAAAACGTGCAGAGGTTACACTGTTGGATGTAGCCATAAACAACAACAAAAAAGAAGAAAAAGACGGCGCTGCGTAATTTGCAGCACCGATAAGTTTGAACGCGATGACATGGAGGCAGACCCTGGGGTTTCTTTTCCGGGGACCAGCGCTTCTTTACTCAGCACCTGGAAGAGCCGGACGGAGCGCTAGTACGTACAAGGAACTGGCGACGACTTCACGCTACTTTAACAAGGAGCGACAGCTGAACAAGGGGAGAGCGAAGGCAGCTCTCGGAATTGAGTGACGGCGGGACCACGTCGCACTACCGGCGCCTCCGTGGCGAGGCAAGGTGGAGAGGGGGACTACGTGCGTTCAACCGGCATCAGCGGTTGCTCGCCACTCCAAGCGGGACGAAGACCGCTTTCCTCTTTTCGGTCTTTTTTTTTTTCTCTCTCTCTCTTTCTCTGTCGCCCTTTTGAGTGGTGCTACCTACAAAAGGTAGTGCTCGGAACGGCGCCCACAAAATTGAGTAGGCTGGCGAGGAAGGGCAGCAGCGCGGCCAATGACGCGTGTCCGAACCGCGAACACGGATGTCTGCGACCAACAGTCGGTCGCTGCTTCGACTTCTCTCAAATGCTCACGCGACTCCGCGTTTCTCGTTACGCGCTCTGTGTCAGCTTCGTCCTGCCTTTTCTTTCTTTCCGTTATTTCTTGCCCTCTCATAGCTTTCATTTATTTTCTCATCCTTTAGGCTTGTTGCGCTGATTCGCAAGAACGTCCTCCCATTGAACGTCAACCTCCACGTGAAAAAGGGCCGTTGCTGCAACCATAGGCTCCGCGCTGTTTTGCACTTCTCTTTTTCTTTTCCCCGCTAGCTTCACCTCAGTCAGGCTCCCACCGACCCTGTTGTCGCGTCGGCCGCGGTGGAACGAGAACAGCGGCGGCATCGGCAACCGGCAATCGTATGCAGATCCATTGTCAAAGACGACGAACGAAGGAGGAGATCCTCCAGCCTCACTGCCTGTAGACCGGCCGGTCGAACGTTGGGCGCACGTATATACAACGAATGCTCCCTCACGTGCCGCACGGCTGTGTCTGGGACGCTTCGCACTCGTTTCGCCTTTGGAAGCGAAACGTCGCGTGGACGTGCGCCTGTACTTCACGGGAGACCGCGCAGCCGTCGCCGTGCGGCCGCTATAGGAGAGAAAGGACGCCCAATAGGCCACGCGTCGCGTTGTTCGTCGCCTGTCGTGTTGCGGCGCGCGACGCTTTAGCGACGTGTGCCTGGAGAAAGCGCTGTCCTGGCCCCAGTTGACATTGGTCGCCCCTCGTCTCTTCGTGGCCGCCGGCACGAGCAGAACTGGTCAAGCCCGCGGTCGCGTAACTTTGGCTCAGCGGTTACTGCGGCCTGTACAGGCGGCAATTGCGGCCTTCGATTCGAAGAGACCTCCGAACGTTTTCTTTTATGCCTATTCAAGGCTCGTGTATTCGACCGATGGATACGTAGGGGGTCAGTATCCTTGGGTTTTCGAGAAGGAGCAGAGCGAAGAAGCGAGCCTGTCCTGTCACAGTCGTATGTTGTTACGAGATCCGCCTAAACGAGGGTTTGTCCCTGAATATGTCTCGCTGCAAGATGTATACATCTTGCAGCGAGAGGTCCGCGCAGCCTACGCTGGTCAGCACGTGGCATACACGACGCAACGAGCCAAAGGACTTTGCGATGTGCGCTCGGTGTGCTAGTATGTATAACTTCGTTGCCTCTGGAGCACCGGGGTTGAAACGGTTGCTTATGTATAAGACGCTTTGTAAGAGGGAACGGCGTCTGCAAGTGTCAGTTATTGAAGGGTCGATCCCACGGAAGAATGCTTAAACCTGTTTGCATACAGTTGAGTAATGCCCAACTAAATATTCACCTGAGATTCAAATTAAGACGCTAAATTCGTGTGATTCGGTTTAAATGGTCAAGTATAAGCGCCTCTTCTAGATTTCTGTCAATCTAGGGTTGTTTTGAAAACGAAAGAAAGAAATGCGCCAAGTGGAGAGAAATAGGGTTTGAACCAGGAGCGCGTCCGGTTTGCTACCCTACGCAAGGGCAAGGAGGTTAAGAGAAAAAAAGAAACGAGCGAGAACACTGATGGGCCCGCTGGGCTCACGCGTTGGATGAAAGTGGCGTTAAGGTAACAGAAGCACGAGCCTTGTTTGTACGTTGCTTTCGTTCTATACGGCGGGCGGGTGCGACTAAGATTTCAGTAGTCTTCTTTGAGTGATAGACTGTGAAATCAGTGTCGGTGCGTGAAGCTTCCCAGCATAGCTCACAAGGGAAGACAATGCACCAGCGAAATGGATTGAGTGTCGAGAAAGCTAAAACATTTCGCGATGGGGCTAATGATGAAAGCCAACTTAAACAGTAGCCCTATCAATCTGTCGTTCGCCTGCGTCGTTTCTCGGTTGAGTCTGATCGAGTGTGCTTCCGGAGAAATGCCCTGTAGAGGCAGTCGACTGCCAGCAGCGTCGAATCGCGAGCTCTGACTGTCAGCCTACGTCTTCTCAAACAACGGCTGCCTGAAGAGGGCGCGCGCTCAAGCTGATTGCAAAGCGAACACTTCGGGATGACAAGGACATGCGGTACGTCGTCATTCGTTGGCTGAAGGAGTAGGAGGGTTGTGAAAAAACGCACAGTCACGATGTAAGTGTGGTTCAGGTGGTTAAGATACGTTTAATGCGCATTATTATGCAATATTTTCAAGAGAAAGAAACCTTTGTTTTTTTTTCTCACGGAATGACCAGTTCACATTTTCGCAAGTGCGTGCCACCTTCTTTACCTTATACGAAACAATATATACATTTCGGCCTGCTGCGCACCACTTTCTAGCGTACTCATCTTCCTGAATGTTTAGGAATCTTTAGCTCCACATTTTGATAGTCACAGATAAAAAGAACAAGGGTGCATCGGAGATGCTTTGAGCTCTATAATCAGTATTCCTAAACCACACAAAGGTTCACAATACCCCACCAAAAAAAAAAAGAAACTGTCAATGGTACCTTATGCTGTTCATTCCACCAGGGCTTTCCGTTCAGCTAAAGATGCCGCCATCTTCCAGGGCGAGCGCAATTAGGCGTTTAGGCGTGTTTAAGAGAGAGAGAGAGACAAAGGAAAGACAGGGAGGTTAACCAGAAATTATCCCCGGTTGGCTACCCTGTACTGGGTATTTATGTACCGGCCGCGTTTAAAAGTTTGTTACGAGGTGTCGACACACTGTTACTATCGTAATTTTCTATCCTATTTTCGATGCCCGGAACTTTATAAATGACAGTAACGATTGATACGTCAGATGTACATTCAATTGGTCATTATTTTTTTTTTCCTAAGCACTTGCCTTCCTTTTGTAGCTAACGTGGTGTACTTTATTTTCCATGCAATGCCTGTCACAGAAACAACAACAACAAAAAAAAGACGAGCAATAATTGACAGCAACAAGTGCTGATGAAAAGGGTGGACGAGAACTATCTGACGAAATAACAAACGTCGCCGGGCCGCAGAGCGGAGAGCGCGCAGCAAGCCCGCTTCAAACGTCTTGTGTAGCGCACGGTGTCCGACATTATCGTACGCCGCTTCGGAGGCGCCTTGCCGGTAGAAATCATCGCGCTTAACGGTGTGCGTCGATAAACTCAGGTGTGACGGAGTTGCTGTCAAGAGTTGCGATGTAATTGCAGCCGCCATTGAATGCTGCGCTGCTGCTTGAGGCGTTGCATCCAGCCGATGGAGAAGGCGCGTCAATATACGAAGCTGTTTATAACGGAGCAGCAGGCTACTTTGGCGGTTCGAACGTTTCATTCTTCTGTGCGTTGTGTTGCGCAGTACGCACGAATCGGTTCGCCATACGTGGCGCATGCGCGGTAAAGCGCGCGGCTCGGAAGCGCTGCACGATAGGTGATCTCGTTAGCTCTCGCTACGACGGCCAAGAGGGGCTGCAAGTTCCGCGTATATGCCGACTTGCAAGGTAGGTAGATCACGGACAACTTGAACGGAAACGCTCACTTCGCTTACTTGCTTAACCTCTAGTTTTGGAGCGCGTTCTTTTCCTTTACTTATTCGACCACTTCCATCTCCCGCGCGCCTCACTGCGCCCTTTCTCATTCCTCTCTCATTTGCTTTTGCGCAAGTTTACTTACTGAAAAGGACAACTGCAAGCTACTAAACTAGTTTACGTACCGTCATGACTTGTATTCTTTATTTTATTTTATTTATGTATTTTTTGCTGACGGAGGACTGCCTTTTCGGCTGTGGTTCGCAGCTAGTCTAAATGTACCGCCTCCATTCGCTGAAGCAAAAAGAGGAATGAAACATTTTCAAGGCCAGTGCAACAATAAAGCGTTAATAAATAATTAGTAAGAAAAATAGTAAGGGGCATTAATATACAACAGCAATATAGAGATCATTTTTGTCCATACTGTGGCAGCAGTGCATTCATGACCCCTAAAATCTTCCGGTAATGCATTTGTTAGTCAGGTTTGCCAAGTAAAAGGGAGTATTTCGTCGCATAGTATACTGTAGGCACATATTCTTGATGTGTCCAGATATAAAGAATGTGCGCCATGCGTCGAGCTCACGTATGGGCTTCTTTTTATTGCACATAACAGTAAACTTCACTCGTCGAACGCAACAACTCTCTATTAAAACTGCTGCCAGCTGGAGAGTTCTATAAAATTATAGGCTACTTTAACTTGTACTGTTCCGGAGAACTTCACCGCAAATCTTCTGGGAAGTTTGTCACAACGGTGTATGAAGTCAGAAAAAAGACTTTAAGGGTGCGTGACTGGCCTTCCCCACAAGGCATACAGCAGGCGGGCAGTTCGTTCTCAATCTTGCCTACGACTTCGCTTTCCACACTTACTTCAATTTCACTCCCCTTACAAAATTTCCTTTTCAATGGTGACATCAGCTGCGAGGTTTCTTTATTTCTTTCTTCCTTTCTTTCTTTGATGATACAGTAATTGACGGCTATAATAGCGATATTAACACTGCATGTCATGAGGCACAATCTCGCAGGAAAAATTCTGCACACTGAAAAAGTTTAGGCCAACCTCACGGATTGAACGCTATAACTATTGGTAAGAGCAGGCGCCAGCGAACAGTATGTTTGACATATTCGAAGGCAACAGCGCTAAAGAAGGGACAAGCGAGTTTCAAACACGCACAGCGCTGTCAACATTCCCTTATAGCAAACACGGCCGGTCAGTGCAAATATCTCTTACGAAATCCCTAATGAATTTCGTGCCAGGTATAGACGATAGAACATTCAGCCTTGTACTCAGCATAATAAAAAAATGAAGTTATAAAATGAGGCACAGAGATAATAGAGATTTCTTTTGATAAATGTTTTTTGCCATGAAAATCATGCCCGGTTGTCTATATAAGCCAGATATACAAAGGTGCCATTTAGCCATTTTCAAAAAAAAAAATACAAGAAGAAAGGAAGAACCCATTTCTAGACCCGATATATACGAAGTTTACTATACGCAAGAATTAATTTGTCCTGACTGTCGTTAAGAATCTACTTCGTAACTACATATGGAATTTAAAAAAAAAATATATGGTATTTGCACAACTTACGAATTCCTAGTTAAGAACAAATTGAACTTCAAAACTCGTGCAGCGCACCTTGCTACCAGGCGATCAGTATTTATTATGCCTGTAATTACGCACATTGATTGGACCACATGCTACGCCAATAACTGCACAGGTGGGCGAGAAATCATGTAGGCAATCGCGTCCGTCGCATGTCACTTTAATAGCGTGTTATATATTATATACCAACTCTGCATTACCTTTTATGTGTTTAAAAAAAAAGAAAGGTTTCCAAGCATCACCGAAACGAAATGGGTAATGCAAGCTTTGTTTTCTGTATCGCGGCGGATACCTACTTGACAACCTGTGATTTTTGCTTCTAGTATGTAAATTTGTGCTTGTGGCATTCTAGTCATGCAGGCATGTACACTTTACTCTACAAGCAGTAGTCTCTGTTTCAGCAGGCCTTTTTACATGCGTCTACGGCACGCGAGTCTTTCCACAGTTACTTTTTTTCTTTAACAATTCCTGAAGTTTTAATTATGGCCAATCACTTAATTAGCGCTTCTTGAAAGCATCCCATGGCAGACACTCATTCCAGGAAAGCTTGTTCTTTTAAAGGTACTTTAATGACAATGAGTGAGCTTATATTCACTGCTGATCCTGTGTTCCTGATAGTTAGCTGTCAATATTGCAGTAGTCAGTAGAGGCGTGGCATCTACATATACAGAACTGAATATTGCTGTCGTAAATATAAGCAAATGCCTTGAACTATTCGATATTCGATTAGATGGTCGACACTTACTATTCATATTCGATTCGTGTTCCAATATGTTTTTTTTATTCGCCCACCACTAAAGTGAAAACCAGCAAGTCTATGACAGAGTTCCTTCTCGCGATATCTAATGTCACCTTCCGTTTAGAAGCGATAATACTTCTCGCTCTCGGCGAATATCGTGTGTGCAAGGTTGCGGCTAAACTTTAGCGAGGTCACAACAAAGAAGCTGCGAGGAATTCACCAAGAATCCTCGGAACATCACACGTACTGTGCTGAGTGCATCATTGTAAGATCTGACACAGCAACAGGTGAAATACCGTACATTTTGCATACCTTAATCTTCGAACCGGTTATCTAACTGAAATCTGCAAAGGCACCCTCACCGACATAGCCAGTGACTTCTCTCACTTTCTTGTATGTTATCTTGCTGAAACATCGTAACATCTCGGGCGCCCTTAGCATCTTTTGTTGAAATGCTTCTTCATATCTTCAGATAAGCTTGAATACGAGAACAGGGACAAGGCCTATATTTAAAGGCGTTTGTCTTTCCCTACCGCAAAGCACCGCGATGTGCAAAACAGGTTTTAGGGCTCAAAATCTACTTTCTATTTGTCGAAGAGTCTTCGTGACGGGCGCAAACGGCCCTTCGCTAGTATGGAAGATGCCTCATTTATCATTCTTCGCTCATAGCAGCCTGAATTTGAAATTCAGGCGTTCGCATGACTCTTTCGTTAATCATGAAGAAAGTAAACCTATGTGTGAACATCTCTCTTTCATTTTTAATTTACGACTGTATCACGGCCGACGTTTGTATAAGCGGACATATATTTTTCAAAAGCTTTTGACAAAGATATGTCAAACAAAGATATGTAGATATGCTATCGAAACGTCGGCTAGCCTGTCTGATGAACTTTATCCCTCTTTATACAACTTGTGTCCCACAGTGTGTTTCCATAGGTAGTCCCCAACTCGACTTCGTCTTTAATTGCATAGGCTACTTTTATTAGGTAATGTAGAAAAACGATGCTGCATTTATATTGAAGTGAATGTACTTTAGGCTCTCTCCAACCACTGTAGGAACTCATGCAGTAGGCAGATTTCTCACGAGAGGCAAGTGAGCATCGACAGTGAAGAAAAAGGAATAATAACGAATGAAAGAAAGGGGGACCAATGTCCAGCACTGCATCGCGGCCTCGCTTAGCGAGAATCAGAGAGAGTGAAGGCCGGTGCCGGCTGGGGCCAGTCGACTCGAACGGGCCACCAACTCTTTCGTAACGGGGGTGTGCATGCACCCCTGCGCAAAACCAAGAAGCCGCCGCGCAGAGTGACAACTGCGCCGCTGTCCCTTCCGCCCAGCCAGCGACCGGCACTCACGTGCAAGCGACTGGCGAGGGGAGGAAGAGGAGGGGGGTTGTGCGGCGGAGAAACACGGCCCCTCTTTGTCGGCCGCCGTGTGCTCGGATTACACAAATGGAGATCACGCGCGCCTACTCAAGTCGCAAAACGCTTCGCGTGCAAGTTCACGTCGGGCACTCGCTCACTGCTCCCCGGTCCGACGCGAGTCGGCGTTTTCGTCTCAAACCAGCGGAACGAATCGTGCGCGACTCGCTGGCCGCCCGTAAGAAAACGGCGAGGGAATGGAGGAGAATGGCCGTTTAGCTGCGTGCGCCGGCCGCTCTCGCCGTGCTCCTAAATGACGATGCTTTAGTGTTTCTTGATCTTCCGTACTCCTTCGCTTCTCACTGGAGGTTTGACTTTCTCACGTGCGTTAAACAGAGTTGTATCTATGTCATCTTTCCTGGTTCTAAATGATGTACGGAATTATGGACGTAAGGCGAAGTCATCTGCACTGCAGTGTAAAGCGGAAAGAAAACTACGGCTGTCGCCATATTAATCCCTAATGACTTGTACTGACTTGTACTGTGTAGCAGAGCAGAGTACGTCGGCTCCTAACTGGTGATAGGCGTTATATACGTTATATACGACAATATACATCGACGTACGACGTTACACAGCTACGTACGATGCTAGGTAACTATATACAACGCTTCACAACCACGCACATCGCTGCACATTAACTAAAATGCAAAGCGCAACATACATGCGACAAGTGAATTCACGGCGCGATGTGCTCAAGTGGGGAATCAAGCCTCCACACTACCACTCCTACATAAAACACTCCCCCGCGAAGGCGCTGTGGCCTGGTGAAGACTGCATAATAACACCTACCATTACCTCAAATTGCACCACGCAATTCAACCAACTCCGTACCCCTAAAAGTGCCCATATTGTCATGAATACGCCTCGCTGTACAACATCGTATAGGCATACGCGAACACCCATTCCGAACCCTACAATAGACCAGTGGAAGACAGCACTGTCCAGTTGAAACCCACCAGACCAGCTATATAGATAAATAGCTGGAGAGGTAGGCACAGCAGGCAGGCATGGTCACGGCCTAGACTAAGGCGCCCTACCACCGGTGGGCGACGGAGCTAACATATCTTCATCGTTCGCGCATTCAGTTTTCATTTCAGTAAATATTTTCAACAGCAACAACCAGCCAACGCTCTGCTATCATTCTCTTCATTCCTCTCCCATACCCCGTGCCCGCCCGAAAGCAGAGCGCGGGCTGTAGGCACCTATACGCCTCCTCAAAACAACGACACAAAACCGCCACCCGAAACTGCAGCTGTCAAGAACATCGTTCCTGTGTGCACGGCCATCCTGGAGTCAAAGAAGTAGTGCATGGGCCAGCCCGCGGCAATTTTTGTTGCTTAATTTTGGCGCTTATTTGTGTGTATTTTAGCGGTTAACGACCATTAACCGTTTTTCGATGCTTTATGGTGCACTGATATTGCTTACAATTTTTTTTCCGGGCATGTTCAGTGCTAAAACAATGTTATTTTTATGAGATCATTTGCGAAACCCGTAGGCAGGACTTGCCTGCATACCTTGTCTCACCTGCATGCCAACCTGACACTACCACGTCGTCGGGAACAAAAACGAAAAAAAGAAACACTGTAAGCACAGGCGTTTGTATCTACATGATGCCAAATTTTACTAAGATGCTAAATGCTCTACAACTGACGGTGAGGCGTAGGATATTGTGTACTTCCATGCTATGCCATGAGTAATCTCATGCAATATCCATTAACAAGCTATGCCGAAATGCGAACTCAAAATCAGGCGGATGCGCATCAAAAAAGTCTAATTGAACCGCCTTTATAAACGGGGCCCGTATTTACAAAATCTTTATAAACTACCATTGTTCGTAAGTGAAAATTTCAGCCAACCCTGCTGTTGGACATAATGCCGGCCAATGGCGAAGAGCGCTTACTTGCGAAAAGCTTTGTGAATTCGGCCCACGTCATTATTCTATCCTAAGAGGCCTTCAGTAAAGGCAACATTAAGGACATCATAGAACTAATACTCGTAGGCGTCCTCGCTAATGATGTCCCCAACGGAAGCGCACTCAATTCATTGAAGAATATAAATCACCTGGGCGACGCCAATGTCCGCCACCAGCTGCCACAAGACTGTAAAACGAGAGCTTGCTTTTTTGACGACACTCCAGAACTGGAGAACTGGAGTGTATTGCAGGTACCATATAGATCCGTAGTCTGTATTTTGTAATTGTTGCAGTATATCGCCCCCCCTGCAACCACCGAGGAATGCCTACTATCGCTTAATTATTTCTTACTTTATAAGTTTGGGGACAACAACTGTAAGCTTATAATGGCCGCAGATATTAAGTTGCTGCATATTGTCTGGGTATACTATCGAGAAGGTCAAAATGATCAGACCGCGTCTTGTGTTCTTCTGAGTCTGGCTTTCTACCTTAACACAAATTGTAACTACGCTCACAGGAACCCACGAATCAGGAGAATCATTACTTGATTTGGTCTTTTCTAGCGGATCTCTCACACAGTACAAGTACTGGTGTGGAGTCTTAGAAGGGATTTCTTGCCACAAAATGGTGATCACGCATGTATCTACTAGATATAACCGAGCTGAAAAGAATAAAACTTTTGTAATCCCCGATTTCTCTAAACCAGATGATGTTGCAGTATTGGACCATTTAGAGGAAGGTTATGATGGTTTCAGCCATTTTATTCCGCTAAACATTGCGTCAGTAAATGATGCTTGAGAGAAGTTTAAAAGTGCGGTACTCAAATCCATATAACTATTTGTTCCCAAGCACCCCGACAAAATGAACAGGAAGAAACCCATGGATAACGTGGAAAATTAATAATAAAAAGCGTCTTTCGAAACGAATGAGTTTCAAAAGTTCTCCTCTGCAACAACACGTCATCGCATTAGTTCCGTTTCACAGGAACTCTAAATGCGAAATATTAGAGCGAAACACTGTTACATGAATCATATTATCATGAATAAATTAGGCTCGGACTATAAAGCAGACTTTAAAAAACACATCACATTACAGAATCCTGGTAGCCGCAGAACAAAGCATTCAAAACATCTTAAACCACTTAATTATAGAACAGAATCATCCAAGCATTCGTTCTTGGTTCGAAGCATACGCTACTGGAATAACTTGCCACAAGAGATAGTAGATTGTTCTGATTTACAAGCTTTTGAAAAGGCTGTTACTAATTATTTGTAAACGGCTGAGAATACGTTTTATTGTTAGCTGCAGCAGAAGCTTGATGTGGGCGAGTTGGTTTGTCCATCGTATACATGTTCTTTTTTTACTCCGCGTCATTGTGGCGCTCATTACTTTTCTTCAAGAACTGTTAGCTGTTTTTCGGTTGCAGCTGTTTGGTGCATCACTTTTCCTTTCTTTTAGTTATAGCGATATAACTTCTCAATTGTAAGTCATGTGATTTATTGTTTTCGCACTTGTTTATATGTTGTGCCTTCCTATCCTGACTGCTTTCTGTAGGATTGTATAAACATGTACTATGTTTAGCTTGTACACGACCGCAATGTAACCACCACTCCTGTCTTGACATATGCTGGCAGTATGAATAAAGAAACGTTAATGTATCGGCTTATTGTAATGACCTGTCGATATTGATCAAGCCAGTGACAGATGATGTTGGTATAATGTAATATGGCTAACTCAAGTTGTGTGAACCTTGCCTTCAACAGTGGCTGGCTTTCTTGCGCACGTGATTGCTGTTTGTCTAAATTCAACACGTACGACCACGATGATCCTAACTGCATCACTTGCCACGCAGTATACCCATTCGTTGTTAAGAACGAAACGTACATTTATCTACAGCTTCCTTCATGCACAATCTCCTTGTGAAACACCGTCATGCGACTAGAAATTAGAAAAGAGTAGCACCGCCTGGCCATTCACTGAGGATGTGACGGACTGGGGCGTCCGCACCGTCGCTAGAAAGACGCAATAATCTATTACTGTTTCCTTTAGCCGTTTCCGGAGCAGTACGTAACGCGGACGCGACACACGACAAAGTTCTCAAAGCGGCCTTTCTTTCCGCTCGGCGCAAGATGAAACTTGCTCGACACGGTCTGCCGGCTCGCTTAGGGCCAAATCGCGCAACAACGCTCTCGCGTAGCCCTTGACGGCCTCAAATCCTTGGCTCAGGGCAGGTGGCGGGTCGACGAGCAAGTCGGTAGCGAGCGGCCGGGAAATTTGCAAAGGAAGCAAGATAAAAGCGAAAAGCGGGTCCTACACGTGTCGCTTTCAGCCCAGAAAATACCGTAACGACTGCAAATAGCGAACCACAAAGACAACAGCAGAAACTCCGTACCAAAAGAAGAAGAAAAAAAAAAAGCTGTAAGGCGATACAGAAACCGTCAGTGAAAGGACTCTACGAAGGGAGGCGGACACCTCTGTGACACGTCAGGGGTAAGGGCAACGACGAAGGCGGTCTAGTCGAGGAGGTGGAAGCGTGGAGAAACAAGAACGGAAGCCTGACCACTCGAGTGTCGCCGTGGCGAACGGACAACCGGCCGCAGCTAGGCAAGGTATGGGCGCGCACATGCCACGGGATGTGAGCTATGTGCGTGTGTGCGTGCTTGTGTGCGTGTACATGCGAAAGAAAGCCGCGCGAAGGGGCGCGGTGCTGAGAGAGAGAGAGCTGGGGTGGAAGCAAGCGCGACCAGCGGTCAAGCTTTGGCAACAGGTTGGAGAGCGGCTCGCGCTTGATCGCGTAGGTGCGTAGGTGCCACCGTGGCGGACTCCGTTCCAGTGCGAGGACCGACCCCCACCGCATAGCCGCTGTTTTTCTTCGTATATATTTTTTCCTTCGGTGGGGCGTTACTGGCGTTGGCCCGTTCTTTCGTCGGCGCTCTTTCACCCGAGGTTCCTTTCTGGGACAAGGTCTCCCTTCACTCTAATAACCCCGCTGAACAATTACATTCCAAACGCCATCGTCGCTGGCGCTTACCTCCACGCTGTTTTTTTATCTCATTTTTCATTCTCGATCTTCGTACTTTACTTTCTTTAGAGCGAGTTCTTTTTCTTTATTTTTATTTTTTCATCATTTCGAACGCGTCGCATATGAGTTCGGTCGCCGCGGTGTGTGTGCGCCTGTCGGCACAGCGTATGGCACGTTTTGTCCTCTTCACGTTGCCGACACTCTCGACTACGCTAGCGTAGTTTCTCTAGAAAAGGAGGAAAGTGAAAACCAGGAGGATAATGTGGACGATCCTCAGGCAGGAATGCATTACGGAGAGGATTCACAAAGCCGATGCATGAAAGCGAAAACGCGTATGGATCCAAAACACGCACGCGGAAAATTGGTGTATACTTTCGTTTTCTTTGGAAACAACAAAAGAAAACGTCAGAGAAGCGAAAGCTGAAAGACCTTGGCAGGAGGATACCAAAATGTAAGAGTAAACTGACCTCGGACGTTGCCGGAGATTGGGGACAAGCACCTCAAACAATTCCGTTGCGCGCTTCGTGATCACCTAGAGCAACACTGCACTTCTTTAACATTGTTACCTTTAGGGCCAGACAATGAAATCTTCCTTACCTCAGTAAGGAAGCCTTCATTGCAGTGAGGCTACCTTATGTCACTCTGAAAGGTTCCTTACTGAAGCGCCCTCGGTGGAGGCTTCCTTGATGCTTCCTTGGTACTTCCTCAGCATAAGAAGCCAAACACTGAAATCTTCCTTACCTCACTAAGGAAGCCTTCATTGGGGTGAGGCTACCTTATGTCACTCTGAAAGCTTCCTTACTGAGGGGCCCTCGGTGAAGGCTTCCTTGGTGCTTCCTCAGCATAAGGTAGCTCCAAAGCTACCTTCATGCGTCCTTACGCCGCTCCTGGCCCTGAACGAGCGCTTCACCTCACTGCTTAACCACGTGGCATTCGCTTGCGCATGCGCACTGTCGCCCACCTGCGGAAAAGCGCGAGCACGGTACGTCTGGCCAGGCATGTTCGTTTCAGTCACGCGTGCGGCATGCAAGGCATTGCTAGGCGTTGCTAGGCGTTGCAAGACGCCGGCGTGCCAGCGTTGCTGGAGCACATCAAGTTTTGCACTGTAATGCGCAACTTTTTTTATCTTTAGTAAAGGAAACTAGAAGAAAGCGTCCACGCTTCTCTATATTAGCTATTCAATTTAAAGATTGCGCGACGATACAACATTTTTTAATAGAATAATGGTGTTCGCGGAAAGATTTGAAGAGATAATCTCGAACCCAGGCACGCGGCAACCGCTCCTTAGGTGAGGACGGGTGAAGGGAGCTTTCAGAGTACGCTTGCTTCCTCCATCGGTCCTTCGCTGTAAGGAGGCCTCACGTAAGGTTAGGAAGCGCTCGAAGGAAAGGAACTAGGGGTGTGCGAATATTCGGAATTTCGAATACGAATCGAATATTTTCCATATTCGAAGTATATTCGAATATGGAAGTATATTCCATATTCCATATTCAGGCATTTGAGACATGATCAGTTTCGGTTCCTTTTTCACCAAGCTTTATAATTCCAATTATTTTTGGAATGCCCCATTGCCTTGAAGGTTGCAAAGGTAACTCAGGGTTTGCTAACATTGATTCAAAATGTATCAAGGCTCTTTGTGCGGAGTGGAAATTTGATGAAGTGGCCAGCCTAGGCATGTTTCTTGATCCGCGCTTTATGGCCACAGTTCATCAGGCATCTGGTCAGATGATCTGGCTGAAAAACCTTGTGACAAGGGAGCTCCAGGAAGCCATCGTGGAACACCGTGGGGACACCGCCGTGCCAGCGTCGACTTCGTGTCCACTGGTGGCATCGAGTGTATGGAATGCTTTTGACGATCTAGTGATGAACAAAGAGAAGACACATTTGGCATCTGCCCCTGAGAGGGAAGTTACAGACTACGCGCAAAAGCCTCTTCTGGAAAGGGGCATGAATCCTTGTGAGTGGCGGCAGTCCATTCGCCGCTTCAGGTACCCGCTTTTAAGTGCACTCGCCCGGAAGTACTTGGCGATCCCTGCCACTTCAGTTCCTAGTGAAAGAGTCTTTTCTACCGGTAGAAATGTGACAGTGCATAGAGAGCGTTTACTTTCTGGCCATATTGAGCAGTTAATTTTCCTTCACGACAATCTGTAACAAGCGTTTTACCTGACTGAGGGCATTACCTGAGTCCATTATCTATAATTGAGTACCTCTTTAATTTGAAGCAACCTTGTAAAATGCAATGTTATTTTTAAAAGGGTAATAAAGCTATTGTTACCGCTCTTGCAATTTTTTAATACTACACATGTGTTCGATATTCGATTCGATATTCGAAGAGAGTTCTTCGCCTTATTCGTATTCGATTCGTAATCGAAAATTTCAATATTCGCACACCCCTAAAAGGAACGTTTTATTGTTTGGGCCAAGCTACCTTCATGCGTCCTTACGCCGCTCCTGGCCCTGAACGAGCACTTCGCCTCACTGCTTAACCACGTGACGTTTGCTTGCGCGTGCGTGCTGTCGCCCACCTTCGGAGAAGCGCGAGCACGGTACGTTTTGCCGGGCACGTTCGTTTCAGTCACGCGTGCGGCATGGAAGCGTTGCTAGGCGTTGCACGACGCCGGCGTACCAGCGTTGCTGGAGCACATCAAGTTTCGCACTGTAATGCGCTGCTTCTTTAGATTTAGTAAACAAAACTAAAAAATAGCGTCCACGCTTCTCTATATTAGCTCATCAACTTAGAGATTGTGCGACGATACAACCTTTTTTATTGAATAGGGGTGTTCTGGTGTTCGCCTAAAGCTTTTAAGAGATAATCTCGAACCCAGGCATGGCGGCAACCGCTCCTTACGTGAGGACGGGTGAAGGGAGCTTTCAGAGTATGCTCGCTTCCTCCATCGGTCCTTCGCTGTAAGGAGGCCTCACGTAAGGTTAGGAAGCGCTCGAAGGAAAGGAACGTTTCATTGTTTGGGCCTTAAAGCCAACACACAACTGAAATGCATGTCCGAAGCCCGCTCTTTGTTAGAAACATTTGGTCATAGGGCAAGTCAATTGTACAATGTAACGTTGTACAACGACGCTGCTGAATACACCTGGATCGGCTTCATCGTGGCGAGCGCCAGGTGACTGTGTTGTGCCATTACCACAAGCCCGGATTCCGAATCTGCAAGATGCAGAATCTATCCTGCGAGCGCCACAATTCTCCCTTCACAACTCAAGATGCTGCGCCTTCGTGCGGGAGAAGCCTCGGCGAAGCAGCGTGTTTAAACGTGTTCGCGTGTGCCCGACAGCCCGGCGCCGCACCTCCCTTGCCTGGAGGCCACCGCGCGCGCGAACTTTGAACCGGGTGGCCAGCGCGGTCGCTGGTTGGACCCCTCGGACGACCGTCGTGTGCTGGCTTTGTATTGGGCCGTTTGAGTGACAATGGGCCTCGGGGATTATAAAAGCAGTGACACGCCGCTCGAAAACAGGATCCGCCGACCCCACCTGGAGAGAGGGTCGCTCCCGACTGGGGTGAGATGTGTAACGCGTTTTCGCCGGACGTCGTCGTGCGAGAACAGTCGCGTTTGTTGTGAGCACTCGGCCCCAGTGCCGACCCGTTCATGTCCTGTATGATAACCTGTATATAATGTATAAAGTCCCTTTTGTTATTCTCATCGACGCCAGGCTCGGAGTCTTCGCTACCAACGCTCTGTCACGAAACGGGTGACGAGCGCTACGGGACCACAAAGCCGTTATCGTGGTGCAGCGGTACAAGTTCGTAACACTGCTGGCACCGGTTGGATGTCGTAACACTGGATGGCAGCTACGGGATTGACCGGCATCAGCTACCTCGGCGCGGTGAGTGCCTGAAGTTTACCTCAAACACCAGACTTTCTCTGACACAGGTTATAGTAGCTTAGGGAAGGATTTGGTGTTGCATTGTGATAACCTTGGGTGTTTCAAGCCTAGTAAGAGTGTTTTGAAAACCAGGGGATGCTGAGGGGGTAAACAGGGCAAAGTGTGAAATACTTGCATATGTCTTACTAGTAGTGTTATAGTAGCGTACGGCAGGTATATTCAAAAAGGGTAAACAGCAGGAGGACAGTGTGAACGATGGAGAAGTACAAGGTGAAGGAACTTCTCGAAATTTGTGAGGAGTTGGGCATTGAGTTGGGCTCAACCAAAAGAAAGAATGCGATCCTTGAGGTCATGAGGACTGGGGACGTAACGGCTGAGGAAGCCGCTGAGGCCTGGGCGGATATCAATGAACGTCGGGAAAGGGAGGAGAAGGAACGTTGCGAGCAGGAAAGGAGAGAACAGGAACTTCGCGAGGAGGAAAGGGAGGAAAGGAGAGAGAGGGAGCGACGTGAGCACGAGCTTAAAATGAAAGAGTTGGAGATCCGAAATAACTCGCCGGCGCCTAGTCTCACTTCTAATGTTCCAAGAATACGCGATCAACTTCCACCCTTTGTCGTCGGAGAGGATATGGCCAAATACCTCGTGAAATTTGAGCACGTGTGTGAACGGAATAGCATTGAGCGATCCCTTTGGGCACAGAATCTGTTAGCGTTGCTTCCTGGGGAGGCATCAGACGTAATAACTTGCTTATCGAAAGAGGCGTTTGAGAGCTACAGTGATGTGAAGGAAGCGCTACTGCGGAAGTACAAATTGTCGCCCGAAGCTTTCCGGCAGAGGTTCCGGTATGCAAAAAAGGGTAAGGAGTCGAATGTTGACTTCGCGTTTCGTCTAAAAGCCGACTTGGTGGAATGGCTGAAGGGCGAAGAGGTTTACGACGACCGCGACAAAATTGTCGAATGCATCGCGTTGGAGCAGTTCTACCGTTGCATTGATGAGGATGTCCGGCTCTGGCTGCAAGATAGGCTAAAGGAGGTTAAGCTAAACAAGGCAGCAGAGTTAGCGGAAGAGTATTACACACGCCGCAGCTTGCACAGCAAGGCAGTGCGCATAGAAAAAGCAGATAGAAGAGATGGGTTTTACGGGAAGCCCGACGAACGGAAGGAAATCACGCGTCGCGAGTTTCGGGACGACGAGTCCCTTCCCAAAGAAACTGTAAGGGATGGACAGAATGCATCTCAGAATGATGACGATGGTCCGAAACAGCGAAACGAAATGACGCGTTCTTTTGAAAAACGGAGACCGCTAACCTGCTACAATTGCAAAAAGCAAGGGCACATCGCTGCAAGCTGCCCAGAGAGAATTGCTTTTGCAACGATACAGGAAACTCACAAAAACATACGTCTATTGGAGCCCTATGTGCAGGAAATTAAGGTAAACGGCAAGAAGTGCCGAGCACTGCGGGACTCTGCAGCAACTATGGACGTTGTTCACCCGTCTTTCGTCTCCTCGAGTGATTTTACGGGAGAGTGCGTTAGGATACGGCAAGTGGCCGAGAAGGAGAGTGTCTGTTTACCGATCGCAACGGTTAGCATTGAAGGAGAATTTGGGAAACTTAACACCGAAGCCGCTGTGTCAGCCGCCCTCCCGGAGCAATTTTCCTACCTCTTCTCAAATAGCTCGGAGCAGTTGCTGAGGGATCACGGCAAATCATTCTTTGCCGACGTGGCGTACATGGCCCCCACGCGATCCAAAGCGCGCCCGCTGTCGAGGGAACTTGACTTAGCGTCGGTGAGCGAAAGGCGGTGCGGCACACGGACCGATCACGGTAACTTGAGTGGCGAGCAGTCACGGGAGAGGCAGAGCTCGGAGGCTGGCCTAGACGAGCGGGTCCTGGAAGTGAGTGGGAGTGACGCGTGCAGTGCTAGCCGCGATATAGACTCGACGCCGCAATTAGGCGACGCGGGCTCCGCACTCGCTCCGGTTTCCGCCAGCCGGCAGGAGCAGGCTGCAGTTGAAAGAAAAAGTCTGATTCGCGAGCAACAGGAAGATTGTTCATTAGCCGATCTGAGGAAGAGCGTCAAACGGGGAGTGGAAAAAAAGGGGGTTTCATTTGGCAAGGAACCTGGCTTATTGTACCGCCGCTACACGGATAAGCAGGGTCGCAAATATAAGCAGCTTCAGATTCCGCGAAAATATCGCCGGGAAAAATGAATGACCTCATTTGCTTCCTCAGAAGTATGTTTTCGGTCCAAAGCGATTTCAAGGGGACCATTCTATTTGTCATTATTATTGCTGATTATTAATTGTTTCTATTTTGTTGTGTTGATGATTTGAAAACTGATTGTTTAAGCCTTGTGTGCTAGATCGTACACCTGCCTCTTGTTGCAGCGGGAGAGAAAAGGGGAAAACAATTTAGTTAGGTTGATTTGAATTATGGCTTTGTCTGGTGTTTGACGGGAGACAGAGGGCACTTGTTCGTGTTGGGTGTTGCCTTTTGCCGGTCGATTTTGCAAGCTGCAGAACGACCAAGCGGGACCAGTGGCGAGAAGCAAGGTCTTAGGAACGACCCGAGCGGAGCTGGTCAAGGTGCCTTGGCGACGACGTGGTGAGCAGAGCTCCTGTCCTGGCGAGTCGGACCTGGGCACGTGATGTTACCTGGCGTCCCGACACTGGACGTGAACTTGGACGAGCCGGACGAACGTGCGCGCCTGGCATCCGAGCCACGTGGAGGCAGCTCGTCTTCCCGGCGCCTTATCTGAGGGCGGGGATGCTGTTGTGCCATTACCACAAGCCCGGATTCCGAATCTGCAAGATGCAGAATCTATCCTGCGAGCGCCACAATTCTCCCTTCACAACTCAAGATGCTGCGCCTTCGTGCGGGAGAAGCCTCGGCGAAGCAGCGTGTTTAAACGTGTTCGCGTGTGCCCGACAGCCCGGCGCCGCACCTCCCTTGCCTGGAGGCCACCGCGCGCGCGAACTTTGAACCGGGTGGCCAGCGCGGTCGCTGGTTGGACCCCTCGGACGACCGTCGTGTGCTGGCTTTGTATTGGGCCGTTTGAGTGACAATGGGCCTCGGGGATTATAAAAGCAGTGACACGCCGCTCGAAAACAGGATCCGCCGACCCCACCTGGAGAGAGGGTCGCTCCCGACTGGGGTGAGATGTGTAACGCGTTTTCGCCGGACGTCGTCGTGCGAGAACAGTCGCGTTTGTTGTGAGCACTCGGCCCCAGTGCCGACCCGTTCATGTCCTGTATGATAACCTGTATATAATGTATAAAGTCCCTTTTGTTATTCTCATCGACGCCAGGCTCGGAGTCTTCGCTACCAACGCTCTGTCACGAAACGGGTGACGAGCGCTACGGGACCACAAAGCCGTTATCGTGGTGCAGCGGTTGAAGTTCGTAACAACTGGTATCTGCTTTAAAAGCCATAAGTGACAGTGTGTAACTTAAAGGGCAATTTTTTCAACACAAAGACTATTGTGCTGGCGCACTGCCCCCTGCCCCCTCCTTCACTTTGATAAATGCGACTTGAGTCCTGCACGAGATAGCCGGCATGACCAATTCATCTCGGCGCAGCTGTCGTTATCGAGAGTAGCATCAGCTGCCTGTTCGTTCCCGTGTCGGCGTAGAGCGCAATAAATTTTACTCTGAGCCATTGCAATTCGCCAGGGTAGCCTTTCGACACACGAACCTTTTGTTTTTCGTGAGGCCTGATACGTTAGGGTAGGAGCCGGTGGAAGTTCACGACATCCGTGAATTGCGGTGGAAGATCATTGGGGGACCTAGGTAAACATACTGTTGGGACGACACGCGCGGCGTAGCGTACGGTGGTGAGGACGGAGAGCACCGACACCATAAAAACAATAGAAAAGAAGTTTGGTTGCGGAAGAGAGATAACCTGGTGGCTCAGGTCAACTGCGCTTGCCTGACTGTCACTACAGATTTCCGGTACGAACAAGCCAATGGAAGGATTTAATTGCCCACCGCTGACTCCATCGTGGACTTGATCACCAATGAGCCACTCACACGCACAGAGCGACGGCCTGTGACCGCATAGTTAGCGAATACCATTAAACGAAAGGGAACAAAAGGCTAGAAAATGACATTAATCCTGAACCCGAGCCTCCCTGTCCAGTTCCTCGGGGCTACCCATAAGGCTGGCTGCTTCTACGATGAAAATGCCGTGACCAAACTATAGACAAGCAATAACTGAAGATAGCTCCGGACGAGTGTGCCCGTGTGTGCCCGAGTGTCCCCTACTAACTTAGCACGCCACATTTACATGCTTAGTGTGCGCGCCTTCACACATGGGTGCAAGTGGAGTTGTTTCTCTGGCATTATTTCTCTCGCTTCGTCTATTAATCCCGTTTCGCCAGTGCAGGGTAGCAAACCGGATGCGTCGCCTGGTTGTCCTCACTGTTCTTTCTCTGCTCTTTCTCTATATCATTCCACGGATTGGTTAGAATGATTGCAGCCGCCTTGCTGAAATTAGAGACTCTAACACATCGTTAGACGTATCTCCTGGTACGTCGACTCCCGAAGAGCATTGTGGCCTGCGAGTGCCTGGTAGAGTGTGGCTGTGGCCGTGGTTGTGTCTGTAGATGTACACATAAAGATAGGAAGATGCCCGTGCTAAACAGCTACGGGGTTTCCTTTTATTGTGATGCGTCCTCAGTCACCAACAGCGCTGCAGAACTAACAGTTGCCTTGTAAGTCGTGTTGCAGAGTGGAGAAGGCAATGGGCGCACACTAAACCTGAGCATGTAATTGTTCTTATATCTGATTACACAAAAAATAAATGGGCAGACACTAGACCTGAGTAGTTATATCTGGTTACACAAGGAAACATAACTTACAACAATTTTTTGCCTACTATTCCATGGTTTCACTTGAGTCGGTAAGTCGGTCGATCATTGGTCGGGTTCTAGCCGAGTAAGTTCCTTTTCACTCTTAAAAAAAGAAAAAGAGAAGCGCCGTCTCGTGGTGGTCAGTCGTACGTACACTCTTGCTGTCGCTCGTACACTCGTACATACACTCTCGCTTGTTGACTCACGCTCTCGTGCCAACACTAACCAGCTCTTTCAGGTGGTCGCCACGTGTTGATTGTGATTATGATTTCCATGCTATGGCCCATGCACATACCCACGACGGGAGATTAGCCAAGAAGCGTGTCTGCTCATTCATTACGATGATTATTTCCATACTATGGCGCGTACCCACAAAGGGCAATCGGCCAAGAAGCGTGTCCACGTGTTTATTGAGATGATGGTGATATGCACATAATGGCGCATACCCACGACGTGGGATTGGCCAAGAAGCGGGGAGTACATATCGTGCCAATGCCAACTATAGTTCCTTGAGATTATCTCCGCGTGTTGATGATGAATGAAATTTCAGTATTATAGCACATACCCACAGCCTGGGATCGGCCAGGAAACGAGCGGTACATTTGAAATAAATAAGGACAAATTAAGACGCACAAGCCAATTCCAGATGTGTTGCATTGTGTAGTGCGGGCACAAGAGAGCGCATGAGCACACCTGTTTCCTTTACGTCAGCGACGCAGCAATGAGCTGGGCAAGTTTAGCATTTCAAGAACTACTTCATGAAAGTTTCACTTCACTCCAGCATATGACGCTTATGCTGGATATGCATATTTTTTTTGTCATTGAAAAATTGTAAGTCGAACTCGGGAAAATTTTTTATACGTCAGCCGACATGATCAGGCGTGAGCCTGAGCATGCGTTTGGACACAGTGACCGCTTTGTTGTGGCAGCGAAGTTAAACTGCGCGAAACGGTCAACCTCATATCCTGTTGACACCTTCTGTGCGACCTTTCTGGATCCATCCTATACAGCGCTATTGTTTGAAGCTTCTCAGCCAGAAACGGTAGAACTCGACTAGCGCCGGATAGCGTTGATATATCGCGCAGAGCATTTATTCTGAGTGACGCTGTTACATACAGACAGTCTGTCATATTTTTTTTCTTCCCAGTTTGCAAAGCTATCAATAAAACATTTTGAAAGCGACTTCTTTAGTAGTTCTCGCTTTCTACTTCGCCTAGCCATGATATATATTAATGTCATACTAAGTCCGTGCAACCCGCCATGCCCAGATTGATGTTGGTCCTCGATGTTGGCGTCAACATCTCCAAAGGCAAGTCCTATGCGTCCGGGCCGCGACATGTTTCGTCAGCGATTGAAAACCACCCGCGCTGCTCAGCATGTCAGGTCCTGCAGTCAAGTGTTTGCCAGTCACATATATCGTACTCCAAGCGCGTAAGCAAAGAGCCTTTTCCTTGTCGACTTATATTCTTCACAGCTCGTTATGAAGAGTTAAGTGGTTGTATACAAAGCTTGCGTGTGTGTTCAGAGAAAACTAAAAAAATTATTTTTGCATATGTATGTATTTCTTTAACCGGGAATATTTTATGAAATAAATGGGGACCCGAATTCGCAAAGCTTTCATTGGAATTGGCCGGCTGCCTTTGCCAATATTCGGCGTCAGGGTTTGCTATAATTTGCTCTTGTGAACAATTCTAGCATAAAATCTTTTCTGTTAATACTAGCTATGGTTTAAGAGAAATAAAAACAGGAAGAAAAATTTGCACAATTTTCTATAGGTAATAACTTGGCAAATTTGGAAAATAAATGGATAAAGATGCCTAACAAGCGCTTGGCATTGAGGGCTGACACAATTGTGTGCCTTTCAGTATCACATTCTTCGCCCAAAGCAAACAACAATTATCGAAGAATCCTTCATGGCTGACCTCTTGTTCAGCACTAACCACCTACCTTGCGACAAAAGCTCGTGTTTCCCCGCCGTCTCTACAGACGACGGTGGCTAATTGTTTCGTAGCTAATACTTGAGCTTAATTAAAGCGACCTGCGCTGGTTATTTCTAACGCAAGGAGCGGATCGGAGAGATCGCAGGTGTCATGGATTCTATAGCACGCTCGCGGCGATTTTCGCACCTCGTCTACATGAGGACAGGCCAAGCACGCTGGACAAAGATAACAAGAAAAAAAAAACGTTCTCGCGTCCGGGTGCACGCGTGCAGAGGTGATGCCTTTCATTCGTTCCACGCACTTGCACTCGTCAGCTGACGGTCTAAGACAATTCTCCGCCTACATCCAAGGCCACGCACCGCAAGCTCTCGGGCGGTGCACTCCCTGCCTCCGCAGAGTTCTCGCGATCACGTGGTATCCATAGGGGCCCTTGCAGGCGTCAGGTGCGAGGTACCAAAGCGCCAAGAACAGATCATCGAGCAACAAAAGAAGGCAAAAAAAAAGAAACGAAAGAGGAAGAGAGCCAAGTCCAAAAACTGGCTCCCGAAGGGTGATTGCCCACCGCCAGAGCAGAGCGTTTCCCATGGTACACCCCGAAGCGAAGGCATTCGTTTTCTTGCCGTCATCCTCGGCTGAGCCGTCCAGGACGCAATGCTGTAAGGTGGCGAGCATTCCTTTTCCACGCTTTCTCGCCGCCTTCCTTATCTCGCCTTGTCTTGACGTTTTTTATTCTGTTCGTACGGCAACCGCGGCCAGAGGCGATCGCCCAGAGCCGCCGTCTAATCGAACTGCTCCCTCGCGGCGAGGCCTTGGCGCTCGACAGGCCGCCCGCGAGATCAATGTCTGCCTCCGCCCGCCAGCTGACCTGGCTTGTCCATCAAAGCGCGCGCCAGGCTCAAGCCGCTCGTTGCATCCGCCGAAGAGGGGGCGCGCTCACACTACGTCGATCGCGGACTTCCCGTATGCAGGCATATGCGCGTAGGGAAACGGCCATCGCCGAACCGTCTATGGTGGTTGTGGGAAGAGAATATATATATATATATATATATATATATATATATATATATATATATATATATATATATATATATATATATATATATATATATATATATATGTTGTGGGAAGAGAATATATATATATATATATATATATATATATATATATATACGGCAGATGACCGGCGTAGCGCGGCCCGCGACTATGAGTACGCGCACACACATTTGCTTTCTAGGTCCAGGAAATGCTGAATGCCTATATATGGCTGGAATGTCCAGGTCAAGTTCTCCTACATGCGTACACGCATGCTGGTGGCGCTAACGTGGTCTTACCTTCTTAAACGAGACAAGGCGGCTTCTTTTTTTAACTATTCCTAGTGACGTTCGCTCGCGAGGCAGTGACGCCGCATGGAATAGGCGTCAGATGTGTCGTTATTCGGTAAGAGAAAGAAGTACACCATGTTCTCGGTGTCGACTCTGAAGGTGGCTAGTCCTGGAGACCCCATTCTGATTGGATAAACCAGACGCCAAGTACGATTTCCCCGTGTTCCAGTTTCTCGGTGAGAAATGATGGGGTGCGCTGATTGGCTGGATGCGTTGTTCTTGTACTTCCAATGGTATAGCTGACCTATCCAGGAAAAAACTAGCAAGGTAATCACCTTGCGCCACGGCAAGTTCTGATACAGGTCTCCAGGGAGCGTCTTGAAATTTCGAGGCCGTTAGCTCTCAGTGACGACTGTTTTTGTCACGTATGATGAAGAACTGATTTATACGGATGCTGCAGAACCGACGCTCACAAGGTGGCCAGAGACATTATAGGTCGAACCGGCTTCGTTCAAACTATCGTGTTTGTTGCCGGTACGTGACTGCAACCTGCTCTTAAAAATGCCGGCTTGTCTTCGAACCTCGTACGTTCAGTATAAAACTATCGCCGCGTTGTGCTACTTGCATGCACATCGATTGTAATTTTCCCTTCCCGACATGAAAAACCTTCGAATACCATGAGTACCCAAATAAGACACGCCGCCACTTCTGCTCTTTTAGGAGAAGAACAGTCTA
This sequence comes from Dermacentor albipictus, assembly GCF_038994185.2. NCBI lineage: Eukaryota > Metazoa > Arthropoda > Arachnida > Ixodida > Ixodidae > Dermacentor > Dermacentor albipictus. The sequence goes on from NC_091823.1 coordinate 60,299,118, forward strand.
CATTGGTCGCTCAGTTTCTTCACACATGTCATCAAGCCAAGTGGCCATTATAGCGACCTCCTTAATCAAAAAAGTTATGACATCTTGTCTCACCTCATCGGTAACTGCGGAACTCACAGTCATTCGCGTTGCCCCCGAATTTTTATACAGTAGTTACCACTCACATGGATGATCTTCATTAGAGTAAAATAGAAGCAAAATTAATTTTCAATTCCTTGTACATTGAATATCAGGAATATATTGCCTCTGAGACAAAGCACATTTGAAATCACGTGGTCATAAATTCATTGGCGGCGTATCAGGTAATTGCGGTATCATGAACAACAGTCACGCGGACGTAGCTGTGCCAGAGTGACCACCGTGATGGCCTATGTATCCCTCGACTACTTCGAGAACCGCTTCTAGTAGTTGATTGCAGAAGTAGGACTTGAGAACGAATAGAAGCGAAATCAATTAGCACATTATATGAATGCAATTATTCAGATACTTTTCTTTTTTCCTATAGGTTTACAGTGATGTGAGTAATCATGTTGTACAGGGTGGTCGGAGCCGCTCAGTCCAGTGACACACTGGCCTCTGCCGCCTGCCTGACCTGGCTGATTAAGGACTTTTGTCCTACCCAGTAGGAACGGGTGAGCTGTGCCTCCCATTGTTCCATTGTGTTATTGCTATTTGGCCTAGGAGGCTGCTTAGTGCACTCCCAGGTTACATGTATTAGGGTGGGTATGCCACGGCACCAAGGGAAGTTGACCCTATAGCGAGTGGGATACGCGGCGTTTAGCATTTTTAGAGGGGTGAGTACTCAGGTCTGTAGTGTGCGCCAATCGGCAGCCTCTTCCCCGTTAAGTTGTGGGTGACGCGGGGGGTATTTCCTGCGGACTCTGCGCTGATAACCAAGGATCTCTTTGGCATTTGAATTGATGGGATTTTGTTAGGTATAGTGCGAGAGACGCGATCGCACAGTTTGTAGACCCTCGAGCTAACGTCTTAGCCTGTTCGTTCCCTTGTATCCCGCGTGTCCCGGGCACCAGAGTAGGCGATGATGGTGGTTGAACAATTTGGGGATTTTCGCAAGGCTAGCTGCAGTCACGTGCCCCTTGAGAAGCATGCGGCAGGTCTACCCCGAATCACCCTCGCACCGCGTGAGCGAGGGCGGTCGCCCCTGAATACGCTGCTGTGTCCGTGTAGTACGTATTGTAAATAGGGTTATTAGAGTACATAGATGGAATGTGTTGTGAGTGTGCTTTGCGCCTTTCGTTGTTGCTACCGGCGGTGCATGTTCTTTGGAAGTGGAGCGACCGTGAACGTTAACGAAATTGTTGCGTATGTAATTGGAGAGAACCCCCAGTTTCATGCGCTATACCTGCATTCCCTTTCATCCCTTTAGAATTTTGAGAACAGACCGCGTTCAAAAAGCCCCAGCATCCTGGTACGCCCCAATGTAGGTAACCGGCATCTCGAAACCCTTATTCAATCACTTGAACTAATCCAAAACATTGCCCCACGTTTCATTCATAGCAATTACAGCCGCACCTCAAGCGTAACTGCCATGAAAAACTCTTTTCTGCTTGCTCCTCTCTCAGCTCGGCGTAAGTGCTTTCGCCTTACTTTATTACATAAACTATATTTCCACAATTCCTACCTGCACGATAATCTTACATAAACTCCTACCTACATTTCCTCTCGCATTGATCATAGCGATAAGGTTGGAATCATTCAAAGCCGCACCAGAACCTGTAACGAACCATTTATTCCTAGGACCGCTCAGGAATGGAACCATGGAACCGCCTTCCCGGCGCAGTTGTCGCAATCAAGGACAACTCAAAGTTTCGTTCGGCCTTATCAAACATCATCACTGCCTGATACAACTAACTAATCTATTTTGCTGTAATAACTAAATCATTTTGCTGGTTCGTTATTTGCTTGTGTATGTTTTTACCCACTCCCCTCTGTAATACTTCGGTCTTGAAGGTACAATAAAATAAAATAAAATAATAAATAAATAAATAAATGAGATTTAATTAATTGCTCCACATGCTAAGGGCAACGAAATTTTCCTGCTAACTGCAATCGTATTGCTGCTTTTTCACATGTTTGCGCACGTTAATTCGAATTGATTTTTTTCTTTCAGTTTAAATCTTCTTCTACTTATGTTAAGCATCACTGTAGAAAACCCACTGTGTGGTGCATGAGCAGCTGCAGCCGCTACTCACCAAATTACCTTTATTTTATCTTTTGGCACGTACGTAGAGCACATGCGTGCAGCACAAAATGAAGTTATGTCTGTAAGCAGTTCTTTTCTATGGCTGACAGTGGTATAGTGTTGATCGCAAGGTTAAGAATCACACCTAGGTTAGCGATAATTGAGGGGTTGGGCCACTATTCACAGCCAAGACGTGTCGACGTCCAAAGAGACTGCTCATGCATTGCAAAGAATATGAGAGCTGACATTCAATCACAACAGATTTCCGTATTCCGGGCAGCTTTCGCAACCGTTGCGTAACGTATAATTAGCGTGCAACGGGGCCACGCCGCTTGCAATTAATGCACACACCCTGCACATGACAACTTGGCAGGACAGCTCAAGCGAGCTCGTGCCTCCGAAGTGCAATCCGGCCAACTCAGCACTTCTCTTCGTTTTGAACGATTGCAGTTCACTTCGGTACAAACTCGAAGTTATTTACTCAAGTTGACGTCAAGAGCATAAGCACCATTATAAAGCGACCACATCGTCAATTATCATATAATTTGCTGCATTGATAGCAAAAAACTATAATATAACGACATTCGAAGGCACATCTGCAACAGAACGAGGCATACCAATTTTGTAAACTGAATAATCGTTTTCAGTGTAAGACGTGTCTATATATATTCAGCATTGATTCCTCCACAGGGTAAACAAACTAAACTGAAATATGAACGCTCCATGCTTTTCGTTTCCATCACTTGGCAAACATATACAATCCCCACATTTTTCAACACAGCCGAACAAGCACCGCTGCTGACAGCTTGAAGTTGAATTGTGACTGTTGACATGTCGTTCTCAATTCTACGCATTATCTCTCTCTCTCTCTTCCTCTGTCTCTCTGCTTTTTTTTTTGCATTAATTCACTTGAATGTTGCTTACGCCGTAGCAAGCTGCAGAGGAAGACGTACTGGTGTTTTACATATTAAAAATAATCTGAGAACGCCACGTTATTAATTATTCATTCCACTTGTCTTTATGACTCTCTTCGCGTGATCAGGAAGGCACTTCGCGACCAGACATTTCCTCCCCGGAGTATCTAGGGGAGGCTATTAATGGAAGCTGTCCCTCATATTCTGCATTCAATATTCACGTCAGCCTGCAACCTCGTGATCATATTTCAATTCAACGTTCTTAATGTCACTGTGTGGCGAACGCGTTAAGTCGACTATACTTGATCATCATCATCATCAGCCTGGTTACGCCCACCGCAGGGCAAAGGCCTCTCCCATACTTCTCCAACAACCACGGTCATGTAATAATTGTGGCCATGCCGTCCCTGCAAACTTCTTAATCTCATCCGCCCACCTAACTTTCTGCCTCCCCCTGCTGCGCTTCCCTTCCCTTGGGATCCAGTCCGTAACCCTTAATGACCATCGGTTATCCTCCCTCCTCATTACATGTTGCTTGATACTTGATATCGTTACTTGATATCAAGTTACTTGTTACTTGATATCGCCCACTTAAAGCATCAACATCCTCACAAAATATTCCGGCTTGGTAGAGGAATCTGAAGCGTCATTCAATGAATGAAAATTCCACCTTCAATTCGAAAGTCAAAGTTAATTTCAGATACAATAAGTAAGATTTCCGTCAAATGCGCAACGTTATAGGTTTTGCCCGGCGTGGCGGCTCAGTGGAGACAACTTTATGCGGACTAGAACACGAGGTCGCGGGTGCTAATTATGACTTCGACGGCCGCATTAGTACGAAGGGACGTAATGCATAAACGCTCTTGTTTATACACGTTCAAGAACCCCAAGTGGTCAAAGTTAATTCATAGCCCCCCACCATATACGGCATCTGACATAGCCACGTTGTAGCTTCGAGACGTAAGGAACCATTGATTTTATTATAGGAGCAGCTGGCACAGATTCGTGTTGTTTACCTTCACTCCACTGGTTCACAGACAAAGGGGATTAGCCCGCAAACGTGCTACCTCATTGGTGACATCATTTGAACGGTCGTCGTTAGCACCGTCCACTGAGTTATGCCAGAGGCCAGGTCACCGGTGTCGTCCAAGAACGCGACGTGACGCTCTGGATCGCATTAGAGTGAGTGAATGATTAACGTCCTCTTGACAGTGGCTGACCTCTCGACTATCCGGAGGCTCTTGGTTTCATAGCACTTCTCAACACGTATTCGCGCAGGCGAACTGTCACTATGATAATTCGCGTCTGCTCTATTGAGCTGCTGATCCTATAGATATATATTATAAAAAGGCCCCGTATATCCCGACATCAAGTAATCATGTTGTTATATTAAGTGTCTTATAACCATATAGAATGATAGAACCACCCGAGGAGTGTCTAATGACACTCCTCGGGTGGTTCAGCGGCTCTCGTGGATCGGATATCCAGCTCTCATAGCTGCATTCTCGTGGTGACTTACCGCTGGAGTGCAAGTGTACTTAGATTTGGGCGCGTGTTGAAGAGTCCCGGATTATCGTTGGGTATGCTTATAAAAAAAAAATATCAGGGTACCAATATAACACGAACCCGGCCAATAGGACGCCTTCTCACAGACCCCGCACTCCCATTGGACGTTAAATCCTACCAGTTCACTATGTCGTTATAAGTGCTTCATGGTATAGTAAAGGTGCTCGCGCTTAAGCCTGATCCGAAATCGTGATGTACGCGCGCGCTTTAATTTCTTTTCCTGCTTGCCAGCGCACGCACAAAATTTTCACTCTTTCTCATTGAGCAAAGTCTTCTCGAACGCGTCTTCACGAAGCGTCAACGCCGGAGACTGCGCTCTGGAAGAGCAAGCCGGTGAACTGTGTACTTGACCTAGTGCCGCGCACTGCAGAGCATGCGCTGATGCGTCTGTCCGCAATCGCGCAAAGCAGGAAGAAGGCTGCATGAGGGCAAGACCCCTAGGAACGGGCTGATCGAATTTTGCACTAGCCGATGCTGCCGCCGCCCTTTTGTTTATATTCATTTGCCTCCTTTGTCGAAACGACGCCCCGCTTCACTCAAGAACAATAAGCAGACGCTCGCGTTACGTGCCATGGCCACTGGGTGCATCGTTAAACGGGCCAAAGAAAATGATGAACGGCGTCACGAAAAACGCATTGTGCTCGGGTGCTTCGATGAAAAAGAAAATGTTCCGTTTACGCAATGGGTTTCGTGCGCGCCTGCCGCGAAAAGCAACGCCTTTTGAATTGGGTGGGCGTGGAACGGAGGGGGAGGGGGAAAACCATGCATTGCAGAGCAGCGCAACATTTGGGGACTCTCTGTTTCTGCCATTTCTACACTTCTTCTCATTAAAGGAACAAACGTGCGTAGCATTTGTTGTGAGACGTCAAACCCACGAGTGTAACACATGTTGCGTCTATGCGGTTGCGCTAACTCTCACTGTAGTGGCCAAAATAATGTTGTTCTTTACTGACGAAACATTAAAAAAAACGTGGTCTAATTGACCTGCACATCCCTCTAATATACGATGTCCTATCATTCCCAATGTGCAGTTTCAGGGCGTTAAACAATAGGATGTTTTCTTCTTTTTTTTTTTTTGATGAGACACAGATAAGTGGTAGGGGGAAAATCACTTGTGTCGTTGCACTTTCATGCAAATAAAATTATAGTGTAGTTATGCTTCGCTCGCAATACTGAGTAGATGGCAGCGAGCCTTCTTTTGACTTCACCTCAGCTGATTGGTTGGAAGTTAACGTGTGCATTTTTGCTCATTATTGGCGGCTCATAATGGCAACGACTGTGTGTACAGAAGAGTCCGTGACACTTGCTGTAGCACGAGGCGATATACTGCGGTAATATAATCGCCGTCCGACGCACCTGCGTCAAACATATGCTGCAGCCGTTCCACCTGTGTTCCACAGGCAGGTGGGACGGCTGCAGCAAAGCATACTGCAGCATACTCTGGGAACGTGTTCCTGTACGGACATCCTGGAACATGCACTTGTTGGAGCCATAAAGCCTGAACCCTTCCCCCGTGGTTGGCCCAAAATGGGGCCATATCTTCTCTGACTGGCTTCCTTCTTTGCCACCGTCCTTCTTTTTTTTTAGTTTTTATTCGGGCTAGAACCAGACGTCCACATTTGTACGGCGTCCACAATAAGCTTAGCGGAATACGCAGCGTTCTAATGGATATTGAACAACACTGAGTTGAAATGAAATCTGCTAGCGTTTTCAATGCTAGTACCATGTTTAAAAGCCCTCGGTCTGCGAAGCCAATCGTAGTGGCAAGCTTCGTATGCGGAATGTATGGTCTAAAGAGCCAGTTATAAGGGATGCGGGAGGGGCTTTTTTTTTCATGGCTTTGTCAAAGGTTAGCCTGAAAGCATCCTTAAAGAAGTAATAAATGTCTGTGTTCTAGACGCCTGTCTCGACAAGTCAATAAACAAAGGAAAATTAGGCAGAAGATTCTGCGTATTAAGAGAGAACATCCATTGGGTAGAAACTGAATGTTGAAGAAGGCAATACGTTCCGGGCAAGCGTCATCATCAACGAAAATAAGCTATTCGACGCTGTCGATAAACAGCTGAGGATTCAAATCAAAATCCGCAAGTGTTGTTGAAATGACTGACGAGTTATCGAGGGTGCTTCGGAGCGTTTGCAACAGCGATAGCGCTAACGACAGAACGGGAGCATGCGGGCATTGCACACAAATAATATAAAAGGACTCACTCACGTACCGAAGCGGTTCACGGGCTCTTCCGAGAAGTAGCAGTTGCGTACACGAACAAAGTATGTGGGCAGTTGGGAAAGGAGGGAGGAAGCAAAAGCAAAGAGGAAGGCGATTCGCGCTGCCTCATGTATCCTCGCTGTAGTGAAATACTGAGCGCGACACACTCCTCGAGCTATAGCTTCGATCGAGCCCATAGACGTCGCTACACCGTGCGTCCCGCTTTTGGCAGTCGGCTGCGCATGCATGCTGTCAGCGGCCCTTAACGTACGCACGCCGCGCGCCCAAGAAACTCTGCGCGCGCATACGTGCAGCCTGTAGCTGTCCCCTTGCGCGTCTGCTCGTTGTTCGTCCTGATCTGCTAGCGCGCCTGCGTATATATTTAGCTTGCGCGCGGGCCCCTGCTTGCGGATATCTCGATGCCGACGACGACGGCTAAGAGCGCCCGCCCGTCAAGACTTCGGTCGTGAACGACGCTAAATGGACGAGGCAGCGCGACGGGTCCCCGGCGAAGCACAGGTGCATGGGGCCGACACGCTGCTCCAAATGAGCGCGTGTCCCGTAACGCGGCGACTGTATGCAAAAATTAAAGCACGCATCGCCAGCTCGCTTGAGCTTAATTGTAGGCTTCGTTCCGTCATGCCAGTGGCCGATCACGCGCGCGGCAGATGTCCGGTGAGATCTCCCTTTTTTTTTCTATCTCTTTCTAATACATCCATATTTATTTTTTCTCTCCTTCGCTTAGGAGACGTTCCGTGTAGCTACGGGGCTGGCTTGCCATGTGCTTGCTTGCTGGATTTCGGAATGAAGAGCGCTGCTGCTCAGACCTGCGCGACAGAAGCCTGAGGTGAAGGAGAGTGGCACCGGCTCGTGCATGGCACGCTGCTGCGCGTTCTATCCAGCTGTATGGATCTATGCGGCTGCCACCCGATACGCGGGGTGTCAGCGTTCCCGCGTGCGTGGCGAAACGTCCCTGCGGGATGTAATTGGGGAAATGAATATAAAATTGACGCGTGCCGTCAATGAGGCGCGCCAACTTCGCTGCACTGCACGGGGTGGTGGGATGAAGAAAACATAAGTGGCGCGTAACCACGCGGGCCGCTGCGTTGACAGACAGCTGCTTTCGCACGCGACTGCGCACTGAACCGTACTGTGAAAGCTGACGCGTCAAACGCAGTGAGCGTGCGAAGTACGCCGAGAGACACGCCGTGGGCGAATTTCAAGAGAAGGGAAGTGAGAGGATAAAAAGAAATACTGTCAAGTGTGTGTTATTTGTCTGTTTATTTGGCTTCTCTTACTATATATTTATTACATTTCTGCACTTTGCGCTTGCAAATTCATTTTCTTTTTTTCAATTAATGCGGATAGATCGCGTGCGCGCCATGGACGCCTTGTTGTCCGATCAGAGTCCCGACAGCGCTTGACTGATGTTGACATCCGGCAAGAATCGGTTCATCTATGTTTGCATCGCGTTTTGTGGAAGTCACGCGAGAAACGCTGTGACATGTATGCGAAGTAAAACACACTTTCTTTCGCATTTCGAGCTCCTTTAATGTGTTAGTTCAACTGCCAGTGACCTGTTTGCTGTTCCACACAAAAGGAAGAGACTGTAGCTTTCAAAACACTGTATTACGACAAAGCACTGAACAGTACGAAAATCTTTTCTTTTTTGTACCTGTTGTTTCAATGTCTCATCCATTCCTAGAAGTTCTCTGTAAAACGGAATGAACAGTGGACATCGTTAGAGTGGGCTTGAAAACGAAAATACATTGTGCTGATCCATCACCATCAGAGGTAAGCAAAAATCTACCCATTCCCTGCCCCCAACACCAAGTACCAGATCAGAACATTGATTCAGACTAACCTTTCAGCTTTTCTCTCATAATAAATACCTTCTCTCTCTCTCTCTCTCTCTTTGTCTCTGGTAAACTGCAGATCTAGACTAGCTTCCTCGGCGGGATGCATTCGATTTTTGCACCCTGTCATGTATTGCGGTGCCGTTGAGAAGTTAGCAGTCTCGGTGAAATTGCTTAGGTTGATATACTATCAAGAATGTCAACAAAATGTGCCATCTCCGAGAGTCGAAAGAGCAGTGAATGGTAGGAGATACACGACGCTACAATAAAACATGCTACCGGAGTGTGGCTCCAGTTTATGTATCATAATGCGTAGATGCCGTATTATGTAATGGTTTCCGTGGTACATAACTAAAGTGTGGATGGTGAAATGTGCGGCCGAGCTAACAGGGGCGAAATGGAATAGATGACGCGAGATGTGTTGCGTTCCAGCTGAACTCCGTCCTCACTGTTAGTCTTCTATGTAGTTGTTAGCGATACGCAAAATGTAAGGATGCTAACCACAAGAAGTTCGTTTTGCTACCCTGCGCGGGGTAAAGTAAAAAGGGGCCTAATGAGACACGAAGGGCAAAAGAGGAGTAGCGAAACGGTTATCGGTGCAAAATATTGAGGTGGCATGCACACGTCACTATCCCAGCCCATCTTGCAGGCCCGCATACCGAAGTAATGAACTAGTACCCTGGATGCCATTAGCGCACACGACCGTTTTGACCTCTGTCCAAATATATTTTGCTCTTACAGTGGCTGGCTCTCCATTGTCTCTAGCACGGCACACACCAACCTGCCTCTCCGTACTACTGAAGATGTGAGACAGTTTCTTCACAGCCACAAGCGTTATAAGTGAGACTGTCGGCCCGTCCAATTAGGAACGAATATGACTTGGTAAACGCGACTTCAAGCGTTTCTTTACACTTTGCTAGCCCAGGGAATAGGTGGATCTTCAAGTCATGAGCCAGTGAATGTAGGCAACTATTCGCGAAACTCGTTGAGTTCCATTAGGCCATTGTACAATCGCGTGTCATGGAGCAAAGTCTGTTCTTGCGAGTGGAACTTAAACATATCTGTCATGTGTGGTGATGGGTTAAAGATACCACTACATTTTATAAATCAATGTCACTCTCGCGGAGCAATTGCCGCCAGCTTTTGTATGGCTAAGTTCTCCCGGAACTAGCAACACTCCTTCCACTTCCTCCTGGGGACGTCATGATGGTCCGCTAGCGGAAAGTATATCGATCGTAGGTGGGGGAGTAGCCATAGCTGAATAGTTACACATGCAATGCATTAGTGACCACCATAGATTTGCACGATCAAAGTCGGCAATGTACCCTGTGTACAGTGTATTACACCACGTTACATGGGGGAAATGAAAATGTTGCGCGTCCTGTCCATTTCTACTTCTGTTGTCCGTGTGTTTATACCACAGTAACTCCCGCATTACAAGATGAACTTCCACCAACTAGCCCAACTTGCCGTTCTACTCCAAAGCGGATAAAATGAGAACTTTTCTAATCGACATTTTTCTTTGTGATATGGAATCATTTATAACTATAATTACAATACTAAATATTGTTTATTCTTTTTTCAAAACCTAGCTTAAGATAAGCCCATTCTTGTAAGGCCACATCTCTACCCCCAACCTGGCCCTCAATAACCGCTAGCTTCTTGTCGAGTCCCCGGTAGCAGGTGAGCGCAATTATTTGACGATAAAGCAGACAAGCAAACATAAGGTGGTGAGCTTCACTGGGATAGAATGCTGCTGTCGCAGTAAATGAGTTCAGAGCTGGCGTAATCGGCGATGTCTGTTGCCTCTTTGTTGCATCCTGCCTTCCGCGATCTTGTTTTGCAATCACCTTTCCCTAAGCCACGCGTCCTTCTTTCCTTCTTCCTTCTTCTGATTTGCTTCTCATTTAACATTTTCACGCAGGGAAATAAGAACATCTGCTCGCCCTCGGTTACCGCCGGCAATCAGCACGTTAAGGCCAGCGACATATAGGGTAGATTCAGGCTCTCGGGGAGCTCCGCCGCTGAAGAAGCGCACGCGCGCGAAGGCGGCTAAGTAGCGGTCCGCGCCCGCGACGCCTGCAGCCGCCACCGCCGACACGTCCGCTCGGTGATCGACACGGTCAGCGCGGTAACAGCGGCGAGATGCAATCCAGGCCGCATCCGACCGCTCCGCGCGATCGGACAGACCTCTCCTTCGCAAGAGCGAGGGCTGCAGGAAGCTCGGTCGCCTTTGTTGCGGATGCCTGCGCCCGGAGCGGCCGTCTGGGGGCTTTCCTTCGGCGATCAGCAGACCAAACGGCATAAAGCACCGTTCGTTACCCCGCAGGCGGCTCAATTCCTATGCGCTGTCTCTCTTTCACGCACTCTCGCAATCGCTCTCTCGTTGGGCTGATCCGACCGCGCGTCAGAAGTGTGCTAGGGCTTGCCGCGCGACGAGAGTTGTCGTGAGATGGGGCGTGTCGCGTCAACTGCTGTAGGGGGTATGGGGGAGCGGGGGGGGGGGGAGTTCGCGTATAATGCAGCCACTTCGCGCCGCCGACGCTGCATTTCACCCGTGTGGCCACCGCTAGACGAAGCATATACGGAGAGTGAACGCGCCTTTAGCCAGGGACCGGCATTGCCTAGGTCTGCTCTGCTGAACAGAACGGGCGGAGAGCCGCGGCGCTTGTTTGCATAGGGCGCCGTGGCTGTGGACTTTTGAAAAAGGACATCGGCATTTTCTTCCCTCCATCATCTACCTTTTTTTTATTTTGTTTGCAAACACGCTGCGCACGTCACTTCTTGTTAGTCGGGACAATTGCCGTTCGTTACGGCGTGTTCCTCGGCTTCGTGCGGAGTTGCAGTCAGCGGCAATAGAAATAAGACATCCTCGACATCGTTTTTCCAGTCGGCGTCGTAAGATATCATTTTCTTGTTTTTTCCTTTTTTATTCGTCAGTTAATCCACATTCGATCACGGCTGCAGTTTGCAGAGCTGATTGTAGAGCTGAAGAATGAACCGTGTGGGCGGCTTTGCCGCAACCGGTGCGACGCCTGGCACCTCGGGTTAACCTTATCGCGTTATCTTCACACCGTCGTATCCGCTGATGCAGCCCGTACGTAGAGAGATACGCATCTGACAGCGGTGCAGTGCGCCCGAACCCGGATTTCATAAGTCGTCGGGTGCTCACCATTTGCCTCATTCGAGAGTGGTGCTCAGAGCAAGCAATTTCCGGCAAATATTTTTGACGCTATGTCCAGGTAGCACTTCGCTCAATGAAGAAGAGCCGTATATACACCAGCGCAATTATGCACCGTGGGTCAGTGTATATGTCTACTTCTTTTCGCATCAACTTGGCTCGGCTTAGTGATTACCTGCAGATAGTGCCTTGTGTATGTCGCTGTTTGAGTCATGACGGTAATTTTCAATCTTAGAGCTAACGGGGCAGCACGGGTGGTCGAGCAACCAAGTCTGACTCCAACGTCCCCAATTCCTGAGTATGTATAGCTCGCCGCAGGGTATAAGCAGTGACAGGTAATATAAAAAAGTATATAGAAGTAAGGAAAATTGACTCATCGACGCTTGCGCAGTGGAACTGGTAGTCAGCTAGCATGCAAATTATGACCGTGGAACATCGACGGAAAATTGCCGAGAACAAGGGCTCTCTGGCAGAGTGAGAGAGAGCGAAAGCAAGGATAAGAAAGGCAGCGCAGTCAGCCAAACAAGCGTCCGGTTTGCTACACTGCACTGGTGGTAAGGGAAAGGGTGAATAGAAAGCGGAAGCAGGGAGAGAGTAAACGCTGTGTGCGCACGCTGCACTGCCCGCACCAGAGCGCCTTGAAACCAAAGTCAAGTCCAAGCAAGTGCCCCCCCCCCTTCCCCATTCCCCCGATACATTGGGCTGTCGTCATTCTGTGTGTCTGAAGTTAATTTTGACGCTTCCTCATAGCTGATGATGCGCGTTGAAATCACCTGGGATGACCAAGAGGCCAGTGTTCGTTGGCAGCCACGTACTGCAACATGCTACTCGCTGGCAGAAACCAGGAACTGCTAAAGTGTGTGGAGTGTGCTAAAGTGTGGGCTTGTGTGCAGACCTCTTTCAACCTCTTTCCCCACGCCTTCTCCATACTACCGCACGTTTATGCGGCTTTGTTACACACGATCTTATTCCCTCCTCCGTGCAACCCGCATATCGCTTCTCAAACCACCAAATGTCAGGGCACATTAAGCTACAGCGACAAAGCATGACGCCTGATAGCTGCCAAATTGTCCGTAGTTAAGATTATTAGCTTGTAAGGCTGAACTGGTTTTATGGTATTTGCCTGGCGCCGAGATCTGAGAAGCTCTTGTGCTTGTCCCCTTGCGACAGCTTGTTAAGTTGCACGGCATGATCGGCCAGGCGGGCACATTGAGCTCGCCCTCAGAATGCTTTCGTTCAGCCACCGGAGACTTGTGACAGGCGTCAACGAAGCGGCGGCTCGCAGCAGCTTTTGCATTCCACGTCAATTTTCAGCTCAGTTCTTTTTTTCATTCCATTGTTTTTCTTCAGCTTGTTTAATGACTTCGGAGCCGTATTGTTTAGTGGGCTGACCTCCTTCTTTTTTTTTTTTCTTCTGAAAGGAAGTCCTATGGCAGTAATTGGAAAACAAGGCCGGCGCGGAGGTAAAAAGAAACTGGAGCGGAATAAAAACGCCGCACGAGGTGCGTTAGCGATTCTGTGTTCCGGAGACAGGACCGTTCTGACAGGCACAATCAAGCATAAGAACAGGAAGAGGCGGCTGGTCGTTCGATCAATCTAGCGGAAAATGCATTAGTTTGACCTCGGTGGCACTTTGCCCCCAAAAAGAAATCGAAAACTTGACACCGCCGAGTGCGTCTCTCGCCTTGACAGCCGCCTGTGAAGGGGCAGGAATAGCCGATACCTTACGGTGCTAAATGACGAAATACGGCTTGCTGTATATGTGTGATGTATGCTTGTGAATGTGCGTGCATCAGTGCACGCTTGCGCTTGTGTGTTTGCGCAGCGTGCGTGCGTGCGCCTGCCATACGTGCATGCATACCGATGCATCAAGGTGTAAAAGTCTGCCGCCACACAACAGCATGCAACGGAGTCCTCCACTACGGCGTGCCTCATAATCAGAAAGTGGTCTTGGCACGTAAAAGCCCACAAGTTTTTAAGCGTTGACATGTTTGAACGTTCTACAGCTCCATAGAATGAGTACAAAGAAAGCACACAAAGCTTGGTTATTTTAATCAACTTAGTTGGTGCAGCAATAACAAGTTGGAGTGGAACAGCCTCAGCAATTGCTTCTTCGTTAATCCACTGGAAATTATTTTCCTCCCTTTTTCCTTTCCCCCAGGTGTAAGGTAGCCAACAGGGTTCAGTCCTGGTTGACCTACTTGCCTTTCACTTATCATTTTCTCTCTCTTGTATAATTTGTCACCGAAAGGCACATGTTCCTTGCTGCACTACGTCTTACCATGTGTCTTAGACTTATCCATGTTTGTTACCATATCTCGAAAGGTTGCGGTTCAAAGCTATCCACTTCATCCCGCGGTTATTCATCTGACATCAGCGGTCAATATAGCGGACTCTGTTCATAATAGCGGTAACCCTCCCGTATATTTGTGCGCCTCCACTTGCATCCGGAGTGCTTTTCTTGTAAGACGCCGTTCAGTCCGTCATCATTTTAAGACGTTAGCTTCCCTTAGCTTGTTTCTCGGTGTTGCGCCGTGTGCGCCGTGCACAGTGGTGGCCCATCGCGGAGATAGTGCAGGGAGTAGTGCAGACAGTATAGATCCCATGGGTATGTGGGTATGTCGTCAAGCCAAAGGGTCTGTGCCATCGTCATCACACCGTCATCGTCAACCCGTTCTTGTCACACAGTGGCCGTCACGCCGTCTTCGTCCCGTCATCGTCGCCATGTATACAGTCGTCGATATACTACAGTGAGCGTCATACAGCCGTGTTCAAGCCATCGTCGTCGTACACTCTTCACAATCCCATAGCCGCCATGCCGCCGTCATACCACCTTCGTCGTTTCATCACCGTCATTCCATGGTAATCATACTGCCGTCATTCAATCGTGATTATGACGCCGCTGTAATGCCATCGTCATCATACGGGCGTCGTAAGGAATCCGTTGTCATACCGTTGTGGTCATGCGGTCGTGGTTGTTCCGGCCTTGTCATTCCAATATCTGTCTTCCGATCCCCATCATACCGTCCTCGTCACCCCATCATTGTCATACACTCATCGTCGTCCCGTTGTCTTCAGGTCGTTGTAGCGGTTACGCTGCTGTCTTTAAACTAGCTTCATCATTTCAGAATCGTCATCCCTTTGCGGTCATGACGTCGTCATCACAGCGCCTTCTGTGGCACGGAAAACCGGTGAGTCCTCCAGCATCGGAGAGCAGCATAGTGTAGCTTAAAAGAGAACGCTGTGAAACATCTTTAACACTGAAATGTCATGGAAGCGGGACCTTCAGACTCCCAAACGATTCGGTGAGCTCGACATCCGGTACGAAAACGACTAGCCCACACGGCAGCCAACGCTTATACGTTTGTGTTACACACTGGTTACCATCCTGTACAGTTCTTCTCGTTTTTTTTTTCGCTTCAAGACCAGAGGAGTGGCGTTCCCCGTCTTGCAGAGATGTATTTACAGCCCTTCGAGTACCCGCCAATCTCGTCATCTTCCACCAGAAACACCTCAAGGAATTTAAGCGGGGAAACGTTTGTAGCGACACTGAGAGCAGTGAGCGACACTTGATCACTGGTGACGATTCCTCAGACAACGAATTATTCACCGTCTTGCGTGATGAGGGCAATCTGTAGAGGCATCCTACGCATCGAATGTGCCTACTCTGAAGCGTGTGCCTCGACACTGGCTGCATGTCGTCTTGTTCTTACCAGAAGACTCAAACAGCACTCATCGTGTCCTGTACAGGCACGCTCTATCATTATTCTTAGAAAACAGTGCTCAGAATGAAATTAAGGAAGTACGACTAAACACCACAAGTCTATACATTCAAAAGTCATGAACAGGCGCCATCCGTGTACTCTTAAGCAACAAAAACTCTACATCTACTCAGAGTGCGAAGTACGTACTGAATACGCTGATTGTAGTGGTGGCATCTGTTGCACAGAGAAATGCTGCACAAGCTAACGTCAATTCGTCCACAGAAAGTGCGAAAGCGGCCTCATCCATTGTCGGCAGAGAAGATAGTGCGCGTACTTCGGATAAGTGCCTAGGTGAACGACTATAAATACTACGTGTTTTGATTTCGCGCATGTGTTATTCTCTCCATGATTTTCTTGTACTCTCTCTTGTTCTTGATCCTTTAACTTCCCTTTTTCCCATCCTCCGGCGCCGGGTGCCAAACCGTATATTGCGATCTGGTTAACCTCCCAGCCTTTCCCTTTATTTTTTTTCCCTTTAGCTCCCCCTGCACCCGCAAGATTTGATATGATGTTCGATTGTATATCAAAATGAGATATCATATGCAATTGAACTATATCAAGTTTATCGAAAAAATTATTGTGCACCTTATTTTAGGGGGTGCGCTACTTCAACCATATTTTATTGCAATAAAGTGAACAATACTCTTGCGTGTAATAAAGACTGCATGCGATTAAAGCGAGAGATTTCTTGAGACTTCAGGATAATAAGGTTGTGATCTGAGCAGCGCATTAACTACAGCCTTTCATGAGATTATAAGTTGCATAAGACGAGAATAAACAAAATTGTATACATTTCATTCAGTTGCCTGACATTTATTCACTTCACAAAAGTTTCGCTTCACGTATGATCCAACTTGTGCGTTAAATGTGCATTTTGTTTAAGAGATGTCGTATTATGAAATGCGCACTGACCTCGCTTTGGGCATAAGTTGGTGAGCCTACTCCAGGGAGTAGTGACAAAGCTCTCGTAAATGGTGTCAAGTGTGAGCTTTGCTGTTATTACTGCTTTCCCTGCGTTTTTAAAGCGCAGTATGCGGTGCAGCACAGTGGGTATTTGCAGCTGTTGACACTTCCTTCCTATTATGCAAAGCCCAATGTGCCACAAACCAAATAAAGAATTGGCCATATATCATTGGAACAACTGGATATATCAATGCAGCCATGACAAGGGACACAACGTAATCTTTCAATAGGTTTCAGGACATTGTAACATCATCGGGAATGACCACGCCGACGAAGCTGCCCTATCTGCACATGAAAGGGGTCAATGTGTTTTGATTCCGCTTTCTGGAACAGACGCTGCAGCTGGGCTGCGATTGATGTTCCGTGAACGTACTTCGCCCCTGTCGGACTCGAATGTTTTCAGCGTGTGTCGTTTACGTGCACAGGTGTATCTACCGCCTGGGGTACCACGACATGAACAGACTAGCTGTAACGTCTGTTGCTAGGCGTTGCATTTACCAACTGGTGAGACTGTCTTATTGTAATGGGCAACAGCCCCACGTGCGACACATGCAGCTGTGAAGAGACGCTCGCACACAATATCCATGTCTACCCGCGCTATAGCGCCGAGAGGCAAGTGATGTGCGGAGTGATGTTGTAATTGGACAATTGTCCACTGCCAGAACTAAAAGCACTAGGCCAGTGCTCCCATATAACATCCGCATAGAAGGCCTTAGTTGCGTTACTAGGATTCCTGCGGTCTACGGGCCTTCACGACAGACTTCAAGAACGCCGCCTCCTACTGCTCTATGCCTCTCTCTTTCCCTCCTTTCCGCTCTCTTTCTCTTTTTATCCACGTACTTCTTCCCAAGGTAGATGGAAGCCAACCGGAACTACCTCTGGTTAACCTCCCCCCCTTTTTTTTATCCATCCTTTCTCTCTCTGTGTCTCTGCTTCCTATTTTACTAGACGCGCAAACCGGTTATTTCCCCAGTACCTTTATATGCGCCTTTAGGAGTTGGGGTCATGAACGTCAACTTTTTGCTTGCATCTGTGCTCCTTGGGCTTTGCTGTATCGCTGTCTACCACCGTGAAAGAAGTCGCTAACAATAGACCTCACAAAGAAAACATAAACGTGCGTTCTTTGTTGTTATTTGCACTGCATTTTCACAGTTCTTGAGTACATGTAATTCACTGCCCTGCATCAGCAGTGTTTATTCTGCATCTCGCTTCGCCTATGTATACGAGGCCTTTGATTCTCTGGTGTGCGATGCAATCGTGACGCCTTTTTAAAGACTTTTTCGGATGGTTAGCGCTATCCCAACTTTGATACTGATTTTCAGTAAACGTGTTAAGTTGTATTCTTGTGGCTTCGCAGGTGGTTCTAATTCTTAACAAGAAAAATAAAAGAGAGTTAATCTTTTTCGCTTGACCACACAAGCATCTCGCTTGTGTGCTCAATTCCTGATAGCTATTAGTTGAAGACTTAGCTGATGCTTTCAATCGCTTCTTTCAATCTGTTTATACGACAGACAAAGGTGATAAGATAGGCGAATACATGAACGGCGACATGAGGACCGCAATGGAATCAGTTATTGTCAGCCGTGAAGGTATTTTACAATTGCTTCTTGAAGTAGACGCGAAGAAGGCAAGCGGACCGGATGGTCTACCAACTGAATTTTTGAAACGATATGCCGAATGGGTTTCCTTTTACTTAGAGATAATATATACGATGTCAATTGAAACTCGTTCACTTCCGCAAGACTGGCGCAATGCAATAGTAATCCCTGTTTTTAAAGGTGGCAACCGTATGCAAGTAAACAATTACCGACCCATATCCCTGACGTCAGTTTGCTGCAAGGCTCTAGAACACGTTATTGCAAAGCATATTATTAGTTTTCTTGACACTAACGAGTTACTTTCCACAATTCAGCATGGATTTAGGAGCGGTCTTTCTATGGTGACACAGTTAACAGAAACACTCCATGATTTCTACCTGAACATGGATGCACACCTACAAACAGACGTAATAAGCGTTGATTTTAGGAAAGCTTTCGATAAGGTTTCTCACCGTAAATTACTTTTTAAGCTCGATAAAATAGGAATAGGTAAAGAAGTAATACAATGGATAGAGGCCTATTTATCTATGCGTCAACAGTCCGTAAGGATTGAGGATTGCATTTCAAATCCATTGCGTGTGTACTCTGGGGTTCCCCAAGGCTCCGTTTTGGGACCAATACTTTTTTTGTTGTTTGTTAATGATATCGGTGCACTAGTCGAACCGCCTGTTAAAATGAAACTTTTTGCTGATGATTGTTTGATTTATTCGCCAATAGGTTGCGAAGATGACCAAATTAATCTAAATAGATGCTTACCGGCATTAGACGAGTGGTGTTTAACATGGGACATGGAAATAAACTATAGCAAAACAACATTTACGCATATTCGCTCAAGCAGGAGCAAATTTTCCTTCATATACCACATCGGAAACCATCCTCTGAATAATGCAGCTTCTTTCAAATACTTAGGAGTCAGTATTATGCACACATTGCAATGGCACTCACACGTTGATAATATATGTTCTAAGGCAAACCAAAAACTATACTTTTTAAAGAAAAAACTGGAATGCGCTACACGGGACGTGAAATTAACAGCCTACAAAACTTTTGTACGACCAGTCTTGGAGTACGCTTGTGTTGTGTGGTCCCCTCATCAGAAAGTCCTGAAAGCAAAAATAGAAAGAATACAAAGATTGGCAGTCCGTTTCATATGCGGTAAATACCGACGCATGGAGTCTGTTACAGCCTTGTTAAAATCGTGTAAACTAGAGCCTCTGGAGGAACGCAGAAGTAAGCATAGGCTGAAGTTTCTTTTTAAAATCATGAGTGGGCGAACGAAAATAAACAAGGATCTACATCTACAACCTCCAGGACGGAGATGCGATCGTCTAAACAATAGCAGAGCTATTCAACCTTATTTAACACGTACTGATGCTTTTCGTTTCTCCTTTTTTCCTGACACAATTGAAATGTGGAACAGATTGCCTGATGCAGTTGTGAGCAACGAGGGCTCTGCCGAATTTGAAAATGCGTTGGATACTTTCTTTTACGAGAATGTATACTAAATTGTTGCTGCGAGCAGTTTCGTTGACTTTTCTTTGTATAACTACTGTTATTTGCTTTTTCGTTGTTGCTGTTGTTAACTTCCAAGAGCGCCAGTGCATTTGTATGTTACATAGAAAGAAAATTATGTATCATGTATTCTTGACACATCACCCTCCCTGTAATGACCCCAACAACGGGGTTGACAGTATCAAATAAATAAATAAATAAATAAATTACAATGTCACAGTCTTTGTATATTGTCCTACGTGCATGTTTTTTTTTAATGTGATGTTATTATCTATTGCATCAACCCCTGGTCACTAATCGAGCGTCTCATGGGTTGGATTATTGTGCTCCGTAAGCTACGTTTCTCACTAAGAAATACTGCATCCCGGGAGCCAATGGTTGCGTAAACAAAGCGCTGAAAAAAAAGTAATGTACATTCAGCCGTATACGGGTCCAATATGGAATTTTTCGCGAGCACTGTTTGCGGTAGAAGGCATTTTTCTGTCAGCCACTTACGCTGAAAGAGGGCGAAACAACTGTCCGGTGTACCTGACGAATAAATGGCAGGTTGTTAGCGAAAGGAGAACGCTGTTTTATCCCACACGGTAACGGTGCAATCGCCTGCTCGCTCATAGCGGAACGCTGTCAGCAGTTCTTATACCACGACACTCCCTGTCGGCGACCAAACAAACCCCTCCAAAGTCGCTTTCACTCGTTTCAACAACAGTCGTTATCTCTCCACCGCGCGTGCCAACTAGTAGCGTGTGGCTCGCGGGAATCGGAAGCGTACAAAAAGAAGCAAGAACAAACTGCGAGTGCGCTATATAGCTTTGAAGCTTGCCTAAGCTCTACTCACTGCCGCTGCAAACAACTCAGTAAATTTATCATTTCTTTCTCGTAATTTTTCTGCGCTCGCACGGTGGTGCGCTGGCCCTTCTGTCATCTCTCTCTCTCTCTCTCTCTCTCTCTCTCTCTCTCTCTCTCTCTCAAACGCACACAGCGTGTCTGCGGAAGGAATCGTGATCTATATAGTACGGTGTTCGTTTTGGTCGGTCGATTTCGAAATTGCAGATTCGAAGGATCAGGCAGCCGTCAAGCCCGACTCTTTCTTTAGGGGCCAATTTCGTTTTCTCTTTCGTCCCCTCCGAAACGCCCGCAGAATACCTGGGGCGGCTCGAGATATAGAGGACGAGAAGTGGCGAGGAGGAACAGAATGACGTATGGGGCAGGAATCGCTGACACGTTCCTCCATCTCCGGGTTCGTTTGCCGGTGCCGCATGCAGCACGCGCGTATACACGACGTTGTCGAGAGAAACGCGGACGCCTCCGCCGTCCTCTGTGTAGCTGCATTGCACGTACATCCCCCTCCCTCCCCTTCTCCCCTTGATGACTGCAGATCTGTGCTGACAATGATGTCGAAAGTGTTGCGGCTGCAAACACCTTTTCATTCCGAGCGCCCTGCCTTAAGCCCTCCCGCTTCGGCGGCATCTAGCACGCGACCTGGAGTGCGCGCGCAGACGCGTTGCGAGATGCGCGCCTCGCTCGTCCTAACTATTAAGCGAGCGTGTACCCGAGGTACATATAGGCGGAAGCGATTTAAGCTAGCGCGGGGTGGTAGTTTACCTGGACGTTCGGATAACAGTGCTCCCGGCGATGCATCAATGCCAGCGTGTATACTGTGCCGTTGCACCCGGAGGTAGCACGGATGGATACGTGTGGAATAGAATGAGAAAAGCAAATAGCGCGACGGGCATGCATACGCACCACGCTGTTATGTGCCTTCGAACCGCCGATGCTTGCGAAACAGCCGAGCCGCTCGCTATGCCGCGGCTGTGAAATAAAAGAGCCTTTCAGGCTCCAGCGCAAGCTTATTGCGCTCATCAGTGTTCATTATTCTGCTTACCGCCTTCGCCGCCATTCGGAAACGCAAGTGCGCACACGCAAGCCGTGAAGGAAGAGCGCAGCACGACCTATATTTGAGGGCGTCGGAATGTCGCATGCTTTTCGTTTGAGAAGAATTGCTAGTCGACCGTATATGCGTTGAGAGAACCAGATGGCATTCCAGGTGCGCGCTTAGGATGTATTGCCATTTTAGCATACATCACATGAACATTTTCAGTGAAGCACCATTTGGCATACACAACAAAGCACTTCCTTTAGACAGTGATGCTTTTCGCAAACTTGACGCACATTCCGGTATCTATGAGCTCTGGCGCTGGTGCTGTAGTGCCATGAAGTGTGTGAATCCTGTTGGATTACAAGCTTGATGAGAAGTAGTACTTCAAGTTTCGTGTGTTAGGTGAGGTCAAGTGCGTCAAGTCTGCAAAATAAGGTCATGCAATAGTGGCGGAAGAGCCATGCTATCGGACAGCTTTCATTAGACTTCCTTGACGCCACCTCAATAGCTGTTTCGAGGTCATTAGATGAAACTTTTCAAATGCATAGAATTTATGATTTGCGCGAAAATGTGGCGCGTGAATTTAAAAGACCCATGTATAGCATATGATGAATCGAAGAAAAGTACTCTCGTGTTAGGACTAGCAAAGGCTGACGTGGCATAGTATATAACTTCGAGCGTTGGGAGGCCCCACGCTACCCCTCACTCTCTTCCCCCTTCCCATATTCTCGGTATCATTCTTCGATCATTGCCTGCTTCAGGCCTTCATAAGAATGTATCTTAGCGCAGCACAAGGGTTGCCTTCTTGAGTTCTACTCAAAACTTGCTCTCAGCATTTATAATTTCACTGAACTCTGCTCAGCCCTCCTCCGCTCAGGAGGGTTCCGAATCAATGTGATCTCCTGTGATTCTCTAAGCTGCATCTAAATATGGCCAAACGTGCGTCTGTGCATTCAGCTCCTATGGGAACGTGACCGCCGTCGCCAAGGAACGAACCGGCTTCGTCTTGAGCAGCGGAACGCCATAGCCGCTGAGACACTCCGGCGAGTCTTGGCTGCGCCGGCAGAAACGCGATTGGCCAAAGAAACTGCGTGCAGTGACTCGCTGTTTCTTGCCTGTCTGTTGTGATCTTGTTCGCTTAGAGTTGTGCGCTGCGTGTCTGCATGCACGCACTTTCGCGTCTTACTCCAGCATATTGTGCCAACATCGTGGCCGCGATGGTAACGCGCTCCCCGGTCTCTGTGAACACTGTTCGGATAGATTTCATCCGCCGCTGCGCCTGCTCTCAATCTGCTCCTCCGCTGCTGCCGCCTTTCCTCGCCAATAAATTTCTGCGGCTCTCTTCTTTGAGGCACCGTCGCAGGCGAACCCGGCACGGAAATAGGACCGACACGTCCCGACCGCCTTTTGTGGGACGACCGCTGTGCATGCGCGGCTCGCGTGCCTCGCGTGTCTCGCCAACGATGACAGCTCGCAAACTCGCGCGCACGGGCGCCTGTGTGCTGCTTGCCGCGCATCTGGGCGAGGTTGACGTCTTCCTCTTTGTATATTTTTCCTCTCAGGCCATCTAGCTCCTCTATGGAGGCCCCCGCGTGTCAACATTGGGCTGAAAAAGCGCGCAAGAAAAGGTTTTGCCTTCCTTTCTTTCCTCAAGATTACTCATTCTTTCTTGCGAAGTCACTCGTGTATTTCGTTCCTTTTTGCCTCGGCATACTGGGAATTCAACGTAACAGGAAAGGAAGGAGGGGGAGGTTACGCCATGTCTGAAATGTGGCTTTCGCGCTGACGCCTAGGAATCTAGAGTATTTGTAAAGTGCTGAGGTAGTTTCATTACATTACTATTTTTGCTTTTGCAGCATCCAAGATTCCGAGACTAAGTGTGCGTGCGTGCCTGTGTGCGTGGGTGTGTATGGGTGGGTGGGTGTGGGTGTCCATGTTGCGATTGCACCTGGTCAACGTGACTCGCACCTCAACCCCAGTCTGTATGTGTGCCCCAGCAGCCTTACAACACAGCGCGGGCGGTCAACGTAAAGAAAGGATGCGAAGCACGTGTGGCACATCTAGCCCTTCGCGGTCGCTACAATATCTAAAGGACACCTTCGTAAAGATAGATGCTACTGATAAGGGAAGGCTTTCGCTTAGCGATGGGAGCAGTGAAACTTCGATGCGCCTCGTATCTTTCTTTTTCAGACGCATGGCTGTTGAGGCTGCCTTCCTCTGCGTTGGTCGGCAGGTGGGCGTCGTTCGATACGCTTCCGGTTCATACGCCCTTCACCTGCAACGTGCAGATTGCGTCGTACGCGTCTTGCGTACACATTGGACCAACGCGTAATGCTATGTTCAGACTACGTTCGTAAGGCGCCGATTTTTCGTAACATACGTAAGCGGAAGCGCAACAAGCGTATGCGTCTAGTTCAGACTGCGAACGTAAAGGTACCAACTTGCGCAATTCTCGCAAAAATCGTGGGTGAGAGTGTTAAAGGGTCGGCAACATTTACGACTGTTATGTTACGACCGTTGCGACACAGCCAATGACCGATAAGCTTTCGGCTTTCAACAACCGGTGACGACACTTCCGTCCTCCCGTCTGCAGACAGCTCGATCCGGGCGCGGGAAGTGCCATTCCGACATTCCGTGCGCACGATTGGCTGTGTTCGTGAAAATTTTTGCAGTGCGCCTTGCGAGACTGTTTTCAGTTCATCTGGTTTATCGGCCGAGGAAATCGATGGCCGCAGATGCGTGCTCCGAACTTCGATGAGTGGTCTCATTAGGTTTTCAAGGAAGCGGAACTGCTGGGGCGACATGCGCATGATGTTATGAAACATCGCAGCGTCACCAACTCGGAGCTTGGCGAAAAGGTTGTGAAAATCGCCGTCCGCGGCCCTGTCGAGAAATACTTGCCGCACCCAAACCCTTCTGCGTCGCCTTCGTCGTCTTTGGGCGATTGAATACATGACTATAAGTTTGTTTTGAGCGTGAATTTCTTCGATCTCGGCCAGCGCTCGCACGTTGGCAGGAGCCATATCGGACCGCTGGTGACGTCGATTCTGCAGCTCCAAATTTGATTGGCCTGTTGTAAAAGCCGTAATTTAAGCAGCAGTAAATGTGAACAAAGGTGCCGGCTTAACTGCCGTAACGTTTTTTACAGCCGTTACGTTCGATACGCCAAAAAAGCTGTTACGCGCGTTACGACCGTAGTGTGAACATAGCATAACTTGCGCGTAATGCTATGTTCAGACTACGTTCGTAAGGCGCCGATTTTTCATAACATACGTAAGCGGAAGCGCAACAAGCGTATGCCTCTAGTTCAGACTGCGAACGTAAAGGTACCAACGTGCGCAATTCTCGCAAAAATCGTGGGTGAGAGTGTTAAAGGGTCGGCAACATTTACGACTGTTATGTTACGACCGTTGCGACACAGCCAATGACCGATAAGCTTTCGGCTTTCAACAACCGGTGACGACACTTCCGTCCTCCCGTCTGCAGACAGCTCCGGGCGCGGGAAGTGCCATTCCGCCTTTCCGTGCGCACGATTGGCTGTGTTCGTGAAAATTTTTGCAGTGCGCCTTGTCAGACTGTTTTCAGTTCATCTGGTTTATCCGCCGAGGAAATCGATGGCCGCAGATGCGTGCTCCGAACTTCGATGTGTGGTCTCATTAGGTTTTCAAGGAAGTGGAACTGCTGGGGCGACATGGGCATGATGTTATGAAACATCGCAGCGTCACCAACTCGGAGCTTGGCGAAAAGGTTGTGAAAATCGCCGTCCGCGGCCCTGTCGAGAAATACTTACCGCACCCAAACCCTTCTGCGTCGCCTTCGTCGTTTTGGGGCGATTGAATACATGACTATAAGTTTGTTTTGAGCGTGAATTTCTTCGATCTCGGCCAGCGCTCGCATGTTGGCAGGAGCCATATTTGACCGCTGGTGACGTCGATTCTGCAGCTCCAAATTTGATTGGCCTGTTGTAAAAGCCGTAATTTAAGCAGCAGTAAATGTGAACAAAGGTCCCGGCTTAACTGCCGTAACGTTTTTTACAGCCGTTACGTTCGATACGCCAAAAGAGCTGTTACGCGCGCTACGACCGTGGTGTGAACATAGCATAAGGTGAGCTGCGCGTAGGCTGCTCCAATAATCCTACTGGGGCTACGCGTTGTAAGGCCACGGCACAATATTGAGTAGTCTTGACAGAGAAAGTTCATTTTATGGTAGACGTGATCTAAGAAATGCCTATTTGTGTTTACCTTTGTTGTTGTCGTCACGTTAAGGTGAGCCTCCGCCCCCAACTCCGCCCCAGCATACGGCGCGACGAGCCGAAATGGCTTGCTGGCTGGCGTAGTAAAGCTTCCGCTTTAAAAAACAACGACTTTTTACAAAGTGGACCCTCAACTCAAATACCAGCTGGATGTAGAACTATCGAAAAGTACCGAAAAGTACTAACTCATCATCTGCGCCTTGGGACAGCATACAGAAAACATTTTCTACCTCGCATAAACCCAGCTTCATCCGCAGCTCGCTCCTGTGGCAACGACGGTGACGATGTTCGCCATCTACTCCTCGAATGCCCCAGACACAGGACGCAAACACGGCAATTAGAGCAACTACACTCCATTGATCCTCACCGACATTTCTCACTTGCAAAATTGTTGGGCCCATAGCCATCGAAAACAACAGAGCGAAAAGCATTGAACGCAGACGAACATTTTTCGAAGACAAAGGAAGGAAGGAAAAAGTGGAGAAGGAAAGGCAGGGAAGTTAACCAGTTTAGCTTAACCGGTTTGCTACCCTACACATGGGAGAGGGATGGGGGCGATGAAAGATGGGGAAGGGGAAGAGAGGCATCCTTAACGAGTACTAGACACCGCACTGGATAGTTACACGACGTAACTACAGCTTGCTTCCATTATTAGTAATTATTACCACTTGCATATTACGTGTTATCCTGTTTTCTATTCTGTGCTGAAGCTTACTTCTGAATGTCATATTCTGTGCGTGCATTATTTTATCTGCGTGTATTCCTCGTCGGTTGACTTACTCATCGCAGTCTAAATCGCGGTGGCTTGTGTGTGTTTCTGACTTTGTTTACAAAGTCATTGTGGCGCGACTTGCTTTTGCCTTTCATATGTATATGTTTGTGGATGTATAGGACTGTGTGCTGTCGATTTGTGGCCCTATGACTTCTTTTCTTTACCTTTTGTTGCTAGATATATTTTTGCATTGTTTTTTCTGCTATTTAAAAAGAGTAGTCGTCATCATTATAGGGTGACTACATCATTCTTTTCTTTTCATTTCAAAAAAGAAAACAGAAAATAACATTAGCGTTCACCGCGAAAACGCAGGTGGTCGCAGAGCTCAGTCGTCTTCAACTGTGAGCTTATGGAACCTGCAGCGCGGATGACGGTCGAGTGCACGGTCAGAGTATTTTTTCTACTGTTAACGCTTTGTCGTTCAGTCTACATAAAGCGGCACGCAATCTATGACTTTGATTGCCAAAAGAAGGGCAGTAGATGAGGATACGTTCTATGGTCTTGTCGCAGTTATAGACGCTGCACGAGGCACTGTTCATCATGCCCATATGAAAACAACAGGCATTCGTGAAAGCTACCCCCAACCACAAGTGACACAGCAAAGTTGTAAGAAGCCAGCAAACACTGACACCAAGGACAACATAGGGGAAATTACTCGTGCACTCGTGCTTATTGAATGAAATAAAGAAACGATAAATTAATGGAAATGAAAGTGGATGGAAAAACAACTTGCCGCAGGTGGGGTACGATCCCACAACCTTCGCATGGAATCAATGTGGGATCGTACCCCCCCACCTACGGCAAGTCGTTTTTTCATCCACTTTCATTTCCATTAATTTATCGTTTCTTTATGTCATTTATTAAGCAAAAGTAAATTCCCCTATGTTGTCCTGGACGTCAGTGTTTGTTGGCTTCTTATGATATGACTAATATAAATCGGGCCCCTCAGTTAACCCCCTTTCTTCTCGTTTACAGCAAAGTTATGTCACACCGAGATACACTAGGTGGCAGCCGAAGACGAAATAGACGGTCAATGGGATGAAGCCGCGTGTTGCTATAGTCTGATGAACTCCGATGTTAAAACTGCTTGCGGGAAATGTGCTGATGTTGTCCCTTAATAATTACTGTTTGTACGCTTGCGTATACGCCGCGCCACATTACCTGTATAATGTAGTATACGTTAATGCATTCTCATGAGACGGACTATCTTATGTGAACATGTTAAAAAAATTAAATTATGGGGTGTAACGTGCCAAAACCACCTTCTGATTATGAGGCATGCCGTAGTGGAGGACTCCGGAAATTTCGACCACCTGGGGTTCTTTAACGTGCACCTAAATGTGAAAATGTTTAACAGCTGAAAACGCGACCTTCTATATTGAGGAGCGGAAATCCATCGGAAGGACGCAGAATAATGGATGTTAAGATGCAGCTGATTGCAGCTGAATACTGCAAAAGATTCGTGTTGTATTCTGCGATAATATAAGGATCTCTTGCTGGCAGCACAACAGAACATTGATCGAATTATTTTCTTTTATATACCCCCCACTGCGTCACGTATTTCCGTTAAGCACATTTGATTACCATTGTTCAAGTTTCCTACGCTTCGGGTTAATAATTATTCCGTCATGCCACTTTAATCGGATAACTTCTCGTTAGCCTACTTCGTATAGCAACTCCCTCAGTAAGGCTTGGGCTATTTTCAATATCATAAGTGAATCAGGTTGTTTCGGGCTCCAACCACTGACAAAGACGTGTTTCTATTTACGAAGCTTCCACAGCGAATAACGCAACCGGACTCCCTTTATCCGTCTTCTGCAATAATGCGGATGTCTAACATGTTTACTCACACCAGTGCATGAACCAATTCGGCACTGCGTTTTTGATATTGCTAAGCGTAAGTCATAGATGTTGGCCAGAGTTCTTCAACCATATCGCAGAAATGCAAGCTCGTTAAAACAACTCCTACTCTCTCTCTCTCTCTCTCTCTCTCTCTCTGAAGTTTGCAGACATACCCCGCTGCCTTCATTCGGTGTTCTCTTCTTTCTTTCTTTTTGTGTGTGTACACGTACACACACACACGTATGCATACCCATGCATATGTCTTGGAATAGTTATTGTGCTGAGATTTATTAGGCATCGTAGTAGCAGTTGAACTGTACTCTTGCAGCTAACTGGCCAATGATTCTCTTCTGTACTTACATCCGGTCATGTAAGACACTAATCGTTAAGTCAACACAACGACATTATATAAAAAGAAACGACATGAAAAGCAAATATGTTGACCAACTGTCTGATAAAGAAAAATCATATGCGTTCTTGAGTGTATGTATATTTACTATGCATAGCCTTCTGGCTGGCGGATGACAAAAGTAACAGTAAATCTCACGACCTGCAATACGTTTGCCAGTGCTACCGTGTTTCCAAATCATGAGGTTCCACCCTACCCTAATGAATACACAGTGCCGTCATAACATGTAGTGTGACAAGCTGGAAGCGTTGAGTAGCGTGCACAGATGCCAGCTGAGTAAGCTGGGCACAGCACGATTCAGTCGTGCCCATATATTCAAACACCAAGTTTCACACTTCTCCGTATATCTGAATTCTGCAGTTATGCAAAATGCGTAAAGTTTCGCAGCCACTATCCGTTGTCCGGCTCCGCAAACGCATATAGGCTATCACAAATCAATAGCCAACACATTCCATGCATACGTTTCCAAGATCCGCGAATGTGGAAACATATATCACCACATTATACTCCATGACAATTTGGGGCAGCATCTTGTTTCACATCTGTGCGAAATTAGAATTCTTTGTCTTCATTTCCTCTTGCTTACATGACTTTTTTACTAGATGCAATTTTGCATCCTCGTAAGTATCCCGAACGGGTCACTGAGTTGCATAAAAATCTGGCATGTCCTTGACTGACTTATGAGAGGCGAACTCGCGCATCCTTGACGCCTGAGCATACAGTGTGTGCCATAGTATGACATGGCGTACTAAATGCATACTTATGTGTTACGCCGCTTGACTGATTATAGAGAGCATCGGGCACAGTCCATGTTGCAGAAACAGGATCCTTACAAAACCTGCCCCGCACCAAAAGCGAAAACGTTAAGCCATCCTGCTTTCTCCAGTATCTCCTTGGCCGTCTATTGTTGCAGCTGTACGCCAAGCTGGGAACGAAGGTGGTGCGCCCTGGCGATGATAATAGGCACCATACCGAATCAGCAAGTCGAGCGGTCTGCGGTCTACTGCACATGAGTTAGCGCCCTGGCTTCTTTACATACATTGTGATACTTCACTACGACCGAAGACAAATTGCTATCCAGCCAACTACGCACACATTCTCTGTATTGCGCCCGTTTCCTTCCTCTGCTCCTGCAGCAAGCGCTTTCAATAGTATCGCAGAACAAAACCGTTCCCGGACTTGGCTTGAATATTTGCTTCGCTCCACGCTCCAGTAGGTAACATAGGAGAGTTAGAGAAAAACACCTCGAGAAGAGGGCAGCATATACGTCGTCTCTGGTGCTCACGATTTGTTATTTTCTTTCTGATTTTCCTTTTCCTTTCGGCGGTCACGCTGGGTGCTTCACGGGATATGTCCTTAAGACGCGGTGTGAAAAGAAAAAAAAAGACAATGGCATCTAATCCACGAAGGTTAGCAGCGTATCCGCCACCCCTTATTTCTCCGAGATGCGTGGCCCCACTGCGTTGTACAAACAAGGAAATAACGTTAACCGCTCAGCTGCTACTGTGCGTAACAGGCGTTACGGTGGTAGCTACACCGCACTCGCCCTAGCCGCATCGCGATTTCGCGGGCTGCATGCTTATGTAAGAGGAATAGACGCTCGTGCAACTACTACCTTTAGACTCAGAAACAAGACCCATGGGCCTGCACTTTCTTATTATATGGGGGGGGGGGGGAGTGGGGGGGGGGGGGGGCGTTGCCACAGCAAATGTTTGAATTCTTAGTTATCGGGCTCTAAAAAGCGCTGCTGCTCTTCAGGTATTTTGTTTTTTGTTCGTGAGCCGGCCCATCATTCCACCATGAAAAAAAAAGCGTGTTTCACTTCTCAAAGCAACATTTTTCAACTTTTGCTTCACTCCTGTACTTTTTGCCTCTACTTGCCTATCCTTCTTTCTTTCTCACCTATTGCATCCCTTTCCCTTCCCCCAGAACAGGGTAGCCAACCGGAGATAATCTCTGGGTAACCTCCCTGTCTTTCCTTTGCCTTTCTCTCTCTCTCTCTAAGTGTAACTAGCAGCTTCAGTCGCCTTGCTCATCAAATTCTGTGTATCTCACAACAAGAACTTTGAAATATTCAACAATCTTATTGGTAAAAGTAGAGCCGTAAATTGCCGCTATAAATTCGGATCATAGCGCAATAATATTGCCAACGCGGCGTGTTCCGTTATGGTAACGACGTTGTGAAGGTCGACTTCTTGCTCAACATTTCAGTGCACGTTTGTATTCCTCCTTCTTTTCTTTAAGCTTAGTGGCAAAATCGACATTGCTCATTTTCATGCTGACGTCGGAGTATCTATGTATACAAAAATTTACAAGAAACAGGAGTAAGCCCGAAGGTAACTGATGAAATGGGGAAAAAAGTGAGACACGCGCCCACAGAAAGAATAATCGCATGGAGGCGGCTGGTGTGGCCTAAGCGCGCTAAATTGGCGTCATCACTCCCAACTGTGTGAAAATATAGTCCTGTTAACGCCCTCGAGTTATCGATTTGGCACAGAGAGCCCCTTCACCGAAACTCAGTTGTCTTATACGATAACATTCTCCGCCGTTTACGGTTCCGCTTCGCACCGTATCTGACTATCACAGCGGACTTAATCAGTAGGAAGGTCGTTTCAAGACGTGCACATTACGTGGATCCCTCTAACCACGCGGTGGTTGGCTGTCGAACGGGTCGTTGTCAACTTCCGCTTACCTTGCGTGATTGACGGTTTAGAAACGACGCAAGCACGACACGCACTGCCCTCGCAGCAAAAGACAGACGCTTGGCTTCTGCTCGTTTTACTCACTGTATACGAAGGACCCGGAAGATTGTTCTTCTACGGTGTACCTCCAAAGATCTCCGTTCTATCATTTTCTTGAAGTTAACGCTCTATAGTGAAACTATGATCCCTATGCCATGTCACATTAAGTAAGAAATGTGGATACTTGGGCCCAAGGGGGCTTTCCAATTATGTTAGGCAGAGCGCGGCTCTTATAAATCCCCAATTCGGCACTGTCCAATTTGGGTCGACGCACGGCATACGTGAATGAATAGGTGCACTGTGTTTCAATATGTACACTGACTTAATGAATATAATAGTGCAATGAATGTCCCTTGGAAGTGTATTCTGTCAACGTTGGAATTGTATTCTGTCTTGTTGGTACTTCTATTTAGGCAACCTTATATCTCAAAAATTGGCCACTACAAAAGAAATGCACCAGCATGTGAACTATAATCATTGTGCTTTAGAATGTACCAGCTCTTGTACGCAAGTGGAAGTAAAAGACAATACAAAAGCATGAAGCGCATAACAATCATCGCAGTAAACGAATGCGAACATAATATAACCTTACAACCTACAAGCATTGCTCTCCGAAATAAACGTACGTTCATCTACAAAAGAAAAAAAAACATCTTAATAAAACTAAGAACGTTCATAAAGTGTACACAAAAGAAAAAAAGGATGCTCGCATAACACATTTTAGGGAACGTCGATGCGCTTAAATGCCAAGTCTCCTTTTACCACCACTGGCAGTTTTCTTGGCATTTTTTTAGTTTCCCAAGTGATAGAAACCGCAACAGTTCGCATTCCTTCGGAAGAAAAGTGGCGCTAAACAGCACGTTTTCTGCAACACCGCTGTTTCACCGGCTCCAAGTACGCCGAACAACCTGTGGTGTTAACCGGTCGGAAGGAAATGTGTCTTTTCTCTTTTGAATAGGAGCCAAGCAGCCCGCTTTCTGTGCAGTTTTACGCTCCACTCAAGCGAAGCTTCCCTTTGACGACGGATACGATGGATAACTTTTGTTTAACGTGCATAATTGCTGCGGTGTCTTTCACTCCAGAACTCAAAGAGTAGCTAGTAGTGTCCAAGGAACATGTCCTCGCGGCATTATTTCGTCCGAGGTGATCTCCCGTTAATCCTGCAAGTCAGTTAAGCTTTCAAAACGTTAGCATTGCATACGTCTGTCTTCATTTTGCAGAACCGTCAAATAAACACAGTATATTATTGCTTGCATAAACAAAAAAGTACCATTTGAAAGCTTGTGCGTTGTTTAAACTACGCGTGTGCATCACTACGGACATTTGAAACAGAGGCGCACTATTTGTCCTATGAACGCAATTGTGCATGACTCTGTGCGTTTTCTTTAATTAGGGAATGATCATACGAAATGTATGCAGCAAACAATTTTGAGAAGCACAAACTTAACACTTTGTTGCTGAATATTCAATGAGTAAGCTTGACACTTACCTTTACCTCTAACTCCTGAAAAAACTATAGATAAAAAACCCACAAAGAAAAAAGAAGAGAAATATGCGTGAGGGGGGGGGGGATAATAAAGAAATGCATATTGATGCACCGTAT
Source organism: Dermacentor albipictus (assembly GCF_038994185.2). NCBI lineage: Eukaryota > Metazoa > Arthropoda > Arachnida > Ixodida > Ixodidae > Dermacentor > Dermacentor albipictus. Next base: position 60,332,376 of record NC_091823.1, read on the forward strand.
CATTCGCTGAGTATTAGGAAAGCATCAATCAGTGGCAATTAAAGTTTGGCTAATGCAAGTGCGGGCATATGACCTCAGGCACATTGCGTGTCAGCAGGGCTATGCTGCCGAACAACGCTACCGTGACAGTTAGTACTAATAATGGCATTGGTGAAGTATAACCACCACGGAGACTAAAGATAGGCTTCTCCGCATGGCATGTTCTCCCCACAAAAATCGAAGAATGCAGAACAAGCGAATGATAGCTTAGCGTGATCTGATGACAAAAAAGAAAATCTGCCATGAACGATGCAACTCACACAGACGGCGGAATGGGAAACAGTGCCTCCAAGAAGTGATTGCAATTTGCCCATACAGAGAACCTTATCAAGACAAAGGACACGAAAATAAAGTATACACTGCTATCTATAATGTTTCAAACACCTCGCGCACATCGGTGTCGGTGCAACGGCCTATATGTTGCATCGCGCGCGCGAATAGCATACGCGTCACTCAAGAAAGGAAAGCAGTAAATAAGACAGTGCAAATACGTTTGAGAATCCCGCAAGTGATTCTAAGAAATATTAGGTGTATACGCAAAAATAAAACATGCAAAGCACACAAACAAGGACCATATGGCGTGAGCAAACAACTCACCCTGCTAGAAGGCAACCCAGTAGAAAAATCCGTCGTGTCATTGTCACAAAACACTCCATGGCTGCAGAAGTGTGGTCGCCGAGGCAATCCTTGCCAGAAAAGCACCACCACTTTGTCTCAATATCAAAACGCGGGAGGCCTGCGCCGTAAGCCACCTTCCTTTCGTTATATTTTTTTTTCGGTAGCAACTCGCGGTCAGTCAAACTCACACCACCTCATACTGACTGCTGCTGTCGACGTCTGCGCGCAGGGGGCAAAATGAGGGGTCCTTTCTCTACCGTCAGTGGGTCTCGGTGTCACGATCCCGCGAAGTTTCCGATCGCGCCCGCCGACGATGATTCGCGCAGAGGCAGCAGAGGTGCTCGTCGTGTAGGCAGTCGTCGTCCGACTGAACTCCAACCCCGTCTTGTGTCTTTTCGGTTTTGCCTGCGGGCGGGCGGCCGGCGGTGGGGACGCGAGAAAGAATGAAACCGAAACCGCGAACGCCTTTTGGGCCACGAAACGGGCACGTCACCGAACCTTACGCACTGCGCGCGACAGGATTGGTCGTCACTGACCGTTTTATAACGGACCCCACCACGTGACCCAAAACAAAGGAGAGGAGAAGACGCGCCAGGCCCGGTACCCCCTTCCAACGCAAGCCCCCCACCGCGTCCCCCGCTTTCGCGCAACACTCTCGTTCGGCGGTGGGGCCACTCTGGAAGCGCGCGCGAGCGTTTCCTTCGTTCTTGTTTTCTTGATTCGGGAGCAAAGTAGAAGGCAAGAAAACTTAGAGGCGTGTTTGACGGCTGTCTCGGCCGGGCCCCGGGTGGTTGAGCCGAGAAGACAAGAACGGCGTGACGTTGCGCGCGCCCCTGAGCGAGAGAAGAGAGAGTTGCTGGATCCTTGGGGCCCCTTTGGGACGAATCGATGTCTGCAGTTACCGAACTCGGTCTGAACACTAATGGTTACGCTAGGGTTACTGGTAAACAAAAGATGCCCCTAGTTAAGAAGAAGACGATCTCGCCCGTTCGCTGCTTCCTCGTTTTCTTCTCGTCAGAGCATTGTGGTACGGAGATGACGAGTACAAACAGCCTGTAAGTCATTGCGTAGGTGCTTGCGGTTTTGAAGCGTACTTAAGTGCGAAGGTCTATTGTGATGGGGTTGAGCTACAACAAACAAAATACGCGTCTGGTTAAGAAGGCACCCTCCATCACTCCCGCTTGCTCGTTTTTTGTGATGTCAGTCAGGCCCATTGTGGCCTGAGGGTAACGGATGTAGACCGGCTTTACTATTCTTGCATAGCGCATGTGTCGAGACGCGTCATGTATAATATGCGGCACTAAGGTGGTGCCAACTGACAGCTGCCAACACAATCGCCGCTTGCCCATCACTGTGTCGCCGTCTATATATTTTCAGGATCTCGCTTTGTTATTTATACGTTGGCAGACACTCGGACAACTTTTGTAAGCAGGTATATGTTGAAACGGCGCAATCTTTCTTTTCATCAATTTTTTTATGTGGTTTGATAATCAAGTGCGCAAGTTTTCTGGAAGAAAAGAACATTACGTAGATAAAAGTGCATCGTGCCGCAAAAATTCTGCAACCCACCATGGTTACTTTATGTTTGTGGTATTGGGCTGCTAAGCGCGAGTTCGCGGATCGAATCCGGTCACGGCGACCGTGTTTCGATAGGGCAAAATCGAAAACCAACCTTACACTTAGGTTTAACTGCTCGTTAAAGAACACCAGGTATTCCACATTATTTCGGAGTCTGCCCGCTACGGCGTGCCTCATAATAATATCGTGGTTTTGACACGTAAAACGTCATTATTTATTGTTTTTTTTTTCATCTGCATTGGCTATCTTTTATGCCGGCACACTCTAAGATATTTTTAAAAAAAGCTTCGAGAAAATGCCCTTCGCTGCCATGATATTGCCATCTTTTTCATTCCGGCGTTATTTTGCACTTTTGTCATCTGGGATAAAATAATAACTGTGAGATTAGGCTAGCTACCTGATATACTTTTACTTGGCTCAAAAGTAATGAAACAACGCAACATATACGTACATAATATATAAGGAGTTGAGAGTAATGCAGCGGACATGGGCGAAAAAAGACGACACCACACGCTCTTACTTGCGCCGAAATGCCGAAATACCACGTAGTAAACCGGAAACTTGAATCTGCTTAACCCCCTGCCTTTCACCACAGTTTATCTTTCTTTGTTCGAGACAGTATGTTTATATTTAGCATGCAGGCAGTACTAACTGCACAGGCCTCACAAACCTACGCACAATTTACAATTGGTTCCTATACCGACGCACGGAAATGTCAAACATACTGTAACCTTGGTGGGATATATCTCTGTGCTGTAGGGATAGCAACCACGTTATACCTGAATTAACTTTCCCCGTTACTATATCGATAGCGTTCAAAAAAATTAAATTATGGGGTTTTACGGGCCAAAACCAGTTTCCGATTTTGAGGCACGCCGTAGCGGAGGACACCAGAAATTTCGACCACCTGGGGTTCTTTAGCGTGCACCTAAATCTAATAAGTACACGGGTATTTTTGCATTTCACCCCCATCCGACAGCGCTCAGACCACCTTATTTTGTCGCACTTTTTGTCACTGGCCATCTTTTTTTTTTTGTCATACTTTTGTGCACTGTTAAAGCGAATCTTTTTTTGCCTCTTCCTTAGACTTTCCCACTGATGCTGCTGCTGCTGCCTGGCATACCGCGTTGGAGGTGGTTCAGAGCGTGTATATACATGGAAAGAGCATGGCAGATAAGAAAGGAGACGCGAGAAACTCGTTGGGCCTTTTCACCGCGTCGAATGGGCACAATGCCCTCTGGAGCTTGGTGGGCATCGCCACATTAGCATCTTTACAGCTGTAATTGTCCGTGACCCCCCGCAAAGGCATTATAGAAATTGCAGCACTTTTCTACTAACATGCAAGTCCAGAGGGAAGCTAGAGAGAATGGTAGGAAGGAGGGGGGAGAGGAAGCAAGGAACGATTAAAACCGACGCAGTCACGAAACGAATGAATAACAGCCTGAACAACAGAGCGAATAACAGAGTGAATAACAGAACGAAGAGGGGCACTCTCCACTCGCAGTTCCCATACAAGGGGGGAGGGGGGGAGAGATAAAGAAAAGGTAATCTGAGAAGGCAAGGAAACGCTGCCACTACACACGACAGTGGTTGCGAGGAAACGGCATTCATGTAGGTTCAAGGTACGGTACGCTACGTTTCTGCTATTTCTGAAAATAAGCACCATGCAAATATGTCAAGCGGACAACTTCTGCAGGGCTTGCTGAAGCAGAGCCGCAGTAAATAAAGCGCACCGCAGGGCTCAGGTGACACTACGGAATCGGTCGCACGTCAAATCAACACTTCGGTGCCCGCCGCGGTAGCTTTGTAGCTATGTCATCGCTAGAGGTCGCAGATTCGACAGCGGCAGCCGCATTTCAACCAGACCGAAATACAAAACTCTCACTCACTTATATTTATTGACAAATTAAAGAACACCATGATAAAAAAATTTAATCCGGAGTCGGCCACTACGGCGTGTCTCACAATTCCATTGTGGTTTTGGCACGTAAAGCCCATAATTCAAACAAAATTTAATAGTTCGGTCACGACGCGCTGTGTCATATCAAGGAATGAGAATGCTCAACCCTCTCAGACGGTAAGAAATATGGCGAGCAAGAATGCCTCAAGCAAACACATCTCCATTTGGGTTCTGTGTACTACGCAGACAAGCAGCAGTGGTGCACGCAAGGTAACGTTTAAGATCAAATAACCACTCTTGTGCTGGAGTGAACGTTGAAGAAATAAACATTCACCGTCAACATCAGCGCTAATTATCATCAAGCAAAGCAAACAGCACAGAAAGCTTCGCTTACATCGATTCCAACAGTGCGTGGGATCTGCACAATTTTTACATACCTTTGTAGCAGCAGCAGGGCGACTACTTAAAAAACCAAATGGCGAACTCGCTATTACAAATATCTACGTTATTACGAATCATTACAAATATCTGCGCTCCATTTCCGTAGCAGTGATTAAAAACTAAGCATATATGACAACCTTTTTAAGAAATTGATGCTCCCCTGCAGTAGGGACATCGGCGGGTTCTTTAGCATGCTGTAAAACAGTGCCACGGCGATAAGAATAAAATCAGACAGGAAGCAGAGTGCTTTTTGTGTGCCTTGCTTTCTTGGTTTTGTTCTTGCAGCACTTCTTTTGACCCTGCGAATTTACTAACCTATCAAGCTGACATTGGAATTTGTCTTCATGTATTGTACTTACTTACCTAGTACGCACCATCTAGCCCAAATGAATGTTGTCCTGAACTATGTATTGTACTGTATAATTTAACCGTAAAGGAATCTTTGTATCTATATCTTCAGTTCATGAAGAATCTATGTGTATTACGACTTGTAAAATATTAACCCCTTCTTGCATTGAACGAATATTTTTCGTCTGTCCTCAATGCATTCCATGTATCAGGGAGGCTCGGGTGCCCCTCAAGTGACTGATGTGACTTTTATCCCGAGCCTTCCCTCATCCTTGAGATGAAAATAAACTGATTTGATTTGATTTGAAGAGTTCTTGCAAGGATTTACTGACGGGCTAGTCAGTTTATTAGCGCAGAAAAAAGTGCTTCAAGACGGGACACACGGGAATAACCACACAAACAGTGTGCTGGCTAACAACGGCGAGTTTGTTTATCTTGCTGAGCCTTCTGTACAGGGAACTAAGGCAGTACCAACACGACCATGAAAAGTAAAAAGCCCAAGTGATAAACGGAAAAGAAGGACAAAAAACTTTGCGCCCAACTCATTCTTATTACAGTGCAGTAATAAGAAAATCGATTTGTTTCTTGGACAACTCTAGAAACGGGACGCTGATGCAATGAACACTTAGGAGGGTGATCCCAAATCTCTCTCAAATTTCTCTGGTGCAGTTATCAGGCCGCGTGTCCACGCAATGCTTCAAATTGTGAAAATATAGGTCTGCATCCACAGCGCCGACAGCGCAGCGCAAGATTTCAATTGATTGCTATTTTTTTTTACATTGTTGCTACGCTCTCTTAGCCTATCGTGGATACATCTGCCAGACTGGCCGACATATATATCGTTTTCCACATGTAAACGGCATCGAATCCGCTAACCCTTGCGCACAGTGATCAAAACGGTTTTCGTCTCTGGTCACGCGCACTCGGTGAGCGCGCGTGTCGGAGTAATTGACCTGAGCGAACAAGCCAGTTAGTTAACTTGCGCGGCGCAGAAAAAAAGAACACGCTTAGGCCCGAAACCTGTGCGATAACGTTAAGATTGTGTGATACCTCGTGCAGGCAGTGCTTGATGTCGGCGGGGGGTGCGCACCTCTCCCCCTCCATTATTTAAGGAGGGATCGGCCTCCCCTCGTCAGGTCAACTGTAGCCTTGCGGCAACCATTCGACAAACACTGGAAGCGACTTTATCGCCAGAATGCCTTTTGCGGGGCAATTCTAGCTCTCTAATTTTTCGTTTAATGATTTAATCGCGATTAATGGGTTCATGCGCCATGAGCAGAAAACAGGAAAGCAGGTATTGTCGTACTGCTTGCACGCATTTCCCCGAGCCACTCCAGATGACGGCCACCACCCTGCTTGGACAAAAATTCTTGGCGCAGCATACTATTTCATGAGCCACCTGAGCGTGAATCTACCTGCTCGTAAATTAGTGTAGGTTCGCCTTGGTTTCTTTACAATTCCAGTTAATTTTCGTTCGTTTAGTTGTGCATTATTAGTGTCATGTTATACGAAAGGCGCATGCACTTTGTCTGCTTATATAGGTAAGCGGGTGCGAAACTATAAAATATATTGTTGTAATGCAGAAGGTTGTTACTAAGCAAGGCAATTAGTGTTCTGTGTTGCAGCTAGACTTACTTGATTTGAGTTCACATATACCTTTAATCTTTTACCTCGCCAGCGATTTTTGAAAAAACAAACGTTTCCAATATTTCATATTCTTTTCTAAGCGCTTGATAATCGGCAAAATTATTAAATGCCAGAAAATTACTCCGAAGAATATATTCATTTTCAAAACACCTATAATAATTTGTACCCACCATGGTTGCTTAGTGGCTGTGGTGTTAGGCTGCTACGCACGAGGTCGCGGGATCGAATCCCGGCCACGGCGGCCGCATTTCGATGGGAGCGAAATGCTAAAACACCCATGTTCTTAGATTTAGGCCCAAGTTAAGGAACACCAGGTGTTCCAAATTATTTCGGAGTCTGCCCACTACGACGTGCCTCATAATAAGATCGTTGTTTTGACAAATAAAACCCCATATTTAATGTATTTTTTAATTGTGCATAAGCTATCTTCTATGCCGGCGCACTCTAAGATATGTAAAAGAAAAGCTTCGAGAAAATGCCCTTCGGTGTTATGATATTGTCATCTTTTTCATTCAGGCGTTATTTTCCACTTTTGTCATCCGGGATAAAATAATAACTTCGAGACTAGGCTAGCTGCCTGGTATACTCTTACTTAGCTCAAAAGTCATGAAAGAACCCAAAATATACGTACATAACATATCAGGAGTTGAGTGTAATGCAGTGGACATGGGCGAAAAAGGACGAAGCCACGCGCTCTTAGTTGCGCCGAAATGCGACGTAGCAAACCGGAAACTTGAATCTGCTTAACTTCCTGCCTTTCACCACAGTTTATCTTTCTTTGTTCCAAACAATATGTTTATTTTCAGCATGCAGGCAGTACGAACTGCACAGGCATCACAAACCTACGCTCAATTCAAAATTGGTCCCTAAACCGACCCACGAAAATGTCAAACTTACTGTAACCTTGCTGGAATATATTTGTCTGCTGTAGCGATAGCAACCAAGTCATATCTGAATTAAAATTCCACTTTGCGATATCGACAACGTTCAGATGACCTTATTTTGGTGAACTTTTTGTCCCTGGCCATCTTTTTTTCTCATAGTTTTGTGCACCTTTAAAGCAAAGCTTTCGTTGCCTGTTCCTTTGACTTTCCCACTACTCCTGCTGCTGTCTGGCACACCGTGTTGGAGGTGGTTCAGAGCGTGTATATACACGGAAAGCGCATGGCAGAGAAGAAAAGAGACGCAAGAAACTCGTTTGACCTTAGTACCGCGTCGAATGTGCACAATGCCATCTGGAGCTCCGTGGGCATCGCCACATTAGTATATTGATAGCTGTAGTTATCCGTGACCCCCCCCCCCCAAAAAAAAGAACATTGCAAAAATTGCAGCGCTTACTTTTCTACTAACGTACAAATCCAGAGGGAAGCTAGATAGAATATGAGATGGGAGGGGGGAGAGGAGGCAGAGAATGGGTAAAACCAACACAGTCTTGAAACGAGTGACTAACAGCCTGAACAATTGAGCGAATAGGGGAGTGAATAACAGAGCGAAGAGTGGCACTCTTCGCTCGCAGTTTTCATACAAGGGAGGATATGGGGGGGGGGGGGGTGAATGTGACGTGAGAAGGCAAGGAAACGCTACCACTAGAGACGACAGCGGTTTCGGGGAAACAGGATAAATGTAAGTTCAAGGTATGGTACGGTACGTTTCTGCTGTTTCTGAAAAATAAGCGCTATGCAAATATGTCAAGCGTACAACTTATACAGGGAGTGCAGAAGCAGAGCCGCACTAAATAAAGCGCAACGCAGGGTCAAGCTGACACTACGGAAGTGGTCGCGCGTCAAATCAACGCTTTTGTGCCCGCCGGGGTACCTTTACGGCTATGTCATTGCTCCAGGTCGCACATTTGATCCCAACTGCGGCAGCCGCATTTCAACGTGGGCGAAATAAAAAATATCATGTACTCAGATTTAGGGACACGCTAAAGAACACCATGGTGACAAAATTAATCAACGGTCCGCCATTACGGCGCGCCTCATAATCCGATTGTGGTTTTGGCGCGTACAACCCCATAATTCAAATAACATTTATTACTTCTGCGCCGATGCGATGTGTCATATCAAGCAATGAGAATGCGCAACCCTCTCACAGGGTAGGAAATATGGCGCACAACAATGCCTCAAGAAAAGACATCTCCCTGTGTGTTCTGTGTACTGCGCAGACAAACAGCAGTGGTGCACGCAAGGTAACGTTTAAGATCAACGCACCACTCTCGTGGTGAACTGAACGTTGAAGAAATGAAACATTAGCCGTCAAAATAACCGCTAACTATTGTCAATCGAAGCAAACAGCACCGAAAGATTCGCTTGCATGATTCCAACAGTGCGTGGGATCTCCATAATTTTTACATGCCTTTGTAGCATCAGTAGGGCGACTATATAAATGACCAAATGGCAACATCGTTATTACAAATACCTCCTTTATTACGAATCATTACGAATATCTATGCTCCATTTCCGTAGCAGCGATAAAAAAATAAGCATATACGACAACCTATTTAAAATATTGATGCTCCCCTGCAGTAGGGACATCGGCCGGTTCTTTAACATTCTGGAAAACAGTGCCACGAAAATGAGAATAAAATCACACGCGAAGTAGAGTGCTTTCTGTGTGCCTTGCTTTCTTGCTTTTGTTCTTGCAGGACTTGTTTCGACCATGCGAATGTACTAATCTGTCAAGAGTTCTTGCAAGGATTTCCTGACGGGCTACTCAGTTTATTACCGCAGAAAAAAGCACTTCAAGACGGGACACACGGGAATAACCGCACAAACAGTGTGCTGGCTAACAACGGCGTGTTTGTTTATCTTGCTGAGCCTTCTATACAGGGAACTAAGGCAGTACCAACAAGACCATGAAAAGTAAAAAGCCCAAGGGACAAACGGAGAAGAAGGACAAAAAGCTTTGCGCCCAACGCATTCTTATTACAGTGTAGTAACGAGAAAATCGATTTCTTTCTTGGAAAGCTTTAGAAACGGGATGCTGACGCAATGAACACTTAGGGGGGCGATTCCAAATCTCTATAAAATTTCTCTTGTGCAGTTATCAGAGCGTCCACGCACTGCTTCAAATTGCGAAAATATAGGTCTACGTCCACAGCGCCGACAGCGCAACGCAAGATTTCCATAGATTGCAAGTTTTTTTTTACATTGTTGCTAGGCTATCTTAGCCTATCGTGGATGCATCTGCCAGACTGCCCGACATATATATCGTTTTCCACATGTCAACGGCATCGAATCCGCTAACCCTTGCGGACAGTGATCAAAACGGTTTTCGTCTCGGGTCACGCGTACTCGGTGAGCGCGCGTGTCGGAGTAATCGACCTGAGCGAACAAGCCAGTTAACTTGCGTGGCGCAGAAAGCAAAACACGCTTAGGCCTATGCGATAATTTTAAGATTTTGTGATACCTCGTGCAGGCAGTGCTTGATGTCAGTGTGGGGGGGGGGGCGCACCCCCCTCCATTATTTAAGGAGGGAATCGACCTCCCCTCGTCAGGTCAACTGTAGCCTTGCGGCAACCGTTGGACAAGCATTGGAAGTGACTTTATCGCCAGTAGTGCCTTGTGCAGGGCAATTCTAGCTGTCTAATTTTTCGTTTAATGATTTAATCGCGATTAATGGGTTCATGCGCCATGAGTAGAAAACAGGAAAGCAGGTATTGTCGTACTGCTTGCACGCATTTCCCCGAGCCACTCCGGATGACGGCCACCACCCTGGCTGGGACAAAGATTCTTGGCGCAGCTTACTATTTCATGAGCCACCTAAGCGTGACTAGTGAAGGTTCGCCTTGGTTTCTTCCCGATTGCAGTTAAGTTTCATTCGTTTAGTTGTGCATTATGAGTGTTATGTTATACGAAAGGCGCATGCATTTCGTCTATATATATATAGGTAAGCGGGTGCGAAACTATAAAATACATTGTTGTAATGCCGAAGGTGATCACTGAAGCAAGGCAATTAATTTTCTGTGTTGCAGCTAGACTTACTTGATTTGAGTTCACATATATCTTTAATCCTTTGCCTCGCCAGCGATTTTTGAAAAAGCAAAGTTTCCAAAATTTCATATTCTGTTCTAAGCTCTTGATAATCGGCAAAATTATTAAATGCCAGAAAATTACTCCGAAGAATATATTCATTTTCAGAACACTTATAATAATTTGTACCCACCATGGTTGCTTAGTGGCTGTGGTGTTAGGCTGCTACGCACGAGGTCGCGGGATCGAATCCCGGCCACGGCGGCCGCATTTCGATGGGAGCGAAATTTTAAAACACCCATGTTCTTAGATTTAGGTACAAGTTAAAGAACACCAGGTGTTCCAAATCATTTCGGAGTCTGCCCACTACGGCGTGCCCCATAATAAGATCGTTGTTTTGACAAATAAAACCCCATATTTAAAGTATTTTTTAATTGTGCATAAGCTACCTTCTATGCCGGCACACTCTAAGATATTTAAAAGAAAAGCTTCGAGAAAATGCCCTTCGGTGTTATGATATTGTCATCTTTTTCATTCAGGCGTCATTTTCCACTTTTGTCATCCGGGATAAAATAATAACTGCGAGATTAGGCTAGCTGGCTGGTATACTCTTACTTAGCTCGAAAGTCATGAAAGAATGCAAAATATACGTATATAATATATAAAGAGTTGAGTGTAATGCAGCGGACCTGGGCGAACAAAGACGAAACCACGCGCTCTTAGTTGCGCCGAAATGCGACGTAGCAAACCGGAAACTTGAACCTGCTTAACCTCCTGCTTTTCACCACAGTTTATCTTTCTTTGTTCCCCACAATGTGTTTATTTTCAGCATGCAGGCAGTACTAACTGCAGAGGCATCAGAAACCTACGCTCAATTCAAGATCGGTCCCTAAGCCGACCCACGAAAATGTCAAACTTACTGTAACCTTGCTGGAATATATCTGTCTGCTGTAGCGATAGCAACCAACTTATATCTGAATTAAAATTCCACTTTGCGATATCGTCAACGTTCAGACGACCTTATTTTGGCGAACTTTTTGTCACTGTCCATCTTTTTTTGTCAGAGTTTTGTGCACTTTTAAAGCGAAGCTTTCGTTGCCTCTTCCTTAGACTTTCCCACTACTGCTGCTACTGTCTGGCACACCGCGTTGGAGGTGGTTCAGAGCGTGTATATACACAGAAAGCGTATGGCAGAGAAAAAAGGAGACGCGAGAAACTCGTTTGGCCGTAGTACCGCGTCGAATGTGCACAATGTCCTCTGGAGCTCCGTGGGGCGTCGCCACATTAGTATCTTCATAGCTGTAATTATCCGTGACCCCCCGTAAAAGCATTGCAAAAACTGCAGTGCTTACTTTTCTACTAACATGCAAGTCCAGAGGGAAGCTAGATAGCATATGAGATAGGAGGGGGGAGAGGAGGCAGAGAACGGGTAAAACCAACGCAGTCACGAAACGAGTGACTAACAGCCTGAACAATAGAGCGAATAGGGGAGTGAATAACAGAGCGAAGAGTGGCACTCTTAGCTCCCAGTTCTCATACAAGTGAGGATAGGGGGGATAAAGAAAAGGTGACGTGAGAAGGCAAGGAAACGCTACCACTAGAGACGACAGCGGTTGCGGGGAAACGGGATAAATGTAAGTTCGAGGGTATGGTACGGTACGTTTCTGCTATTTCTGAAAAATAAACGCTATGCAAATATGTCAAGCGCACAACTTATACAGGGAGTGCAGAAGTAGAGCCGCACTAAATAAAGCGCAACGCAGGGTCAAGCTGACACTACGGAAGTGGTCGCGCGTCAAATCAACGCTTTTGTCCCCGCCGCGGTAGCTTTACGGCTACGTCATTGCTCGAGGTCGCGCATTTGATTCCGACCGCGACAGCCGCATTTGAACGTGGGCGAAATAAAAAAAGGTCATGCACTCAGATTTAAGGACATGTTAAAGAACACCATGGTGACAAAATTAATCCACAGTCCACCATTACGGCGCACCTCATAATCCGATTGTGGTTTTCGCGCGTACAACTCCATAATTCGAATAACATTTATTACTTCTGCGCCGATGCGATGTGTCATATCAAGCAATGAGAATGCGCAACCCTCTCACAGGGTAGAAAATATGGCGCACAACAATGCCTCAAGAAAAGACATCTCCCTGTGTGTTCTGTGTACTGCGCAGACAAACAGCAGGGGTGCACGCAAGGTAACGTTTAAGATCAACGCACCACTCTCGTGCTGGACTGAACGTTGAAGAAATCAAACATTAGCCGTCAAAATAACCGCTAACTATTGTCAATCGAAGCAAACAGCACAGAAAGCTTCGCTTACATCGGTTCCAACAGTGCGTGGGATCTGCACAATTTTTACATGCCTTTGTAGCAAGAGTAGGGCGACTATATAAATGACCAAATGGCAACATCGTTATTACAAATACCTGCTTTATTACGAATCATAACGAATATCTATGCTCCATTTCCGAAGCAGCGATAAAAAAATAAGCATATACGACAACCTTTTTAAAAAATTGATGCTCCCCTGCAGTAGGGACATCGGCGGGTTCTTTAGCATGCTGTAAAACAGTGCTATGAAACTGAGAATAAAATCACACGGGAAATAGAGTGCTTTGTGTGTGCCTTGCTTTCTTGGTTATGCTCTTGCAGCACTTGTTCTGACCACGCGAATTTACTAACCTGTCAAGAGTTGTTGCAAGAATTTCCTGACGGGCTAGTCAGTTTATTAGCGCAGAAAAAAGCGCTTCAAGACGGGACACACGGTAATAACCACACAAACAGTGTGCTGGCTAAAACCGGCGTGTTTTTTTATCTTGCTGAGACTTCTATACAGGTAACTAAGGCAGTACCAACAAGACCATGAAAAGTAAAAAGCCCAAGGGACAAACGGAAAAGAAGGACAAAAGGCTTTGCGCCCAACTCATTCTTATTACAGTGCAGTAACAAGAAAATCGATTTCTTTCTTGGACAGCTCTAGAAACGGGATGCTGACGCAATGAACACTTAGGAGGGTGATCCCAAATCTCTCTAAAATTTATCTGGTGCAGTTATCAGAGCATCCACGCACTGCTTCAAATTGCGAAAATATAGGTCTACGTCCACAGCGCCGACAGCGCAACGCAAGATTTCCATTGATTGCAATTTTTTTTTACATAGTTGCTACGCTCTCTTAGCCTATCGTGGATACATCTGCCAGACTGCCCGACATATATATCGTTTTCCACATGTCAACGGCATCGAATCCGCTAACTCTTGCGCACAGTGATCAAAACGGTTTTCGTCTCGGGTCACGCGTACTCGGTGAGAGCGCTTGTCGGAGTAATTGACCTGAGCGAACAAGCCAGCTAACTTGAACGGCGCAGAACAACAAAACATGCTTAGGCCCCAAACCTGTGCGATAATTTTAAGATTGCGATGATACCTCGTGCAGACAGTGCTCGATGTCGGCGGGGAGCCCTCACCCCCTCCCCTCCATTATTTAAGGAGGGATCGGCCTCCCCTCGTCAGGTCAACTGTAGCCTTGCGGCAACCATTCGACAAGCACTGGAAGCGACTTTATCGCCAGTAGTGCCTTGTGCGGGGCAATTCTAGCTCTCCAATTTTTCGTTTAATGATTTAATCACGATTAATGGGTTCATGCGTTATGAACAGAAAACAGGAAAGCAGGTATTGTCGTACTGCTGCAGCCTTGCGGCAACCATTGGACAAGCACTGGAAGCGACTTTATCGCCAGTAGTGCCTTGTGCGGGGCAATTCTAGCTCTGTAACTTTTCGTTTAATGATTTAATCACGATTAATGGGTTCATGCGTTATGAACAGAAAACAGGAAAGCAGGTATTGTCGTACTGCTTGCACGCATTTCCCCGAGCCACTCCAGATGACGGCCACCACCCTGGCTGGAGAAAAATTCTTGGCGCAGCGTACTATTTCATGAGCCACCTGAGCCTGAAGCTACCTGCTCGTAAATTAGTGAAGGTTCGCCTTGGTTTCTTAATGATTCCAGTTAATTTTCATTCATTTAGTTGTGCAGTATGAGTGTCATGTTATACGAAAGGTGCATGCATTTTGTCTGCTTATATAGGTAAGCGGGTGCGAAACTATAAAATATATTGTTGTAATGCCGAAGGTTGTTACTGAAGCAAGGCAATTAATGTTCTGTGTTGCAACTAGACTTACTTGATTTGAGTTCACATATACCTTTAATCCTTTAAATCGCCAGCGATTTTTTGAAAAAACAAACGTTTCCAATATTTCATATTCTTTTCTAAGCGCTTGATAATCGGCAAAATTATTAAATGCCAGAAAATTACTCCGAAGAATATATTCATTTTCAGAACACCTATAATAATTTGTACCCACCATGGTTGCTTAGTGGCTGTGGTGTTAGGCTGCTACGCACGAGGTCGCGGGACCGAATCCCGGCCCCGACGGCCGCATTTCCATGGGAGCAAAATTTTAAAACACCGATGTTCTTAGATTTAGGTACACCCGTGAACAAAAATATACGGACCAGGGATAGCGCGAGAAAGCTGATTTTCTCCTCAGCCTGTGAATAAAATTTGAAATTAAAGATTGCAATTCAAACTTGGCATTGCGAAATTTCCAGGACATTCGTCATATTCAGTTAATGCATAATATTGACTAAGAAATTCAGTTTTTTCGGTGACCCTGTGGTCCGTACACTTTCGCTCACTGGTGTGCACGGTAAAGAACACCAGGTGTTCCAAATTATTTCGGAGTCTGCCCACTACGGCGTGCCTCATAATAAGATCGTTGTTTTGACAAATAAAACCCCATATCTAACGTGCTTTTTTTAATTATGCATAAGCTATCTTCTATGCCGGCACACTCTAAGATATTTAAAAGAAAAGCTTCGAGAAAATGCGCTTTGGTGTTACGATATTGTCATGTTTTTCATTCAGGCGTTATTTTCCACTTTTGTCATCCGGGATAAAATAATAACTGCGAGATTAGGCTAGCTGCCTGGTATACTCTTACTTAGCTTAAAAGTCATGAAAGAACGCAAAATATACGTACATAATATATAAGGAGTTGAGTGTAATGCAGCGGACATGGGCGAACAAAGACAAACCCACGCGGTCTTAGTTGCGCCGCAATGCGACGTAGCAAACCGGAAAATTGAATCTGCTGAATCTCCTGCCTTTCACCACAGTTTATCTTTCTTTGTTCCAGACAATATGTTTATTTTCAGCATGCAGGCAGTACGAACTGCACAGGCATCACAAACCTACGCTCAATTCAAAATTGGTCCCTAAAACCGACCCACAAAAATGTCAAACTTACTGTAACCTTGTTGGAATATATTTCTCTGCTGTAGCGATAGCAACCAAGTTATACCTGAATTAAAATCCCACTTTGCGATATCGACAAGGTTCAGACGGCCTTATTTTGGCGCACTTTTCGTCACTGGCCATCTTTTTTTTGTCAGACTTTTGTGCCCCTTTAAAGCGAAGCTTTTATTGCCACTTCCTTAGGCTTTCCCACTGATGCTGCTGCTGCTGCTGCTGTCTGGCACACCGCGTTGGCGGCGGTTCAGAGCATGTATATACATGGAAAGCGCATGGCAGAGAAGAAAGGAGACGCGAGAAACTCGTTTGACCTTAGTACCGCGTCGAATGTGCACAATGCCTTCTGGAGCTCCATGGGTGTCGCCACATTAGTGTCCTGATAGCTGTAATTATTCGTGACCCCCGCAAAAACATTGCAAAAATTGCAGCGCTTACTTTTCTACTAACATGCAAGTCCAGAAGGAAGCTAGAAAGAATATGAGATGGGAGGGGGGAGAGGAGGCAGCGAATGGGTAAAACCAACGCAGTCACGAAACGAGTGACTAACAGCCTGAACAACAGAGTGAATAGGGGAGTGAATAACAGAGCGAAGAGTGGCACTCTTCGCTCGCGGTTTTCATACAAGGGAGGATATGGGGGGGGGGGGGTGAATGTGACGTGAGAAGGCAAGGAAACGCTACCATTAGAGACTACAGCGGTTGCGGGGAAACGGGATAAATGTAAGTTCCAAGGTATGGTACGGTACGTTTCTGCTATTTCTGAAAAATAAGCGCTATGCAAATATGTCAAGCGTACAACTTATACAGGGTGTGCAGCCGCAGAGCCGCACTAAATAAAGCACAACGCAGGATCAAGGTGACACTACGGAAGCGGTCTCACGTCAAATCAACGCTTTTGTGCCCGCCGCGGTACCTTTACGGCTATGTCATTGCTCGAGGTCGCGCATTTGATTCCGACCGCGACAGCCGCATTTGAACGTGGGCGAAATAAAAAAAAAAGCTCATGCATTCAGATTTAGGGACACGTTAAAGAAGACCATGGTGACAAAATTAATCCGCAGTCCGCCATTACGGCGCACCTCATAATCCGATTGTGGTTTTTGCGCGTACAACCCCATAATTCAAATAACATTTATTACTTCTGCGCCGATGCGATGTGTCATATCAAGCGATGAGAATGCGCAACCCTCTCAGAGGGTAGGAAATATGGCGCACAACAATGCCTCAAGAAAAGACATCTCACTGTGAGTTCTGTGTACTGCGCAGACAAACAGCAGTGGTGCACGCAAGGTAACGTTTAAGATCAACGCACCACTCTCGTGCTGGACTGAGCGTTGAAGAAATTAAACATTAGCCGTCAAAATAACCGCTAACTATTGTCAATCGAAGCAAACAGCACAGAAAGATTCGCTTGGATGATTCCAACAGTGCGTGGGATCTCCATAATTTTTACATGCCTTTGTAGCATCAGTAGGGCGACTATATAAATGACCAAATGGCAACATCGTTATTACAAATACCTCCTTTATTACGAATCATTACGAATATCTATGCTCCATTTCCATAGCAGTGATAAAAAAATAAGCATATACGACAACCTTTTTAAAAAATTGATGCTCCCCTGCAGTAGGGACATCGGCCGGTTCTTTAACATTCTGGAAAACAGTGTCACAAAAATTAGAATAAAATCACACGGGAAGTAGAGTGCTTTCTGCGAGCCTTGCTTTTTTGGTTTTGTTCTCGCAGGACTTGTTTTGACCATGCGAATTTACTAATCTGTCAAGAGTTCTTGCAAGGATTTCGTGATGGGCTAGTCAGTTTATTAGCGCAGAAAAGAGCGCTTCAAGACGGGACACACTGGATTAACCACACGAACAGTGTGCTGGCTAACAACGGCGTGTTTGTTTATTTTGCTGAGCCTTCTATACAGGTAACTAAGGCAGTACCAGCAAGACCATGAAAAGTAAAAAGCCCACGGGACAAACGGAAAAGAAGGACAAAAAGCTTTGCGCCCAACGCATTCTTATTACAGTGCAGTAACAAGAATATCGATTTCTTTCTTGGACAGCTCTAGAAACGGGATGCAGACGCAATGAACACTTAGGAGGGTGATCCCAAATCTCTATAAGATTTCTCTGGTGGAGTTATCAGAGCGTCCACGCACTGCTTCAAATTGCGAAAATATAGGTCTACGTCCACAGCGCCGACAGCGCAACGCAAGATTTCAATAGATTGCAAGTTTTTTTTTACATTGTTGCTAGGCTCTCTTAGCCTATCGTGGATACATCTGCCAGACTGGCCGACATATATATCGTTGTCCACATGTCAACGGCATCGAATCCGCTAACTCTTGCGCACAGTGATCAAAACGGTTTTCGTCTCGGGTCACGCGTACCCGGTGAGAGCGCGTGTCGGGGTAATTGACCTGAGCGAACAAGTTAGTTAACTTGCGTGGCGCAGAAAGCAAAACACGCTTAGGCCTATGCGATAATTTTAAGATTTTGTGATACCTCGTGCAGGCAGTGCTTGATGTCAGGGTGGGGGGGGGGGGGCGCACCCCCCTCCATTATTTAAGGAGGGAATCGACCTCCCCTCGTCAGGTCAACTGTAGCCTTGCGGCAACCGTTGGACAAGCATTGGAAGTGACTTTATCGCCAGTAGTGCCTTGTGCGGGGCAATTGTAGCTGTCTAATTTTTCGTTTAATGATTTAATCGCGATTAATGGGTTCATGCGCCATGAGTAGAAAACAGGAAAGCAAGTATTGTCGTACTGCTTGGACGCATTTCCCCGAGCCACTCCAGATGACGGCCACCACCCCGGTTGGACAAAAATTCTTGGCGCAGCATACTATTTCATGAGCCACGTTGACGTGAATCTACCTGCTCGTAAATTAGTGAAGGTTTGCCTTGGTTTCTTTACGATTCCATTTAATTTTCATTCGTTTAGTTGTGCATAATGAGTGTCATGTTATACGAAAGGCGCATGCATCTTGCGGCTGTGCCATGATCACTTAAATCTAACCATTGACGCAAAGGAAATTGAACGGGCTCACCGTCTGGGCGCCATTCTTCTGGGCGTCCTCACCCAATAATAGTCAAATTTACATTTTTCAAAACCAAAGAGCTAATCCTTTCTAATGGCCGTAAGTTAAAAGGGACTCATTGCAGCATTGGGGAGCATTTTTCACGCCCTGTCCCAGATGCGCGAAAGCATCTAGTTAGATTTGCCAAAACTATAACCACAAAATGTTCCTTGCGCTACAAAACATTGTTCATCGGTCCTAAGCGGTATGCATTCGACGAGTCATCGCAGATAGTAAAAGAAATCTCATAGCATACGGTTCATCGTCATGTAACTAAACTTCCTGGTAGCAGCCCTCATGGTAAATTTCCAAATCTTTTTTTTCTATTATTTTCACAAACATACGCAGTTTCCTCCCCAAACGCGAACACATATGTAATCGTGTTTCATCATCTACCAGCAACATACCTATACTAACTGAAACGTGGCCAGCAGATTGCGTCACTGATATTAAAGTTCCTGCCGACCTACCTAATTTTAAAATTTTCCGCAAGGACCGCAAGGGCTCCGAAGGAGGAGGTGCTGTTATTGCCACTAACCAGCAATTGCCATGTTCTGTTATTAACATCCAATCAGAACTTGAAATACTATGGGTAATCTGCCGTTCCGCACCTCAAACCGTCATTCCAGGTGTCTACTACTGACCCCCCAACCCCACCCCCCCACACACAGCAATCCAAAATTTTCTTGTTACCTAAATAATAGCCTAAATCAACTTACTACTACACATCTCAACGCGCGCATTCTTCTTTTTGGCGATTTTAAATTCCCGTCTGTTGACTGGCAGAACTTCACATCAACAAGCAATGAAAAAATAACTAACTTCCTTGACGTCTTTCTAAATTTTAATCTTACCCAATTAGTAAAGGAACCCACACGCGTCGTACGTGATTCGTCAAACATCTTGGACTTTATACTAACTAATCACCCTGAAAGTTTTGCAAATCTTACTTATCTCCGCGAAGTTAGCGACCACAAAATTCTACGTGCTACTTTCACCTTCATCACGGAATCGCGCCAAACGTTCCGCAAAACGATTCGCCTTTACGACAAAGGCAATTACAATGAAATGAACAACCAATTGCGCTCTTTTTTTCCAGAATTCGAAAGAGGTTGTCCCGACCGATCAAGTGAGGACAACTGGTTTACTTTAAAACTAATCTCGCCGAACTAAAATCCAAATTCATTCCCACCATTACATTTCGTGCCAATCATAACAAACCATGGTTCACAAAGTCCTTGAAAGCACTTGAGAACAAGAAGAAACGACTTTTCCTCGCAGCAAAACTAAACCCAAGCGAATGCGCATGGAATAAATACTACGAGGCCGAGTCAACATATTTGCAGTCCATTTGCAATGCCAAACACGCATTTTTTCATACTGACCTGCCGAAGATCCTAACCAATAACCCCAGTAAGTTCTGGCAAGTTCTAAAGCATGATCATGCGCCTATCATCACGCTTACCGACACACTTGACGAGGAAGTCAGCGACGTTTATTGTGCAAATATATTTAACACTGCATTTTCATCCGTCTTCACAAACGAAACTGATATGCCACCATCTGTCCAACTGGCCAACCAAGATCGCTCATGCCACTAGTCACATTCGCTGCACACGGCATCACCTGTATCATTGAAAATATTAAGATCTCATCTTCTGCAAGTACTGACGAAGTCACCAGCAAACTCTTAAAAAGCACTCGGCATGCTTCTTCAGTGTATTTATCATTATTTTTCACACAATCACTCTCCACAGGTAGCATACCCAGCGATAGGAAGGTGGGGAAGGTGGTTCCAGTCTTCAAATCAGACAAAAAAGAATCGCCCCTTGATTATCGCCCCATCTCTTTAACAAGTGTGCCATGCAAAATCATGGAACATGTAATTTATTCTTGCATAATGAACTCTCCTGACTCTATTAACTTCTTTCAGCCTTCTCAACACGGTTTCCGTAAGAACCTATTTTGTGAAACACAATTAGCTATTTTTGTCCATGACCTACACATAGCCCTTGATTCTGACCTTCAAACTGACTCAATCTTCCTAGATTTCGCGAAAGCCTTCGACAAGGTTCCTCACAAGTGCTTGCTACTAAAACTTTCTTGGTTAAACTTGCATCATAATGCACTGCAATGGATAAAAGAATTTCTGGCAAACCGTACCCAATTCGTTCACGTTAATAATTACGTCTCCTGCAGTAACATCTGGCGTCCCGCAAGGGTCAGTCCTTGGTCCCCTTCTGTTTTTAATATACATTAATGACGTAACAACACACGTCTCTTGTAAGGTTAGTATCTTTGCCGATGACTGTGTTATCTATCGCACAAACAGTAACCTCTCTGATCATATAACTCTCCGAAGTCATTTAACTTGCATCCAGGACTGGTGTAACCAATTGCTCATGGAACTAAACCCCGATAAATGCAAACTCATGTCATTTCATCGAAAACGTAATCCTCTCCTGTTTCCTTATACAATCTCGCACGTCACGATAGCATTAACACAGTCTTACAAATACTTAGGCGTAACGTTGTCTAACGATCTAACCTGGAAAGCGTATGTCACTAGAGTGATACAACCTGCTAACAGAAGCCTTGGATTTTTAAAACGTCATCTACATCTAGCGCCACCAAACCTAAAATTGATTGCCTACAAGTCACTCGTACGCTCTAAGCTGGAATACGCCATTGCCATCTCGAGCCCTAACCCAAAATATCTAACAAACTGTCTAGAATCAGTAAAGAACCGCGCCACAAGATTCATTGATTCATGCTATCCATATAATGTCAGCATATAATCATTAAAAGCCGAGTACGGCTTAACAACCCTGGCTTGACGGCGTCGCATCGCTGCTACGTACTTATTTCATAGGTTCTTTTACAGCTCACTTCATCATCCACCATATATCAGTCCTCCTGCACGCATTTCACTCTGCATTGGTCATCCCCTTCAAGTCGCCCGTCCACGTGCGCACACCCACTTTTGCCTCATCATTCATCCCACGTTCAGCCTCGGACTGGAGCGGCCTTCCACGCGACATCGTCGCAATCACCTGCCGATCCACGTTGTTGAACTATATAATTAACATATTTACCTGCGAGCAAACTTGTACCTGAACATCTTTTCCTTGTGTATTTTATTTCTTTTATTAGCTACCCACCCCTTATGTAATACCCACAATCCTGGGGGCCTTTCAGGTAGTAAAGTGAAGTGAAAGTGAAGTCTACTTATATAGGTAAGCGGTTGCGAAACTATAAAATATATTGTTGTAATGCCGGAGGTTGTCAATGAAGCAAGGCAATTAATGTTCTGTGTTGCAGCTAGACTTATTTGATTTCAGTGCATATATACCTCTAATCATTTACCTCGCGAGTGATTTCTGAAAAAAAAAACATTTTCAAAACTTCAATTTCTTTTCTAAGCGCTTGATATAATCGGCAAACTTAATAAATGCCAGAAAATTACTGCGAACATATATTCATTTTCAGAACACCTATAACAATTTGTATCCACTGTGGTTTCTTAGTGGATATGGTGTTAAGCTGCTAGGCACGAGTTCGCGGGATCAAAGCCCGGCCAAGGCGGCCGCATTTCGATGGGGCGAAATGCTAAAACACCCATGTACTTAGATTTAGGTGCACGTTAAAGAACCCCAGGTGGTCAATATTTCAGGAGTCCCCCATTACGGCGTGTCTCATAATCAGAAAGAGGCTTTGGCATGTAGAACTCCATAATTTAATTTTAATTTTTTTAAATAAAAATTTGATTGTTTCTAGAGAACGTTAGCTTCACTGCAATGCTTGCAGCTTATTTTTTATTTATTTTTTTAGCATCAATAAACAAAACACAAAAGTGAATGTCCCAAACACAACTTCTATGCCCTGTGAGAGTTGGGACAAAACCGACTGTCAGGTAGAATCGCATTTAGTCATATAGAGAGGGCCTGCTTAAAGCATGCGCGCTGTGAAGATTGTGGAGTGGCACTCCTGGTGATATCGGCACACAACAAAGCCAATATCACCAGGAGTGCCATTCCACAATCTTCACAGTGTGCATGCTTTTTCTTTTTATATATAATTTTCTTTGCAAATAATATCACTATATCTTTCGTCTTCTATCGCCCTGCGCACTCTATCTTGGAGTTGTTTAATCACGGCGGGGTACAGTGCATGGGGAGCAGCGATCTCTTGCGGCTCGTGCACACTCTGTTCTCGCGCGTCTAGTGTAAAAAGTCGCGTAATCTCAAGCCTCGGAGACGTGTTAAAGCTAGAGTCTGCATGAAGGGTACATTACAGGTTCGCAAGCCGTCTTGTGTTGCCACGTTTCGGCTTGCGTGATTGCGCTTCCTTAGTAAGCACCTTGACACAGAAATTATCACATGTACAGGACATCTTGGATACAAAAGGCAATCGATTTGTCTGCAGAGGCTGTCCGGTGCCGTGTGTGCACAAGATTTGTTGATTGCAGTCCGAAAACAATGCGACACAATATTGTTACGATCCATTTGGACAGGACCGGGCGCTCAAGAGGGAGACAAAGAGGAAGTGGTAGACTGTCTCCTGGAGCGGTGACCCTTGGACCAGCCTGCACGATTACCACTAACGTTTGGCCATGTATATAGATGAAAAAACATATGCGCGTCGGGCTTCCTCTTCGTAACATTTGGTGCGGTGAACAGCGGGGTAACGACTCAGAAGGGATCTTCGCAGTGGCCTCTGCTTCGGTTCTTCAATGATGTCGCAGGAGACGGTTCGGCAATGCCAGAGTCGAAAGCATCAACTGTCGCATTCACATATTCGCGTTATCCAGGAACCTTGTGTGGCACCGACGGCGCTGACGTCGGCGGCTGCCTGGGGATGTATGAGTTGCTGAGCAGGCACAACAAATGGGATCCCACAGTGATACTGGCGAACATATCTTTTTTCTTTACTTGACGGGAACAGCGTGAGCGTTGTTTCAAAATCAGGAAACAGAACTCAGTGACTGAGAGGCCTGCAAGCAGAAGCTGCGAGATCTCTTCGGAAAATGTTTTGCGGATATCTCCCGGCCACTGACTGCCCTTATCAAAAAAGACACAGCGTTCTTTTGGGACCGCGAGCAAGCCGACGCCTTCGACACCCTCATCCGCTTGTTGACCATGCCTCCGATACTAGGCCACTGTGATCCATGTGCCCAAGCTCAAGTTCGCACAGACGCCAGTGGCCATGGCATTGGTGCTGTCCTCGCCCAACAGCAAAATGCAGTCGAGCGCGTCTTTGCCCACCACAGTCGCCTCTTCTCTCTTTCAGAGCGCAACTTTTCTATCACCGAGCGCGAGTGCCTCGCTCTGTTGTGGGCAGTGGCTTAACTTTACCCTTACTTGATTGGCCACCCATTTTCTGTCATCACGGACCACCATGCCATGTGCTGGCTATCGTCATTGAAAGACCCGACTGGCCGCTTTGGTCGCTGGGCCCTCAGACTTCAGGAGTATTTTTTCGTTGTGATGTACAAGTCTGGCAGCTTACATCTGGACGGCGAGTGCTTGTCTCGTCATCCCGTCGATCCTCCTGACGATCCTCCTGACAAGAGGACGCCGACACTCACCTTCTGGCCATTTCTGACTGTCGCGATGTCGTTACTGAGCTGCGATAGGTCGACTCTCTCCGGTCCATCATTGAGCGCTTGACTTCAGGACAATCAAATCGCTCAACCAGAATGTTTGTGCTCCATGACGACATTCTTTATCGACACAACATCAGCGGTGATGGACCAGATTTTATGCTAGTTGTACCTCGTAATCTCTGTTCCACTGTTCTACTGTTCTCCACGACGCACCCACTGCCGGACACCTTGGCACCTCCCGCACTTACAACAGAGTTCGGCGTCGCTTCTTCTGGCCAGACCTTTACCGCTCTGTGCGACGTTACGTTGCGACTTTCGGCCCCTGTCAGCCTCGAAAGAGGCCATGTGCGCAACCTGCTGGCCACCTTCATCCAATCGATGTTCCAACGGAGCCTTTCTTCCGCGTCGGCATAGACCTTCTTGGCTTCTTCCCCGCACCCATAAAAGGAAACAAATGGATAGCCGTTGCCACAGACTTTGCGACGCGCTATGCCATTACATGTGTGCTGCCCACTAGATGTGCTACAGATGTAGCAGACTTTTTACTTCAAGACATGATTCTTCACCATGGCGCGCCGAAGCAGCTGCTGACAGATCGTGGCCGCTACTTCCTGTCCCAAGTTGTCAAAGGCATACTTCGTTCTTGCTTCACCGAACACAAAATCGCAACCGCTTATCACCCACAAACGAACTGACTGACTGAACGACTAAATCGCACCATTACAGAAATCTTGCCTAAGTTCACTTCAGCAGATCGTGATTGTGACAGCACTTTGCCCTACGTTTGCATACAATTGGTCACGTGAGGATACCACCGCTTTCTCGCCTTTTTTACTTCTTGTTTGGTCGCCATCCCACCACCTTTTTACACCCTGCTACCTTCATTGTCGCGACACATCACGGAATACGCTTACGACGCCGTTGGTTGCGCTCGTATGGCTCGCCAGATTGCCTAAGTCGCCACCGGAACCTTCAGTTCTCTACAGGAAATCTCGCTATGCTGTGGACTCCAAGTCGCCATGTTGGCCTGTCCGAAGAACTGCTGTCACGCTATACCGGGTGCTATCGGGTATTGCGACGATTAAGTGACATAAACTACGAAATCACCTCTGTTGAAGACACGCCATCGTCATCCGAGCTACGCACTGACGTCGTCCACGTGTCCCGCTTAACGCCATACTTTTCATCTAGTTCGATATCATTCTAATAAGCGCTGGGACGGCGCTTCAGCCGCAGGGGTTATGTTATGGCGCATTTGGACAGGACCGTGCGCACAAGAGGGTGACGAAGGGGAAGTGGTATACTGTCTCGTGGAGCTGTGACCTCTGTACTGCAGCCTGCACGATTACCACTAACATTTCCCCATGTAAATAATTGTAAATACATCTGTGCATTGGGCTTTTTCTCGTAACAATACTTCCTTTTACGAGTTTCAGTGTGTGCCGATATAAACGGGTGCAGCGGCCTGTTGCCTCTGCGCTCGTATGGCCAGCAGACATGTCTTTGGCCAAAAAAGAAGTTTCAAGCACATAACTAGCAGAGCACGCGCATTGCTATTCTAGAAGCCTGCTGCGTGGTCTTCTAACTATGACGCTCTCCTGCGACACTTTGGTTCGCGACAGCGGTGACCGGGACGTCATACGAACAGTCTACCATTCTGAACACGCATGAAAGACTTCTGAGCTTTTTTTTTTCTTTTGAGATTAAAGACTTATTCTATTCCCTCGCGCACAATAAACTAATGTTTTGCATTGAAGATGTGATCGTCAAACACGGAACAATGCACTTTGAGAACGCAACAGGTATGACGTTAGGTTGCTTCCTTCAGCCGTTGAAACGTTACCTGCAATCAACCTTCGTTACTTGAGACGAAAATACTTCATTCAGACAAATGGGATTTATATAAACTACTGCATAACGCATCTCTTAAGTGATTTGTACTTAGCTTACTCTGACGGGAAGCTGATCGCCGCTTCGAGTGGTTCATACGTTGTCAAGACCTTTTCTTACGTAGATGATTATTTGGTGCTCTTAGATTGTAAACATGTTCATTACGATCCGAATGTGCAGATGACTGTTGCTGCTTTTCGTGAGTGCTTGAAGTCCTTGATTTTAACCCATGAAACGCTGGAAAATGAATCAATCAGACTTCTGTACTTCTGTACTTGTAACTTTCTTCATGGCCACAGGTATGTCTGGTGCTCATATGAGCCAAGAACCAACAAGCCGCCGCTCCCGTTTACACCGGCACACACTGAAACTGGCAAAAAGAATTATTGTGTGGCATTGTTTTCGGAACGCAATCGGCACATCTTGCGCGCACACAGCACCGGACAGCTTCTGCAGGCAAGTCGACCGCTTTGTCTCTCCAGGATGTCCTTGACACGTGCTAATTTCTGTGGCAGGTTTTGCTAAGGAAGCGCAATGGCGCAAGCCGACACGTGGCAACACAAGATGGCAGGAAAAGTAGTTGAGCTGCTTTACCTGCGCTGGGTATCACACAATCTTAAAATGATCGGGCAGGCTGCTGGCCTGAACGTGGTTTTTTTCCGCACCGCGCAAGTTAACTGGCCTATGCCCTAAGGTCAATTCCCAAACGCGCACGCAAGGAGCGTGCCTAATCAAACCCAAAGAACCGTTTTGTTCAATGTGTGCAAGAGTTAGCGTATTCGATGCCGTTGACATGTGGAAAACGATATATATGTCGGCCAGTCTGGCAGATGTATCCATGATAGGCTAAGAGGTCATAGCAACAATGTAAAAAATACTTGCAATCTATGGAAATCTTGCTTTGTATTGTCGGCGGCATGGCTGCAGGACTACGTTTTTGCAATATGAAGTAGTGCGTGGAAGCCCTGATTATTGCACTAGCGAAATTTTATAGATTTGGGATAACCCGCTTAAGTTTGGTTGCGTCAGCATCCCGTCTCTAAGAGCTGGCCAAGAAAGAAATCAATTTTCTTGCTGCTGCACTGCAAAAAGCATTCATTGGACGCAAATATATATATATATATATATATATATATATATATATATATATATATATATATATATATATATATATATATATATATATATATATATATATATATATATATATATAAATTTGCTTTTCCGTTTGTCCCTTGTGCGCTTGCTTTTCAATGTATTTTTGGTAGTGCCTCAGTCCGCTGTATGAAAGGCGCAGCAAGATAATAGACATGCACTTGGTAGACAGCTCAGTGTTTGCGTGGTTATTTCCTTGTGGCCCGTCATGAAGTGCTGTTTGCGCCGTTTTTTCTAGTGTTCTTTTCTTGTGACTCTCTTTCAGTGAGGGGAATCGACTAGAGGTTTATATCAGAAATGACGTTGCAAAGACGAGAGCGACAGAGACGGGAATAAACTCCTTTCCCCTCTTTTTTGTTCTTTTATAGAGGAAACGTAGGTATTGAAGAGTTCCTCCAGAAATTCAGCTTGGTGGAGATAAAAATGCGAGGACCACTATCCCTACGGTTGCATTTTGATCACCACAGGGTAAGTAAGTCTTCAGTTGTTTTCCGCTGCGATAGGAGAAATGTTGCCAGGCTCACTGCAATAGTATTTCGCGCTATAGTGTGGTTAAACATGAACGCCGACAATCCTTAATCTCCCCACGTACAGTGGGATGGCGAAGGTGCGATATACCGCAAGAGCGGTGAAAATGCTCGTACAGGACTAGCGTCACGCACGGCCATTCGGCGGCGATGTCGAAGGTCAGACGGACGCGATTTATCGAGGAAGGACTAAGGAGGCGGCGCGAGTAAAGGCGTCCTCTGCACAGCCAAAACAAAGCCGCGAGCAACATGCAGTCGTCATGAATGCTGCCCAGAAGCGCATTGTATGTTCGCGCCTCAACACTTGCACACCGTGTCTGACACCGATTATATATACACGTTGTCTGCTTGGTTTAGGCCCTCTGTGCACTATCTACTAATTAATGAATCGGCAGGTAATTGAACCCTAATGTGTCAGAATGAGATAACCCGTGGGTAACCTGTAGTTGGAGAACACGTCATTAATCTCCCCCGCGTACGATCGCTGCTCTGATATTCACTCAGCAGCTTGCGAGGCTGCACCACTCCCACGTCGACGAGGGAGAAGTAATTTATGCGAGCATTTTGCACTTATGCTTTTCTGATGCTTAAGGCCCTTTAGGCGCACTGCATTGTAGAAGGGATCATTCAACTGAATCGCTGTATAGCCTGCTCGTATATATGTGATCTGCTCAATAAACAGTTTACACTTTTATTTTTCACGCAGGAACGCATAGGAAAAAAATGAAAGCGTTCTGCTTTTCATGATTGAACAGATAGACAGGAGCTATACACCGACTAAGATGACGCACGGCAGCTATATAAAATTGAAGCAACCGCTTTAATTTCCGGAGATGTGACGCGCTCAGCTGCGGGGCTCCCCTAATAACGCCCATAAAGCAATTCTTAGAAGCTCCGCCGGTAAATTGAACGATGACAGTTTATCTCGTCTTACGGAGTTATGTGCGTCAACTTCAATGATTTAACGTTCATATCGAAAGCATCATACCTAAACCGTATTTTCTTTTTCATTCGTTTTA
The DNA here is from genome assembly GCF_038994185.2 of Dermacentor albipictus. Taxonomy (NCBI): domain Eukaryota; kingdom Metazoa; phylum Arthropoda; class Arachnida; order Ixodida; family Ixodidae; genus Dermacentor; species Dermacentor albipictus. The sequence goes on from NC_091823.1 coordinate 60,361,514, forward strand.
ATTTCTTTTCTTTTATCTGGTACGTTTTATAGCCATCTTTCATTATCATGGCAATTTTTCCATTGTATAGGCAGGTTTCCAGTGCCTTTTTCTTGTGTTCTTTTTTTTCTCCAATGACATCCACCACAAACTTTGTAAGGATGAGCAACTCTGCAGAGCGCATGATGGCGGGTGAAGGTTGGAAAGGTGGAACGCAGATCTGTCTCACGACCCAAAAGTCAAGGCAACAGCGTTCCAGATAAAGCAGTGGCGGGCAATTTGTCCTTCCTTTGGCGTTTTACACTACCATGTGGGGACCTGCCGAAGTTGGGGATTCAATTTACCAACAATATCTTTTTTATTTTATTTTATTTGACTTCTGCGTCTTTTTCTTTCTTTTTTTTGGGGGGGGGAGGGAGGTGGAGGGGAAGGGATTGCTGAATTCAATCGGTGACTCTCGTAGGACGATGAAAGATATGTGCTACATATGTGCAGGAAAGCATAGAGTAGGGTTCAATGAACGAGTTCCTAATTTCACCTTTTCTTAATTCGGCATTTTCGGTGCACGTAGGTCAGAGTGTACAAACCTACATGCATGAGTTCCCACATATACGCAAACGAATCTTCAATTCATTTACGCATGCGTGTATCTGCAAATGTAAAACGGTTGGGTATCAATGCATTGAGCAATGAGTAAAGTATTTATGCATTGTTAGTCTCGCTTGCCTGATAAAATCATAGAAAGCTAAAAAATTCCATGTACCACAATGCATTTCTGCATTGTTAGTCTCGCTTGCCGGCTAAAATTATAAATAGCTGAAGGAATTCTATGTACTACGTACTGCCGGTATACACAAAAGCTTCCTCCTGTAGCCGGGTTCCAAAGTTTGACCTGCAAGACAGCAGACTCTTCACCTGAGCGTAAACGCTTACAAAAACAGCATGCTCATCGGAAATGCAGCCAGTGATAGAGCACGCGACACACATTCCGTAGTCTATGTCAAATGGTTGCTCCCCCGTTATGAAGAACCACATCAATAACACTCGTTCAAAGCTCATCGGTACGTGATTCAGACCATTACATTACTAGACAACCGCGAAGCCCATAGGTCGCCTTGCGGGCATCCACGAAAAAGTGAACGTCTGTAGCGGCAGAGAGGCGTCAGAGCGTGGCCTACAAGTAGCTGTTATGGCAGGATTTGTGGTTACTGTAGGCAAACTGCCCTAGCAGGACGACTGGAATAAATTGAGTGCTAGCGTTTCAAGCCGCCAACAGACGTCTAACGTTGTACAAGAGAGAAACAGTTATGTGGAGAAGACTTCGGGGCAGTTCTGATAAGGCACATGCCCGTTTTGCAGCGATAAAATTACACACAAGACACGCCCAATTCTGCTGTCGCGTGCCGCCGATATGTTGCCGGTAAGATTAGAAAATGAAGCTTTGATCCAATATGGTGCCGAATACGCTGCAACGCAAATTAGCACATCCGCATCAGTGTTCTACCTTTACACTGGGCCACCTTCTACCTTTACACGGGCAATATACCACGCACGAGATTCCCGCAATTATGGCGGGCATCGCGTGTATTTGAATGCACCAAAATTCATTTACGTTATTAATTACCACCTGCGTATCGAGAATGTGAGTAACGGTATCATCCTGTATTCTGACTCTTCCGCGGCCGAGCCACTAATACGACCCGAAATATGTGCGTCTTGCGAGGAGGAGGGAGGGAAGAGAAAAGTAGAAGGCAGGGAGGTTAACCAGAATAACGTCCGGTTGGCTACCCTACACCGGGGGAATGGGAAAGGGGAAAACAAAGATCACAGGGAGAGAGAGGAGCGAAGGAAAGAAGGAAGTTGTGGCGAGTTCGCTGACGCGTGCAATCTTACAGAAAACGCAATAAAAGTCACAGATGGTCGCCTGCGAAGTGGGCAAAATCAGAAGGCGCTTCTGCAACTGTGTGCTTTTTCTCGGTCCAACGACTGCCATGCCAACGACTGTCATCCCCGTATTTGCACGGTCAACTGCTAGTAGAGCTGACGAGTCTGTGTGGGGCAGTATGTGTGTCTACTTAGCTCGTCTATGTGGTCCATTCTAGAAGCAATTAGTAAGTCCACGACTCACTAAGCCCTGTCTCCAATGTACAATGCAACATCGAGGCGTATAGAAATAGACAATAGTGGAGAAGAGAAGAGAACAAGCTTGCTGATACCGCGGCTGAAACAAAGGTGGAGGAGGAGGAGGAGAAAAGGAAGGGAGAAAGCAGGGAGTGAAAAGAAAGGTAATGAAGTAGTCTGGGATGGGACAGATGAAAACGAAGGAAATGTGAATAAGCTATCATGCCAAAACCAGGCAACCTCCACTTTTTACGGAAAAATAGATAATAGAACAATGCAAGCGTATTCGACAATGGTAGACGATTGGATGGACTAATGGCAACCAGCTATTTGCAGTCACAAAGTGGGCATGGTTGTGCTTAATAGAGTACAAGTGAAGGGCGTCTCCAGCAGCGTTTGGCTTGAAATAACTTTAGGTGTGATGATGATTGCGATGATCATCATCATGAAAAAGTATGTGATTCGTTACTGGGCCAGATGGCTATGAAAGTGACGTATTTCGACTGTGATGGAGTTTATGTGTCGCTATCAAGTGTGTGTTATAGACACGCTCCCCGCGTCAAAATAGGCAAAGGTATCGTTTATTACAATTCATTAGCAGTCTTTTAAGTCTGTCAGGCCGCACTCCATGCGATATTTCTGCATGATATCGCGACGACGCTCTGCGAAATTCTATGACAATTCTGCCGAACTACAACCTACAACCTACAATGTACACGGAAGTCTTACTGTCATTAGTCATGTTTTCTTCTTAGCCTTGCTCACAGCTTTTGTTCCTGCCATGAAATCGCGTGCTCCTTGTGCGCGTTCACACTGACGGGCACATGCGCGCACTTCTAACGATCCACTTTCATTCCTACACTTTCTCCGCCTTTCGAGGAGCACGCAAGCGAGAAAATGCGGAGGTGCTGCAGTAGCACGCCGCGTGCTACACACCAGCGACGACGGAACAGCCGACGGTCTGTTTGACTCCCGACGCCCCCACTTCGCGTCAATCAGCCTGCCTCTTTCTCTCTGTTGTCCTCACTTTCAAAGACCAACAGGCCCCGTTTTGCTCTGATTGAAGACCATTTGACTCGATGTGACTGGTGCCGATCGCGTGCGCCTTCACCGATTCGCGTTCGTCGACATTTGCGAGGTAAAAGAGTTTGCTTTACAAACGCTACTATGGTGATGAGTAGACAGAGAGAAAGAGAGAGAATGAAGAGAGCGGGTGAAGCATTGTGGGAGGTACTGGAGGACACAGGTGGTAAAGAGCGCAAGGGGAAAGGACAGCACGGGTACTGCCGTTTTGTGCTGGTATGGTATAGGCTGTAGCGAGGGCTAGCGAGACTTCGGCGAACACCTGGAGCGAACAGCGCGCGCCCACGGCGAGCGGAACCTTGGCGCCATGCGGGCTCACCGGACACGACAGGGCGGGGCAACGTGCCTGAGCGCGCGAGCGTGCGAGGCATCGAACAAGGAGGAATGGCATGAAAGAAAGAAAAAGATTAACGCAAGATTGAAAGAACGCCAAACGGGACTTGACGGCCTGTGTCAGGAGTGAGCGGCGTGATTGATCGTCGTCGAGCGTTTTACCGGCCTCGCCTGATAGTTTTCCGTGTCCGGTTCGACAATGCGAGAAGCACCGAGAAACAAAGAAGGGTTTTTGCAGAAGAACGCGGAATCGAAGCGTGTCGATGGTACGCCAAAAAAGACGGTATCTATAGAGCATGATGGTAAAAACAAACATTGTTGGTACAACACTCCTTTCAGTCGTCTCGCCTTGTTTTCTGTTGTTGGAATTTTCAGGTTGGAGTACGTGTTACACAAGGGTGCCCACTCTGATGTAGATGGAATGTGGGGAAGTGAAAGCGAAACATTAGCAATATATTGTTCCATAATGCATTGCAATATCGACTAAATGTGTTCGCCTGCAACGTGCACGCCCAATTACATTTTGAACACAATGCACTGGTATTTTGCGTAATAGTTCCGCAGAAACCCGCAAGGTGGAGAGCTTTTCATTCGTAAGACCTACTTCTCATTGGTCGGTTGCCTTCCCTAACATTATGTCCCTTTATTAACTATGGTATTTTGCACCATGAACGCGCGTAAGTCATTTCCCTTCGTCATTTTCTAATCGTGCCGGCCCATGCGCGGCAAGATCACAAAGCAGGGCCCATGGTCACATATATGTCTTTACGCTGGTGCTGCTCGCAAGGGCAGACGGCAGCAACTTGCCATTTTGGACATATATGTTATTAGCGAGTGTGGCCAGTGAATGGCAGAGCGCACTTACGAACGAATATTTTCGTGAATCAGGCCCCATAATTTTTTTTTTAGATTTATGATGCGGAGGCGAAAGCTGGTGACCTGAGTCACCTCTCTAGGCCTCAGCACCAAGATATACGCATGAAGTTTCAAACAAACGCAAATAGAAAAAAATTAGCTGGCTGAACTCACAATTTCCCGCGTTCTGGAGGCTTTCGCTGCTTGTCAGGAATAGGCGATCCAGTGTAACAAGCTTCTGCTGAATCAACAAGCTTTTTATTCGTAGCATCTATTTATTGTTAGTCGAGTGCCTTCGCTAACATTATGTTTCCTATTATTATTGACTGGTACTACTTCTTGCGAACTAAACTAGCTTAAGAGGGCTTCGTGAATACTGACCCTCTTTCTTAACTTCCTCTATAAGTCTCTACATAATAACAAATTACTGTTTACTTATGTCAACCTTGCCATATGATGCTTCAAGTGTGTCTGCATTCACTTTTGTTTTGTTGCTGTCACAGCTGTTGCCATAGTACTGCCAGCGCAGTTGAACGACGTTGAAAACAATGCGTGTTGTAGGGAGCACCGATATTCGTCAAGCTATTCCCCGGTCTTTTATTCAGTTCCGCCAACATCAACCTGGTGCAGACGTTGAAGAAGTGAATTCTAATTCTGGGGCCGAATTCACAAACGTCTTAGTTCGTAAATTCTCTTTGCCATTGGCCAGTTGATTTCGCTAATGATGTCCAGCATCAGCACTGACTGGATTTTTTTCTTACGAACTTCAGTGTATAAGGATTTTTGTGAATACGGGCTCGGAGGTGCTACGCAGAACGCCCAGAGTTTCTCGCTAGCCTGAGTGTGCTCGACGGCAGTAAGGGGACCAAGATAGCGGGGACCGCGCGAAACCAGCAGGGATCAAAATGTCGAAATAAAGCCACGTATGCAAACACGAACGCATCCTGCCCACGCCGCTTCCTAGTTTCAAACACAGAAGACAGGGCAGTGTTACGCTCTCGCACCACTTATTAATGCGAAAGCATTATGCGCCCCATGGAGTTTAAAATCCGGCGTCCGTTCGCCGTCAACATCCGATCGTACCAAGACCCACCTCACCCTGTGATGACGTCACGTTCCCCGCGCTGGATCTGCTGCGGCTCCCACTGCGAAATCCCACGCTGAACAGACATGGCGCCGGACGGACGCAGTGGCCCACACCCAAAAAATCGACATCGCCCGATTAGAAAATTGAGTTGACCCACGTTCAAAACCGGCCTGGCCCACTCACAAGATTGACTTACCCCACCCCCAAATCTTCGGTGGCCAACTTCGGAGGAAAAAGCTCTAGGACACTGGTCCAGACGGGCTTAGGCACTCAAGGTTTTAAGGGCTTTGCTGAAGTCTTTAAGGCCATGGGAATTGTGCGACCGCCTTTGAATGTTGTAGCGCGTAGTGTCCCGTTACTGTGTGAATTTTCTGGTTTCTATGTTTTCCCCTCTTCTTCTTCTTTCTCCTTTTATTCCATTTACCCCTTTCCCCAGCACAGGGTAGCCAGCCGGTACTTACACTGGCTAACCTCCCTGTCTTTCCTCCCCTTTGTCTCCTCCTCCTCCTCTGTAGCCAGTCCCCAAAATTGACTTCGTCTAATGCGAAAATTGAGTTGACCGACGTTCAAAATCGACTTGGCCCACTCCCAAAATTGACTTTGCCCACCACCGAAATTTGGGTGACCCACGCTCAAATTGACTGCGCCGAATTCGAGCATATTACCAAGCGAAAAGTTTCGCGCGGAATAGTCATACTGCGTTCACATTCAATGCACGTAAGAAGACTTAAGTGCCTCTGTAACCTTTTGTTAACAACGCAATGTCGCAGTATCGCAACACTTTGACTGTTTCGCTATCAATATACACACTCGGCGCAAGCCGGTTGCCTCGCCTTTCTGGGGAGTAGCGAGGCGAGGCAAGGGCGTGTCTCTACTTTCGGGCATTATCTGCCTATTCATCGTTCCCTCGCGGTACAGCGTAGTATGCAATAAACTGCGAATTACGCATCTTGTGCATCTTGAAATGCTTATAATCTACCATAAAATACGTAATAAAGATACACCTGAAAGAACTATCTATAACTTACTTGCACAGGTAATGCACAGGGTGGAACGATAAACAAATGAAAGAAGGCGCCGATGGTTTGACCACGTGGCTCCTTCTTTTGCGACAACCCATGGAGTGATGATAACCCAGCAGCGAATCTAGATGAGCCAATGAAACTGTAGGCGTGCCGAATGTTGAACTTATGTCTTGATGCCATTAGCTCATTTATCTGAGTACAGAGCTCACGCAGATGCCGTTTTTTTTTTTTTGCCATACTTGGGCCTTCCTGCGTAGCACCCCAGACTCTTTCTTTGTTGGGCAGCCCTCTGGAGAAGTGCTGTGACAATTGCTTCATTAATAAAGGCACGCCGGCTAGGTGCTGAAAGGGGAAGTTGGTAAGAGAGAAAGCAAACACTAAACGCTGCCACTTTTTCCAACATGCACATTTTCACAATTCTAGGTGAACGCCACCTTTCTGCGTTAAGCGATTTTAACAGTGGTGCGAGGCCGGATATTTTGATAATTTGTCTCCCGGACTGAAGATACAGCACTGTTGTCTCGACATTGGTTCATGTCTTAAGATCAGACACAACGTCACTACTTTTCGGCTTCTAGTTCGCAGATGCGACGTGTACGCTAAATTTTGTATTTTCATGATAAGTTAATCTTCAAGTATCTATTTGGAGATTGCGATTAATCGTGCAAATAATGTCCGTCATTTCAAGGAATCCACCTGATCCGGTCTAATTGCACTGTCACAGGTGAGTTTCACCTCTCACCTCTTGGCTGCCATCTATGCGAGCTTACATTTAAATAAGAAATTGAGAAACTACTGACATACGTACAAGTGCTGCGTTAGTTCGATATCATTTCAAAGAAAATCTGTTTAATAGTTGGTCATTTATTGCTGCTTGAATTTCTCGTTCTATTTAAAGGGCGACAAAGATGGATTAAGTTGAAGTGTTGATTACACCGATTTGTGACTTATATGAGCGCAATATCACACTCCTGTGTGGTCACTCCTTTGACGCCACTAATTCATTTTTGCTCAAACTTACTTATTTATCTGCGCTATCGTAGTATGGATACGGTGTTTTAGCAGCGCTAATATGTGTGCATATGTCTTATTCCTGTGAAAAATGAAAGGAACCCCGCAATTGTCGGTGTTTGCTAATTCTATTGCAGCAAAATTGTTGGCTGTCTGCTAAAGCCTTCGAGGATGTAATAAAGTAGCTTGTTCGGAAAGTCACCTTCGCATCACCTGTTCATGAGGAAGCTTTGGCTGGGGGTCAACTCAGATTTCCCTATTTAAGCACACGTAAAATGCTGAATTGCTTTCATGAGACAATCACTAGACCTATCTGAATGAAATGTGTTGTATTTGAGAAAGAAGGTAAATTCCAGTGATTACAGAAAGCAGAATTTCGTTTAGCCTGGATATTGTACAAGTGTTATCTAAAGCTAGCTGGCTAAAGAAATGCAAGTACGGAGTTTACACATCGGTAACTCTGCACCAAACGCATATATCGCAGTCCTGTAAACTACATCTGTTAGAGCATGTGAGGCGGAGAATGTCGATGCATAAATTTACAGTTTTCGCCAAATTATTACAATGTTTAAGACGGTTTTGCAAAAGTCCTACTTACAAGTTGGTGGTATAGTTTAAAGCAGTGTATAATAAATTAATTTTGTTCGCTGTACAGGTGTTATTAGGTGCAGTTTATAGAATAGCGATATAGTTTTTCGTTGCTCAATTACAGAGACAGAGAGAGACAGAGGAAAGGGGAAAGGCAGGGAGGTTAACCAGAGGGGAAGATCCGGTTTCTTACCCTACGCTGGGGAAAGAGAGGAGGGGGAGGTAAAGTGATAAAGTAGAGATAAAGAAAGAAAGGAGCACAGACATACAATCACAGTCGGTCACTGTCACTTTAAAGACAACCCCAAAGCTTTGTATACAGTTCTTTATCACCGCTTACTGCTCAAATTATCTCGAGTGAACTTAGACTCTCCAGTAGTGAAATTGATAATACAATCGCTAAATAAGCGTTCCCAGTTCATGCTTGTCAATAACCACTCGTCCGAAAACGTTCACGTTACTGCAGGCGTCCCACAAGGCTCAGCCTATGAACCACTTCCTTTCCCAGTGTACATTAGCGATCTTCAGTTGCACGTATGCTGTCATATTTGCATGTTCATTGACAGTTGTGTGATTTACCGAACTGTGGCTATTTTTTCTACTCAGACATATTCGCTGAAGGCCTTAATAACGTACAAATCAGGTGCATGATTTGGGATATTACCGTGAACCCGGAAAAATGACCATTTGCTTCCCTTTCCCGGCGTCATAACTCCCTTCTTTCTACTTACACCAGCGCTGATGTGCCAGTCGAATCACTCCTAACGTAGAAGTATTTAGGCATAACCTTGTCCTACCACGTTGGTGCAATACACATGCGACTAATGTAATTTCATCACCAAAGAAGACCTTAAGGTTCAGGAAACGTCAACTTCGTAATGGTTCGCAACACTTCAAATTTATCGCGTACAAATCATTTGTGAAACTTCAACTTCAATTCACCGCCGCTACCTCCAACCTTCATCCAGCATATATCATTAATGCACTGAGACCAGTACAGTATAGTCATCGTGTGACCAGATTCATTCATTTTTCTTATGACGTTAGCATTTCATTAAAATCAGGATCTGTCTTGACATGTTTCTTTTTTTTTCGTAACCGCCCACTGTCCCGCATATTATTCGCCACAAATGCTTTTACAACTCGCTGAACGACACTCCTTTCATCGTGCCCCCTTCTTCACGCCTATTGTGACGTTCGATGAACTTCAGATACAGAACGGTGCGTCTTTCGCATACTGGCATACTGTCACCGCACAGCACAGTAGCACTTTCAGCACTATGAACCATCTGCTCATGCTACAGCCGCTTGTCTAATTCTGTTGTCCTTAAAAACTGCAACAGTGCCCTCGTCGCCCTCAGCTGCAATGGCTTGTAATGATGGCATTTTAAAATAAGTTCCTCTGTTAGAGGTCTTCGGTCAAAGCTCAGTTACAGAGTTGTAAACGTGACAGTTGAGGTTTCTATAAGTTTGCTATTTTCAATAATCCTTTATAATGAAGACCGGAATCAATAAGTTGTTTCCTAAGGTAACCAGATTTTAACTCATTCTTTTACAATCAACCAATGCGTTTGCTGAGAATAACTATCTCTCCGCTCTCATGTAATTAGATAGCGGCACCCGAGCTGAAGCTGCTTGCTAGCACACACGATCTTCTCATATAAAAAGAGAGAAAGAGAGAGAGAAAGAATATGACACGTAAATAGCGGGCAGGTTAAATAGAACTGGATCCGGTTCGCTATACCACTCGCGAGGAAGGGAAAAGGCGAGGAAAGTGAACGACAGAAAGTGAAGTGCTGGTGTGTGGCGCAGTCTCTGACGAATTGAAACTGTCTTCGCTGAGTCACAGGCGGTCGCTCAGTTTGTTTGACTTGAAGAACCGCAGCAGCAAAAGCTTATTATAACGCCATCGTGCCTGTAACTGAAGCAGTTATAACTTCACGTACGTGTGTTCGAGCAACAACATTAATATTCCTGAAGCACAGACACCGGAAGTAGCAGTCGTCCTAACGATTCGGGTCACTGAAGCGTTATAGTTGCTGTAAAGGCCGAACATAACATGCGCTTGCTGGCGCGCGAAAGCTCAGGGTAGCCCAGCGTAGGGCAGCCGACCAGACCCTTGACCGGTTAACATCCCTGCCATCCTATATTCCTCTCTCTCACTCCCTCTCTCTCTCTCTCTCTCTGTACTCGCACCGTGGTTAGACGCGTGCGCCTTGTCCAGCGCCATTTGCGCACGAGTAGGCGCGTGGGCGCGAACTTTGGCGCGCCGGTAGGCGTACGTGCAGTTTGGCGTTAAGAACCTCAACACAATTAAGGCTTAGCGCGAGCTCTGGTCAACTGCTTTGTGACCGTTATATGAATCGCACGCTCCGAGTTTATTCCCCGATGACGCCACATCGCACAAAGGAGCAATTGAATTCAACCCGTTCACCTGTATACCCGTCAGACGCTACCGCAACATCCTCGAAGAGGAAAGGCTCTCGGCTGAAGTTCAGACGCCGGCACACAGGACACCAGATATCCATAAAGCGCCTCAGCTTCTAGTGGGACAGTGGCCGCGCATCATGCTCGAAGATAGACCTCCACAAAGAAAAGAGGCAGTCAGGGCCCACGGAGCGGAGCAGTAGCTGAAAGCCACGATCGAGGAAGTTGTGTTGGGGGACGTCACTTATATTACGCTCCTTTCATGGTCTGATATAGCGCTGCGTCCCGAAACTTCCTGCAGCGTCGTGCACGTTGCGCCCCAGTCCATTCGCGCAAGTGAATAACAACAACGTAAACGAATAAAGCGTGGTACACGCTCGGGCCTGCTGCGTGGAGTGCGGGCAGGCCCCTCTGAAGGCCTGTCTGTCGCATAAAATGCTCCCCCGTGAACCGCGGCGTGGGCGTTGTTTGAGACAAGACACTACGCGACCGGTCGTGATTTGTCGAGCGTTGAATCGATAAAGTCACTATAACGTTTAATCGAGTGCTTCCGCGACTCTGCGTCGAGGAAGCGCGCATCACAAACGATTTGAGAAATAAAAGAAGCGATCGAAATTGAAAAACAACTCGCAACGTGTTCGTATATTTTTCTTAATTACGGTTTATTCTATCTGTCCGCGTACCGCAGTCTAAGGCGTTGCCCTGTGTTTGTGCGACAGGCGCTGTTCGAAAAATCGGAGAAGGTCATATAATTTCATCCACAAATCAGGGTTTAGAAAGAGGAGCAAACAATAAAACCTGTACCCGAGCTATAGTCGTGATACAACCATAACTTTTTTCGGTGCAGGTCACTGCGGGGATAAAGTACGTGTACGATTTATATATGTATGCTCGGTCATATAATTTGCCCCAGTGCAAGTGAGCGGAGCTTTTCTGTCGAATACCGCATTCGTTATAAAATCGCGTAGATTATGAGTTAGCGTAAGTTCGAGATCAATGTGGAACTGTGGCGTTAATGACAGGTGAGCGAGGACGCAGTGCGGTACGGTTAAGCCATGCTGAACATTTCATACAGGTGCCGCATACATAGGTTAGAGTTATATAAGTGCAACCCATTTGCCCCTTTAGTATTATTCGGCACTTGTCACTTGTTGTCTAACACACACACACACACACACACATATATATATATATATATATATATATATATATATATATATATATATATATATATATATATATATATATATATATATTGTCATAATCACCTTTGTGCGTCTGAAGCAAGGAACACCGCTTTTAGCCGCTGTGTCTGTGCGCGTGTGATATGTCAGCTTTGTATTTTGTTCACCTGTGCACCTGTTCATATGAGCGCATCACAGCTTCTAGCTTCTAGCGTATGGTCGGAACTGAGTATGTGCATAATGTCGGAGCTGAGTATAACGTATTACCTGGTGCAACAACTCCTCACCCTTGTATCTGTACGTTCCAGTGTGTCTAGAACTATATTTGCAGATTCATTTACGTTCTTTAGCTGACTCCACTCTATATTTAGTAAATGTGCGACGTTTGTTTTTTCTTACAATATCTTCATTTTTATTATCGTTGCTATTAAGGGTGAAATGGTCTATCAGTTAACATCTTTTTATCTTTTTATCTTCAATAAAAAGAACTCGTAATGCGCGTGAATAACAAAAAGCAAAAGCAAACCAACTCTAATAATGAACCCTCTGCACCCTTTCGTCTTGCGTAACAAGCGCCGTCAGCTTACCCAAACGGAGGAAGCTATGTTTACGGATGCAGTAATGTCTAGGCACACGAGAAGACGAAACAGGAAAGAAAGGTATGAAAAACAAAAGAAAGCAAGACAGGGAGAACGTCACCGCGTGTTTTTATAGTTGTCCGTATGAGCGCGCATATTTCCGTACGGCCAGGTGCCTCGAGTCTTGCTCGCCGTGCGCAGTTTTCACTTTTACACGCAAAAAAGAAACGCTCCGGACGGATGACCCACCACGGGTGGTCGTTTTGTTAAGGGCGCTTGTTTGGCTGTTCATCTGTCCAGGAAAGACGGTAAAGAGAAGAGAGAAATCCTTCCGGTGTAGTGATACAGGATTCGCAGCAAAGCCGTACATCGTTCTAACCACCGGATGGCAAGGATCGTTTGTTCTTTGCGAAAAGGGACAGCCAGCTGGCACAGCGAAAAGCAAAGTCAAAGATAAAGCAACGAATGCAAACGAATGAACTGAGAGGTCGCGCAGAGAATAGAGAGGGCGGCCAGAAATGAAGATGGCGGGCATTCTGGCAAAGCAAGCAGCGTCCGCGCCCCCGAACCCCGTCCTATCCTAACCTCCGCGCAGAAAGGTCGGTTAGACCTTCCGCCTTCCAAAGCGACTTTTGAGGCGATGACCTAAAAGAAAGATGTGCTCACCTTCCCACCCATTTCTATCTCTCGTCGCTGAAACTGCGGCAATGGCCGGGCGTCCCGACCGAGTGGAGGTTAGAGATGCAGTCGGAAGTCCTCGACGTGGGATGAGCGTGGATATCGGTTTCGCCTGCACCCATCTATGGCGATGCTGCGATGTGCTGGTCTGATCAGAGGAAGTGCCGTCCAGTAAATGTGCGTTACCGCGGCTCTGCATGTGGATTCACGGCTCTCTCTGTAAGAAATATTGTTGAACATGAACAGTCCGTTTGACCCACCTCTCGTCGGTTAATGCATGGTTAGCCCTAACACGGGCCGTTGAAAGGGAGACGTTTATTTGGTATGTACACTTGCATGAGCTTACCGCCAGTTCAGAAATAGAAAGTCACTAATAAGTTTGAAGATGGTAACCTCAGCGCATTGGGACCAACAGAAAAAAAAAGCGCAAACACCCCTGTGCGATCGCGATACGCCTGCGGTGTTCGGAGTTATCGTCCGGTATGATATTTTTCGGACATAGAGGTTGCACCAAGAGCTTTGCACCGACAAAAATCGCGACGTTTGTAGAAGCGACGGCTATCGTCTCACACTAAATGTAACCAGATTTTCGAGCAACTAGAACCGTTGGTAAGCAACGAATGATCATGTACGCTATATATCGATTGCTTCTATCTCGTCGAAATCGCAAATATTTCAAACTTAATTACTGCTGTCTTTGAGATTCACTGTTGATCCTGGGAGCTTTAAGGTCGATAATGGTAAATGCTTCTTCTTTGAAATAAAATATATATGTGTGCGACATGCAACATGGCGAAATAGCTCACATTCTAAATTAATTCTGCTACTACTCAAAATTGATATGATCGACAACACACGCCTTGAGTACAACAGCATTTATACTATCGTTGTTGTTTCTTCGATGCTTCTAGTCAAACTTAAGCGCAAATTGGAAGCCAGGCCCATATATGCTAAACAGGAATAAGTTTAAAATAATAACACTGCATGCTACAATTAAGTCCCATGCACACTGGAAAAGGTTCTGGCTAGAAAATCCCTTAGGTGGGTTCGCGATTTTACTTTGTCCCAGCCACAAAGATGCCGATCGCAGCCATGTCCGCTCTTCTTCGCACAGCCTCAACGTTCCTTTATTGCTTCCGGAGGGTGCAGTTTTTTGTCACAACTGAATTGCCTCCCACTAACCGAATCAAGGACCTTCCGTGAGGACAACCAAGCTGTGGGCTGTTTGCACACCTGTTGCAAAACATTTCTGACGGCCAAATGCAGTCCGAGCAGATGCTCCTGACTGCAAGCAGGGCCAGGCATGTGTGTACTACTACGCGTGGGCCGAAGTATCCGGCCGTTGGCGTCTCCGCGCGTGCCTCTACACTGCGTTCTATCCGGCTAGATACGTGCAGCGCGGTAGAAGCTAGAGTTGGCATTCGACAGCCAAGACAGCCAGCGTGGTGTGTTGCTCCGCCCAGCATGCATCAGGCCAACGCCTTGCGTTGTCGTCAACAGCGAGAAGAGTAAGATGTGAAGCGCGAGAGTCCCGTGAACTCTTCGACCGCCACCTAACTGCACAACACGAAAGCTCTCGGCGCCTTACGCATACGATTGGCACAAGACACAGGTATGCATGCACTTTAAGCCGAATACTATCTTGATCAGCGGTGATAGCTGATTCGTTCAGCACAACGTGTATACCTTCAACAACGCTGCATCGTTTTGAGTGCGAAAGAGCGCCGGTGAATGGATGAGACGTGTTGAGAGTAAGAGTCTGCTGCGATGGAGCAGCCGAGAGCCATTAACCCCGCGCCGATCTCCTCGTGACCGACGTCGCCCCTGCGAATGCCTACAACGACGTCTCTCGCGCTTGCCATCAAGGGCGCCCTCTTTGGCGCCGGACTCAGAATGGCGCCGCAGCTGCCGTCAGGCTGAGAGAGGGAGCGGAGCGAGCGACGCCGAAGTTTACTGCGTGTCTTCTTCCTCCTCCTCTTCAGCTGCAAGAAGAGCAAGATCGGCAGCGTCAGATGCCGTTCGTCCGTCTCCTCCCAACCTGTCTTCGCAACATCTCCCTCCCCCGCTTTTCTTCTCTCAACAGAGTCCTTTTCACTAGACCCTCTTCACTTTCTCGCTCCCTCTCCCTAACGTAGATTTCTTTTAGTTTTTGGCTTTCCTTTTTACGAAAGGCCGAAGCACTTAGTGCCGCGTACACGACGACGACGACGCGGGCGATGCGCTCCTCCGCCCATCTGCTGGCTCCCCTGTGCAATGCGCACCAAAAGCCCCCGCTGCCGCGCGTGCTTGCTTTCAAACCTGTTCGAACAAAAGCTGTGGTGTTATTTTTCCGGAACTTTTCTTGCGTCACTCCTCATGTTTAGCTCGTGGGTAGTATACACCCTGCTCGTCGATTGCTGTTGCATCTTTATCTTTAACATTAATTTTACTACGCTTTATTCTAACCCCGTAATTCTAAGATGTTGCGTGCGAGCTCATTTTATACGGCTTTAAAGTCCTCTCTCACGTTTTCCACAGTCTAGTCTGTCAACTTTTTCGCGATTTCACAATGTCTAGCTTCACCTCAAGCGTCCTCGCCTGATCCCCAGTACACATCGCTTACCTTTCACAGCAACGTTCAGCTCTCACAGCGTCTCGGCCTCAATCAACTTCGCCGATGCTCGGAGTTTCGTCAGCTTCACACAGATTAGACAATCTCTTACTGATTTGGGCGTATCTCTCGCAGTCTCGCTAATTTCTCATATGCATGCCCTACTTTCAAAAGCTCTTCTCTCTCTAAATATCTTGTACGCTTGTGAACGCGTCTCTATCCAACTATGTCCTTTCCGCATTCGCATATTTTATAAAAATACGCCCCTAAGGTGACGTGCAAAACGCAATTCCACGAAGAAGGCATGCCGCAAGGCAAGCCTCTCGACCTTTAAGTCTCCCTCTCTCTATCTCTCAAGCACTTAAAGATTGAGGAGGAGCATAAACGTGAACTGCGGCTTCTGCTTCGGGTCGAGCGAATACAACAGATCAATGCAGCTCCTGCGCCGACTGTTTCCTTTTTTAATTACAATCCTATATTGATGTCTTGAGATATAAACACGTAGGCGGTATTTTGAACAAGGAGAGAAATAGAACGTTGATATCACAGTTAAGACGTTACACACTCACAACTAATTTAACGCACCTACTAACCAGTAAAGCTTTTTGTTTATTGATTTTGTTGTCTTTCTTAAACCGAGAAAAATAACACAGCATAAGGTGAAAATATGCACGTCTGGCGCTGATTGGCTCGACCTACATATACGAAACCGCTCGCAGCGTTATGTAATTTTTCCGGAATTGGGAGCTTAGAAACGTTCACAATAACAGGACAAACGTTCATGCAATAGACCTCCCATTTATTTTGATGACTTTGCTTTCTTCGTACGAGCTAGTTTTCTTATTTATACATATATATATATATATATATATATATATATATATATATATATATATATATATATATATATATATATATATATATATATATATATATATATATATATACTCAACATAAACATGTTACGTCATACACAATTATTCTACGCCAACAAAGCAAGCAACACTGAAAACAACCATTTCCCCTGTAAGACGAGAGTCAGGTTTAACACTTTAGGTAGGCACTTATCCTCTCAGTGGTTGTCAGTTAAGCCTCGCATAAAGTTCGAGGTGTTCATATCACTTCTCTAGGCATGCAGTGTTCTTTGTCCTGGATGAGGCGTTGTCCTTGACAAACACTCGGGCCGACCGGCAAGTGCAATGAAATTCACTAAACATTCATTTATTGCGTCCACTGTGTCCAGCCGCTATTTGTCGTTTGCAAGGCTAAATGCGCAGATTGCTGCGTGCGTTCTGACAACTGCCTTTCTCACGCTTCGAGTCCTTTCTCACGCCATCGACAGTGACTGACACCGAGAGCGCACACGCGACAAGACGTTTGTTTTAGCGTTCGCGTGGCAGTACCTAAGCCGTTCATCAAGGAAACGCCGCCGCTGGAGCCAGGCCCGCCCTCATTTCGCGTTTGACAAAACGCAATCCTTTTGTCTCACGCCAATCTTCCTTCAAGGTAGCCAGAAGAATTTCCGCGCACGCAGTTGGTCCTGCTCTCAAACAGTGCGCCTTGGTCAAAAAAAAAAAAACACAGATAAGAGACAACCTGGATTTGCGTAGAGTTATTGCCAGCCTATTCTAATTCATAAGCAGGAAAAGGTGTAGGGCTACTGCAGAGTATTCACTATGATTACGGTAGTCGAAAACTGCGGATTGGATTCGTGACTGCTACGATATTGAAACGCTCGCGTGGTTCACAAAGGGGAACAGCCTCTTTGTTTGGCCTAACCTTCGGTTCCGCTGAGCTGCATTGCTTTTCTAAGCTCAGGGGAAAAGAATGCTGCAACTAATAAACTTTTAAGTTCCACATCTACGGCATGAAACACAGACAACTGCCTGTGCCGTGATGAATGAATGCAGGCCGCACCAAGTCGCAGTCGTTTTCGTTTCTTTACAGTTGGGCGACGCAGAAACAAAGAGTATTTACTTTTTCTTCGCGTACACCCGCGCGCCGTATACCGGTTGCAAAGGCTACAGCCACGCTTCGGAGATGACTGGGTGTGTTTCGCCTCGTTCCATTCGTTTATGCCCAATGCATTACGAAGATCTGGATGTTTTCGTCATTTCGCTGCCAGTTGTTCTTGCCGTCATTCGCGCATGTATTTAAAAACGAGCTGCTTTTCAAAACAATCTTTTTTTTTATCGCGCCGAGGCATCGTGAGCGTGGAAAGCCGGAGGATTGCGAAAATAAGAGGAGAGGCTATCAATTGCGCCTGACTCAAAGAGAAAAGATTTTTCTTTTTTTTTTTTGTAAATGACACCTATGCATGCAGGCTCCACGCGATATGGCGACGAGACTTGCTATCAACTTAAATCAGAAAAAAAAAATCAAAATAGATGGCGGGCATTAGGTTTACTAGGTGCGAAAGTACAATGCATCAGATAAGCACGAGGGTATTTCCGCGTTTTATGACGTGATTTCTAGACCACAGGAGGAGAAAAGTGAGCCAGTTACTGAGCCCTGTAATGGGCGAGACATCCAGTGACAAAAGACAAAAGCTTACACTGAAAATGCAGCCACTTTTGTTTCCATGTCAGCTGAAAGGAAGATTGGGTTAGAAAAAAAAAACAAATGAAAAGAATCACGTAATGCCAGCCTTAATCTGATTTGGAACCTCATAATCAACGGCGAAAAGGCAGCCAAGGATAGAAAATACTATAATTTTGAGTCACAACTTATCATAAAGAACACTGCTGGTTAGAGACGAACCGTTTTTCGAGCTTAAAAATAAAATGGCGTTGTCTATTAGAGAAACAATATATCTGTAATGATGGCATATTATTTGTTATCCAAATTATGCCCTTACCTTATGACAATGAAAATGTAACATCTGTTACTCAGAATCGTGGCTGTATGCAATGTACAGTGCAGGTATATGAACTACAGTTCGCTCTAAATAACATAAAGGGCATATCTTAAGTTGCTATACGGCAATATACAGCTATTTCTTTGTTAATGAACATGTGTAAGGAGGTGTTTGTGCTCTTCAGTGAGTACACCATATAGTAATAGGTTGGAACAATGACCTTTCCACGATCCGAAATTTCAAATGTAATATAGTTTCAGTTATTCTTGTGGTATGATATTTCAATAGCCAATTTATTATTGTGGAATCGTATGCAAAATTTTTCAATGAGCCACGAGATGAAGCAATTACAAAGAGGATCAGCATGCATTCAAAACTGCAACGCTGAAAACAAGACAAGTGCGGCGGGTATTTAGAGACGAAGTGCCTTCGGGGCAGAACGCCGAGTCTTCCAGCTCTACTCATTTTGTGAATTTCCTAGACTTTGCCAGTGAACTGCTGTTTCCTCCTTCACTGTGATGGAGATGGAGTCTCACATGCGTCCGCCGGACTCGGCAGTGCCCGCGGCGGCTGCCTCCAGGAAGCGCAACGGCACCGAGAGCGACACTGACAGCGACGACACCATGCAGTACTATGTAAGCAGTGAACATTCTTGTGACGACACCTTCGAGCTGGTGCGTAGTCGGAAAGCAAAGCGAAGGTTTCTCAGCGCATCCTCGAATTTGAGTGAGTCCACCGTGAGATCTTTGCGGAATACCGAGGAGCTCTCCATCCTGTTCGCGCCAGTCCTCGCTACTGACAACCTGAGACGTCTCAACAGGCAAGCCATGTCTTCACATCTAGAGGCACTGGTTCCGAATGAAATCAAAGACATCAGAGTGAACACCCGTAAGAACGTCCTAGTGATTGACGTAGAACATGCGGCTGCGTTGAATTCTTTGCGCAATGTCACGGAACTTGACGGGATGAAAGTCCGCCCTCATATTCCGCTGGACAAACAAGTCAGTATTGGCGTAATTTACGATGTTGACGAGGCCATTGTCGACTCCGATCTGTCGATCCTAATCAAGCCGGCTACAGAAAACACCATCATCACAAACGCGTTTCGTCTCGGCACGTCACGGTGTGTTAAGATAACATTTAAGGGCGAATCCCTCCCATCGCATGTAAAAATGAGCCATTTCCGACACGCAGTTCGCCCGTTTATACCAAAACCACTACAGTGCTGGAAGTGCATGAAGCTTGGA
Source organism: Dermacentor albipictus (assembly GCF_038994185.2). Classification (NCBI taxonomy): domain Eukaryota; kingdom Metazoa; phylum Arthropoda; class Arachnida; order Ixodida; family Ixodidae; genus Dermacentor; species Dermacentor albipictus. The sequence continues at coordinate 60,381,157 of NC_091823.1, forward strand.
AATGTGAGTAGTGTGTGCAATAATACTACCGTCTGTTCTCGCTGCACTGGGCCCCACACAACTAACACGTGCGAGGCCAATGTGCTGAAGTGCACAAACTGCAGCGGCCTTCACGATGCATCCTTGAAGGAATGCCCTTTGATTCTAAAAGAATTGGCGATACTGAAGAAAATGGTTAGAGACCACTCGTCTCACCGAGAAGCAGCAACATCTATTAGGCGACGATGATCACGTCGCCGACGTCGATCAAGACACTCCAAAGCCTCAGCAGAACGCCAGCCACGTAGATTGCTACCCTCTCTTCCGCCCAGGCCAAACGCAGTCAGCTCAAAGGACGAAAGTGCATCGAACAGCACGGCTACTGACGTTTGGCCTGCATTCCGGAGGCTACATGCCCCTACTGAGCGAAATCAGAGTTCTGAAGCAAAAGTTCAACACTTCGTCTGTTCCTGATAAATTGTCAGACCAGGAGCAACAAATTGTAGTCATGATCAGCTCTCTGGTGAGTGCTATTCGTGTTCTTCTGGACAAGCTACAGACACCAACAGCTCGAAGTGCATTGCAAGTGCTGGATGCCATCAACCCGGTTGTAGCGAGCCTTCAGAAGTCCAGTGCTTGAGACCTTCTACAGGAGAACCATGGCTCATCGACAGCAACAGCGATCGTTCCGGGGTGATGTAAAAAGTGCCTCCATATTCCAATGGAATGCGAGAGGCCTGAGGTCACGTATTTCGGATTTTCGACAGTTCGTGTTTGACAACACATTTCCTACACTGGTGATCTGTGAACCGAGCTTATCAGCCTCCATAAAACTATCAGGATATGAACCTTTTGTTTCAACCACGTGTGTCCGTAGTAGTAACGTTCTGGTTTACATTCGCAAGGACCTTTCGTATTTTTCCCAACCCGTAGCGCTACACGACGGTAACCAATACGTCTGTGTTACTGCGAAAAAGAAGAGGCTGTCTTTTACTCGTATTGGAGTCTACCTTTCCCCAACAAGTCAGTTTGATAGCAAAAGACTAGAAGATATTATGGCTGCTACTCCCGGTCCTTGGATAATAACAGGGGACTTAAACGCTCATAACCATATATGGGGAAGCTCCAGGAAAAATTCTAGGGGCAGGTCACCAATAGCCTTTGCATCAGGCCAATACCTGTGTCTTCTAAATGATGGAAGCCCGACATTTCTGCAAGGAACCACATACAGCAGCTGCCTTGACTTTGGTGTCACGTTGCCTGACTTCGAGCGTGCAGTGGTTCACTGTTATTGAAACCCATGGAAGGGATCATATTCCGACCTGTGTGAGAATCGATGGACTACACGCCGCATTACGGGTTGTATCTCGCCAAATTGACTCGCCAGTCTTTCAAGATCGTATATAAGGCACATGCAAGAAACGTATCGCACGCAAATTAGAAGACATAATTGCAGACGCGATGCAAGATTGCAGGCGTTGCTTCACACATTCAGCAAGGCGTACAGAGAATGACATTGAGTTGGAAAGGCATCGTGCACTACGTCGCCGAGCTGAAAGGAGGTACAAGCGCACGAAATCAATTCTTGACCTTAGAAAAGCTCGGCGCATGCAAAAGAAGACGAAGCGCCGAATGGATAAGCTAGCGGATCAAAGATGGAAATGCTTTTGCGAGTCACTAGATCCCCGCAAGCCATTGTCCCGTGTGTGGCGTACCCTGGGGTCTCTGCTCAAGTCCCCAGCAAGGACGCCCTTTCAACGCCCTCGCTCTCTATCAAAACTACCGTGAGATAGACGTTGCAGAGGAATTTTGCGCGAAAATCGCTGGCGCCGCAGTTTTAGTCCCTGACATGACCTTAGGCGACATCCCCGGTCCACGAGGTACAAGTATGGATGATCCATTCTCTATGGAAGAGTTAAAAGCTGCTATGGCGCTCTGTAGGGGTTCGTCTTCACCAGGGCCCGATGGCATAACATATGCTGCTTTGCGCCACCTAGATCAAGAAGCACGAAGAAAACTCCTCAACCTTTTTTAATGGTTCATAGCGAGATGGTGTCGTCCAACAGGAATGGAAACGCAGCCGCCTGGCACCGCTGCTAAAACCAGGAAAGTCACCACTCGAACTGGCATCATATCGGCCTATAGCACTTGCCAGCTGCGAAGCTCATGGAATGTATGATACTCACGCGTCTGGAATGGTGCCTTGAACACCACAAAATTTACCCTGACTCTATGGCGGGATTTCGACGAGGCCGTTCATCGATTGATAGTGTCATCGATCTAGTATCATCTGTAGAACAGCAAAAATCTTGGAAGCTATTATCAGTAGCACTATTTCTTGACGTGAAAGGCGCTTACAACAACGTTTCCCATAAAATCATTCTATACGCACTTTTGACAGTTGAACTAGGAGGGCGAGTATATCGATGGATCAGTAACTACTTGATACAAAGGTCCTTGTTCGTACGTACGGAAGATGGTCCGACAACCGATCACTACACATGCTGAGGCGTTCCCTAGGGTGGTGTTCTAAGCCCTATTCTTTTCATCCTCGCGCTTCTTGGGTTGGCCGAATCCCTATACCGGAAACAGTGAGTGTTTCAAATCTACGCCGACGACATCTGCATCTGTACATCAGCGGTCACTCGCCTGCAGGTTCGCGCAAGCTTAAGTTTTGCTTGTATAAAATTATTATGAACTCGAAGTCGTAAATTCCTTGTATATGACGATATTTAGGTACCGGTTCTTGCTTCACTGCACAATTCCTCAGATAGCAGGGACGGCCTCCGGCACATATTTAAGACTCGTACAGTTGAGGCTGCTATAAGTAGGATCCTTCGTTATAGGGATTTCTATTGTAATAAACATTTATGAATCAATAACTTATCTTACATGCCCAGGAACAATCAACGAGTGAATAAATAATAATAATAATTGTAATTATAATAATTAGTCATTAATAATTAGTCGCGAACAATATGTAAGAGAAAGTTTCAGAACGCAGGCTTAAGGCTTGTGTGTGTCGCCGCGTGGTTGATATTGGCAGGCTCGGTAACAAAGTGAACCAGTTAGCAAAACAGAGAACTTGGTCTCAGAACCATCAGGGAAAAAAACAATATATTATTCATATATTGTAGTATACAAAGGAATAACATATATATATATATATATATATATATATATATATATATATATATATATATATATATATATATATATATATATATATATATATATATATATATATATATATATATATATATATATATATATACATATATATATATATATATATATATATATATATATATATATATATATATATATATATAAAAATTATGGGGTTTTACGTGCCAAAACCACTTTCTGATTATGAGGCACGCCGTAGTGGGGGACTCCGGAAATTTCGACCACCTGGGGTTCTTTAACGTGCACCTAAATCTAAGTACACGGGTGTTTTCGCATTTCGCCCCCATCGAAATGCGGCCGCCGTGGCCGGGATTCGTTCGATCCCGCGACCTCGTGCTCAGCAGCCTAACACCATAGCTACTGAGCAACCACGGCGGGTATATATATATATATATATATATATATATATATATATATCATGAGCCATTCCACTCTGTGAAAATGGATGACCAGCTAAGCTGTTTAGCACACGTCACAGAGGTGACACGGAATTTGTAACAAAGGTACGAACCCATTTACCGTGATTTCTATATACGTTCGCGTGGACGACAGGACCACCGCCTCGAGGAGCCGGAGGAAACTAAACACGCGTAACGTTTTGACCTGACCGCTATCATGGGAGAGCGGAAGGAAAGTAGATACGCAATCGCTTTGAACGCCGGCAAAGAGAAGGTGGTGTGAAGGTAGACATGTCGGACGCGTGTCAAAGTATAGTATCTGTTCTTATCAGCTGAATATGTGATACGTGTTCTGTTTGGACCCTAGATATTAAACTCATTTTTGCCAGTTGACAGAGTGCTTGAAGCCTGATTCACCTCCACCGCGGGTCGGCCCGGTATTGCACCATCTTTGGGATCGGCCTACGGTTTTTGCTCGCGCAGAATAAAATGCATGGAATCCTAGCCATAAACAGCTTCGCTGTAGAAGAACACCAACGGAAATGACGAAAGAGAGCGGCAGAAACGCGACAGAGCGTGACAAACCGTCGACGTTGTCGAAACGTGCACTACTGAGGTTTGGACACCAGGCCAGCGTTCGATGCAGGCACTCCGACGTGACAAATCAAGCTTGCGCACAATTGTGCAGTGCTGTTCTGTCTAAGTAGGTAGCTGCGAAAAGCTTGAGGTATATATTGCCCTAGTAACGCCAAAGGAGCGTCGTCCCTATGTAATTTGTGGTCGGGCTTTAGTGAAAAGTGCGCTTCGGGGAGTCAGTGATAGGAGCGATAGGACTTTCATCAGCGATGCGGAGGAAAATGGCTGAAAAGTACCAATGTCTGCTAGCCGACGACGTAGCTCTGGAATAATTTTAACCACTTGGGGTTTTTTAACGGGCACTTGAATCTAAGTGCACGGGTGTTTTCGCATTTCACCCCCATCAAAACGGGGCCGCCGTGGCCGGGATTTGATCCCGCGACCTTGTGCTCAGCAGCCCAACACCATGGCCACTGAGCAACCACGGCGGGCAAAACATTGAAAGCGATTGCAAAGTTCTGCGTTCTGCCTAAGCTCTTCCGATGGCGTTCAAGAGATACGTGGGGCGACTTGTTGGTGCAAAGTAGGCCACCATGCAACTGTTGCTGCGCAGTGTAAACAGCCCTCGTAGCTACCAGGCGCCTCGCCACACACGCGTGATGAAGAGGCGGAAGAACCTTCCTGAAGGACCTGCTACATAGCCCGCAAGGGAGCTTCACGCCCCGCATTTCTAAGAGTTCCTGAACTGCTTGACAGCCGGCGAATACCCCAGTGAGAGTTAAAGACGCTCAGGCGGAGCCATTGTCAGCCTCGATCGTCAGCCTAAATCTACCTGTAGCTAAAACACACCACCAACACTGTCAGGCCAGGACCGGAAGGCAGAACGCTTCTCTGGCTTTGCTGCGAAGCCAATTGTGAGGAGCGTGAGGATGCGCCCACTTGGCTTCGTCATTTTTCGCTGCCGAATGCACTGCGGGCCTCTCGCGTCTCTGCAAATGCCGCCGACGACGCGAACGCACCTGGAGTGTCCGTATAATTGCAATCGCCATAGAACAAATTATAATAAATGCCGTGCATCAGGCGTGCTGCATCTCTGGTAGCGTGTCCTCGCTTAAAATAGCGTGACGCTCTCGTATGCGGAGGTCGAGGAAACTGTGCTATAGGTCATTGATTTTGATTAAATACGCGTGATGCGACTCACAGTTACACAAAAAGAAAAGCTCAACTGTACGTGCGTCTTCAAAGCCAGTATAGTGAAACATGTGGAGTGCTAACACACCGTATGTGGGGCGGCGAAATCAGACGGGACAGACGAGACGAGATAAGCGGCCAAGGCCCCAGTAAGCGCGCGTTTGCTGTCGCATATTTCGCGAAAGGTGGTTATAAATTTCGCGTAAGTGCAGCGAACGTTTACATTTAGACGCACTCACGACAGTGACATTTCCCTAGTATGAAACAGGGAAGGGTCGGCGTTTTCCACGAGGAAAACGCTGCAGCAGGTGTTATAAATTGGTCTAAATGCCATTAACGCCCCCGTTCTCTCTGTTCCGGGATCTCCCGTGCAAAGCGCGATTTTAAACAGGTAGCGTGACGAAAACAAAACGAAGGTAAACGAAATTATTTTCTCCACGTGTACTGCGGAGCAGCTATGCTGGAATCTTATTATTGTTATTCGTCGTAACCTAGTTCTGAACTGCGCAAGAGCAAGACGTGACGTGCTTAGGGAGAGTGCCCGCGTATACGCGACTCATTCCGTACATGCACCGCACATCCATCACGCGAGGCGGGGCGACCTGACGGCTCCGAAAAGTCGGTCTCCTACGTGCCACTCTGGCTGTGTATACTTCAGGTCGACCTTTACAATTCCTGAATGAGCGCGAGCGCGCGCAAATATAACGCGCCGAATTCGAATCTTCCCCAGGAAACGTCCCACGGGCCCCACGTATACCCCTTCTTCGGACAACTCCGAGTTATAAATTCTTCAGCTGTGGCGGCCGCGCGTAAGGCACTCGGCTCTGCCTTGCAGCGGATTCTATGCGTGCTGTCGCTGCATGTGTGAGGCGCTTTGAACTCGCGCTAGTGTGACTTCTGTGCCATCCCGTGCACCCGCGTGAAAGCGGGGCGTATGAAAGACCGGACGTATAGCGTCAGCGGCACGCCGCACACGGGTGAAGAAATGATTATTCCGGCTCGTGAAACTGTCAGAGCGGGTAAAGCGCGCGCACAATGGTGGAATCGCACATGCCGGAGGAAGTCGTCACCTATGTACGCGAAGGATATACAAAGGAGCGCCTGGAATGGCGGAAGTCTCGAATGCAAACATGACTGGAGAAAGGCGTGGCCTAAGGCTTGTGAAGAAGACGGCCCTCCATTAGTTTTCTTTACGCAAGCTGCGGTAAACACCAGCTGTATGCATCACGTTTTGCGTCAATGTCTGAAGAGATTGTACGTAGATACAGGAATATAAGCACAGTGAAGAGAGCGACCGCCCGGGACAGGCTTTGGTTCCGGGTTTGATATCCAGACAAGGACGAATTTTCCCTCAACTGCAAAGCAATTACTTTGAGAAACCCGTATTAGATTTTCTTTGTAGCTTCCTGTTACACTCAAGTGGATCATAGACTTCCCTTTCATGAGTCTTACTCCATTTTGCGGGCTCCCGCCGATGATCTGCGATATATCACAAAGGCATCTTAAAGGCCGCCCTTCTGCCATACTCATTTAGTTACTTCGTGACGCTATCTTGCTTTCCCTCCCTCCTCACGTGATCGCACTTTCGATCAGCCTACCCGACAGTATTGTGACATATACGGATCGCGCGAAACGTTGGCTAAAACAAACTACTTTGAAACTCAAACGTGACGCCTAACTTACAGTACGTGGTGCAATCGCCTCTTTTTCTTCACTATATGCATGTGTATATCTTCAAACTTCACTATTTCGAGCATTCTAAATATTCATATTTCTTATCGTTTTATGCTGTTTTATGATTTTGATTAATATTCACCCGATCTCGTGTGTACAACGCCCTGCTTTCCCATTAAAGCACGTGCATATTCGTACTACGTTTGTAAGTTAATACGTTTTCATTATTTTGTTCCCACCTCTTCTTATGTAGTGCCTTCGGGCTCTCAAGGCGAAAATAAATTATACGAAAAACATGCGCGGGAGCCTATGAGCAGTGCGTCTCAATCTTTATGGAACATGTTGGCGCTAGTTCAAACTTGATAGTCGTTTTTTATAAACCTCTTAACGCGCTGCTTCCAATGACTTTTTTTCTTTTCGTTAAGCCCCGAAGAAAATTCGGAACGATTTGCCATCCGAGTGTTCTCACAAAACAGCCAACACTTCTTTTTTAGTATGCAGGCAAAAAGAATTAACCAAATTCGAGTGTTACTGCCCTGCTATCTTCTATATAGCAATGCCTATACAGTCATAATGTATGGTACCATGATTTGCTTATACTCTCAATCTTGAACGCTTTACTGCCGCATAGCATTCTGCGAGTAAAATACACAAAACACGTAAAAGCTCGACGAAAAAAAGGATGTGTTAATGAGCTTTCTAAATAGAGTAATGACAAACCGTGCAAATAAAATTAATGCTCTTTTCGCGACTTACACTGGGCTTGAACGATCACGGTGTCATAGTTAGCTCCGCTAACTTCAATACGAAACGACCTCTTGAGGCCACTTAAACCCGCTACGTTGAATTTCGTACAGATTACCCACTTTCTTGGTGTCTCGTATATGTGGATAAAATATGCGGCTTAGAAAATTATGTCATCTGTGTATTAATGCGATTAGCATTCTTAGGATACTTCCTGAACATTTCGTTAGCTACGTATCCGTGTATTTAACCGTTTTCTCGCCAACTTCAGTCACTGGTTAGACCATTGTGTAATGGAGGGCATCATGCTGTAGTGCTGAGGGAACCGGGTTCGTAGCCAACTTGACTGTGAAAAATTTTGTGAATACCTATTCCCTGACTTTCGATAATCTTCTGTACCCAGTGTTCACCGTTTATAATTCATCACAAACCACTCTCAATAGTCTACCTCTGTCAACCCTTCCATTTAGTGTATTGTACGTTTATGTATGTCCTGTTGCGTTTTTACCTTTGCAGCTTTTGTTTGCTTGTTTCCAGTTGTACAAAATCAACAATGTGTGGTTGTTGGCTTTATTTGTGCGTTCTTAAGCACTTTTACACGTGTTTGTATTGCCCCCCTCCCCCCCAAGTGCAATGCCCTCGAGCCTTCAAGGTGATGATTAATGAAACAAAATGAACTTGACTGACTGGATGTGGGGTGCTGGGTACGTGCCACTCTTCAATGAACCTCTTGTATGCCAACTTAGGTCACTGGGGCTGTGCCACTAAGTATGTGGAGCGATTCAATGACAAGAAGAACGCCGTTAATTCTTTTTTCGGTGCTGGGTGAAATCGAACCCGCGTCACGTCTATTCTGACAATCTTACCTGAATATATGTTCACACACGCGCCGCAGGCGCACTTTGCGGCGGCGCCATTAGATGGCGCAGCCTGTCCAGCGATAAGCGCTAGAGAGGATCCCGTCTACATGCATACGCGCCTCATACTTGAGGCGTTTCGGCGTTAGTAATAAATACGCTGTGTCGCTGCATTGCTTCAGTGCTAATGGCATTAACGTCAACATTCATTGGGAGACAACTTCTGCCGGACGCTTTTTTTGCTTCATCTGTGCGCCTCTAAAGCTTCGACCGCATCGCGGCCTCGTCTACGCGTTCGGAGCTTACTACACGCGCATGTGTCGGGACTCAGTACAGTGCATCTTCATCTGTTGTCTTTTGTGCCACAATTATATGCGGACTTACTTTGTTCCTTTATCTAAATCAACTCTATATTTTCATAACCTGAGACGTATTTTTTTAATTTGCAATATCTTTCTTAATATTATGACTATTCCGCGAAAAAGAATATAGCCTTCAACATCATAGGTGACTAAATTTATTTTATTTTCATATCAATAAAAAAGCTGAGGCAGTTATTTAAGCTTCGTCAGTTACATTATATACAGATTTTTTTTAGTATGCTGTTCGTCGCTGTTATCATCACCGCTGCGCAGTTTATTCACGAGCTCAAACTGATAACATATGCTGGTAACCACGCCCATGCGGCTGCAGGTGCATTATGCATCTGCGTCGGGCTGTGCCCTTGCAAAGCGCCATACATCATTAGATATATTTTTTTTCTTACTGCGAAGGTATATATCGCTCTCCAATTCGTCCGCTCGTCCGTCTGTTGCCTGAACGACAAAAACTCCCCCGGTGCCACCCCATCCGCATGCATGAAAAAAGAAAAAGAGAGCGGCGCGATTGGCTACTCCAGTAGTGACGTCGTTGCTCTCCGTCGCAGCCGAGCGCGCGTGCAGCTGTTTCTGCCTGGCTCCAAAATGGGTAGGCCACGCGTCATACGTACTACTGAAGAGCAGGCAGCTTTCGATCAACAACGCTGCGAGCAAAACCGGGAACGAACGTGTCTACGCCGTGCCGATGCTGTAGCCCAAACGCAAGGACAGGCTCGTGCAGCCGAGCGCAAGCAGCAACTGCCTACCGAGGATCCGGCAGCCATCCAAGCCGTCGTTTAATGAACCGTCGGGATTAACCCAGTGATAAACACCGGGGCCGCAAGTTTCAGCTTTGCTGGTTAACCATCTGTAGAAAGTGCTGGGGCATTTCTTTTTGTTTTGGTTTTTTGCCACTGTCAACACGCATGCTTCATACTCAGCGCTCGTCCTTGTCACCTCGTTTCCGTGCGTGTCCTTTTTTCGCGCTGGCGCCTTTTCAAATATGTACCAACACGTCCAATTCGCCACATCTATCAAGTTCATTTCTAGTAAAAAGGGCTATTTCTCGTCCTGTAGTCTGTCCGACCCATGCGCTAACGCTTCAAGCATCGCGGTCTCAGTATATATGCCGTGCTCGAGAACTTTCTGTCTCCGGGCCAAGCAGCTACGTCAAGAAGTCAGCGTGTTGTTCGGTGGGCTCCCGCCATCCGCCGGCCATAAAATACGTCTCGTCAGCTCTTGCGGTCTGAATGAAGATGCCAGTCAGGTTTGTACCGAGATGCTGTGAGTATTCAAGTATGCAGTAGGGCACACATTTCCTCCCACCAACGTGAACTGCCGGCCTTGCACATTCTTGCCGACCAAACAACGGAGTTCCTCTGGCACACAGCTGCTGGGAAGATTGAGGTTCCGGTCTAATCCGGGTACGCAAGATCAGCGCTCGTCCTTGTCGTCACGTCTCCGCCCGTGTGTGTGTGTGTGTGTGTTTGTGTGTTTTCCTGCTATTATTTTAAATATGCCCAATCCGCCCCACTTCACACCGACGTTTAAGCACGCCTGTGCGGTCGGCTCGCGAACTCGCCATACAAAGGCTGCTACTGTGAAGGTGAAATTTCCTCTATTAGTCGGCACTCTGTGTGCTTTAATGAGACCCAAATTATTCATTGCATCTTTAATGAGCTTCAAAAGATAACAGTGGAGTTTCTGGATGCTCGCCATTATGAACTTTGCAAAGGGAAATATGGAAATCTAGAGAACATTGGCTTGATAAGAAAGGTATATATTTACCAGACACTTTACTATGGATCTCATTCTTCACGCGCATTTCCCACCGACCGGTAGTTGTCGAAGCAAGGTCATGGCGAGAGCCAGTTTACTAACATCTAAGGAGAACAATGAGCACCGCTTAAATCAAGCTGCCATTTCAGGCCTTTCCGACTGCTGTAGGACGGCTTTGCATTTTATGCACCAAGACTTATTGTAGAGAGAGCGGAGTGGTAAGCGAGGCACACCGGCGTGCTCTTGCTGCTGTTGCTGTCACTCCTTAGCGTTCGCTGCCAGTCGGGCAAGACCAAGCAACTCGCACGACTCGGTCGAGCGTTTAAAGGCTTTCTTTGTTCTTTGCTTGTTACGGGATGGCAGCCCTAAAGCAACGACAAGCCAGCCAAACAAAGGAAGTGCGTATCCTACCGATCACTGCTGTGGCCGTCGTCTTCATGTGCGATCCATTGGATTACCACTTTGCCTTTCATTCTCCAACTCGTTTCTTTCTTAATTTTGATATGCTTATGTACATACTATGCATCGAACCATCTTACATACTCTGCGTAATGCTAAGAAAAACTGTAGGAGGAGCCGTTAAAATGAAGAAGAGCCAATAACCTATTAGGGGGCAATGCTTTTCAATGCGTATGCTTTAAACGCCGTTTCTTTTAACCTTTAAGCAGCCTTTGAAGCGAGTGACGATGCAGTCCTCCTATATCACTAAATTAAGCTAATGTCAAAACATTCGAGAGTAGTTGATTAATCCCAACTATGCCACCGAATTTTCGCTGAAAAAGAAATCTCGAAATGTTCAGGTACAGTCGAAGGGTAGGTAATCGAGGAAATGGAAGTCACCGTAAGAGAGTAGAGAGGAAGGAAAGGGACCAATCACGTCCTGAAAACGGCAATATCAGTACCTCTTAAACCATCATGAATCGCATTGAAGGGCGAGGTTCTTTCAGACTATGGTGTAGCGAGAAATGAACTAATGTGAGCTTGTAGCCTTCAAAGCTTAGAAACATGAAGTCACATCGGCAATACACTGTCTTGATTAAGTTTGTATACCATCTAATACGAACTTTCTACTCGCTTCCATTTTTTGCAATCAGCGGAGTCTCGGTGTGTTGCCTCAGTATTTCCAAGACAGCGTATCCGGACAGCCTTCAAGGCTTTTATCGTGCCGTTAAACATCGGCACTATATCCTGAAACGTCTCTGGAGACTAATTGCCCCTGTAGCCAGATACGCTTTCTTCTGCCTCGTGTAACGCCTCCAGAGTCAATTTCCAAAGAAACGACCAGCGCAGCTGATTCGCAGTCTCGCGCTTGCATACCTAGTGTCTGCTACGTCAATTTAGAAGAGCAATCTAAAGTGCTCAAGCGTTTACCGTATGGCGCGGACATTATTAGCCTATCTGCGATCGATCGTAGCACAGGTGGCAACTGCCGCCGAATTCATCGCCAGGCTGCGATGAAAAATGCCTCTTACTGTCCTTTCTCCCTGCTTTCGCATCCGATGCCGTTCGAGCGATATTGTCGCAATCGCAGCGTTCGGCCGACCCATACCGGTCCTCAGTACGGGAAAAAAATGCCTAAACATGTCTAAAGAAGCAAATGTTCGCCTCTGCTTATGCCGCTGCTGCCACGCCACCGTCACTCCGCTGGGTCATTTCGAGGCTGTTGGCTGCTGCTACGATGGCGTCCGAAGGACGCGGCAGCCTTTCGTAGTCTCGGGAAAAAAAGGCTCGCGCAGCAGCAGCGGCAGCGAGCAATTTCATCGCACGGGCCATTGGGCCCTTTGTGCGGAGCGTTATTCGAAGGAAATCCCCGCTCGGCCGCCGTTTTATCACGCCCTTCCACGTCTCTCGCTCGCCGCCTTCTCCTGTATGGTACGCAAGAAGTAAAAGGTTACACCGAAAGCGGCGCCGCGTGCGGCCGTTTTACTTGCTTTTCCTGTTTTCGGTCACCCTCGACCGACCGACCGGCCGGCCGGCCGATCGACAGCGACCGGACATTCGAGAAGGTGAGAAGGGGGGGGGCGGGGGGGGGGGCGCATAGTGGCGCGCGCTCCCCTGTGCACTACGCGGACCCTGTTCCTTGCTTTAGCTCGAGCCGCCGGCACTGCTATTATATTGGCCGCGTGCCGCGCAAAGCGCGCACGCTCCGACCTGCGGGGAATGTCGGGGCGGATGAATTCTGGCTCGCCTTGCTCGCGTGCCTTGCTCTGTCGCCGTCGGCCGGCAGGGGAGCAAGCAAGCGAGAAACAAAAAGAAGCATAGAAAAGAACCTAAGCGTACGAATAACGCAAGATACAAGAACGGAGGAAACGGATATGCGCGGCGTAATTCTACTGGGCGGCAATTTGCGTCGTGCGGAGTGGCAAATGCCCAATGAACCGCAGCTATGACATGCGGAGTCCGTGATCAAGTTCGTATATCGTGCAGTGCGCGAACTTCTAGCGTCCTGCTTCTTGTACCGATTTAAACGCATGTGTTGCTCTTTTTTTTCTCTCTCTCTCTCGACGGGAGATTCACTACGACCGAGATTCCCTCGAAGGAAATAAAAAGTGACACAAACACCACATCTACTGATGTACAAGACGTGTTATAAGATGAAAGACCTGTTGATATTTATTGACTGAGGCGAGTTTGGGAAGTTTGGCCAGTGATGGGCCTGCTAACGAGCTAACATCAAAAAAGAACCTCGGTGAGTAATACATGAAAAGAAAAAGAGAGAGAGGGCGCGGGGAAAAGAAATCTACATGTAAGTCAAGCATAACCTCCGATATTCATGCATACTCACAGAGCACGATATATTTAGGACACATGAATATCCAATATTAAAGTCAGTGCAGAATAGGACAGAGGTAGAAACAGAAAAGTCCGACTTGCTACCCTTCACTGTAAGAAAGGAAAAAATGAATTTAAATAGATAGGAAGGGAAAATTAGGGATCATTTGAGAAACAGAAATCGGCGCACAAAGCTCTGAGGTGGTTCGCGTCACTGTCACAGTTTGTCTCGCAGGCCTGAAGGCCTCAGGAAGTCAGCTTGCTCACTAGGTTCCTTAAATGCATACGTTAATTGTGAGCAGTATCCTAATACTTTTCGCTCTGACTAGCGTGGTGCATAGCAACTGACTCTCCGTGCTATCACGCTGGCAGATATCATTTCACCACAGCCAACCATGGCAGCTAGGGCTCTTAGTAATTCGGATGAAGAAACGAGTGTGAATCGGTAAACACGATACCAAGCCACGCCTTAGTACACGTTTACAACAGTTTCTTCACACCTTGGTAGTCAACAATAACAGCGCGCTACTACAAATAGTGCATGTAAGTCAGAGACACCCCATTCAAAACAAAGTTAAGGAAAGTATTGTTTCAAGTCCATATGATCATACAGAAAGGGAAATTCTGAATGTGCACGGGGCATGGCACCATTTGAGAGACTACATAAGGTCTACAAGAAGGTCCTGAAGTACAGTGGCAGCCTGTATTTGCCTGTATGTATGGCCATCCCATCCGCGTCACATTACTTGGAGTGGACTCCTGATCATTACGGAGTCGAAGGGAATCATAGAGCCCAGGACGTTGCTCAAAAACTCCCGTCCGCACCCCCTCCCCTCCTTCCCTCCTCTTGGAAACGCCACCCATACCGCGACTACTGAAATCACAGCACAAAAAAGAACGTCTGGAGTATAGGGCTGAACAGTACAGCAAGCTTACTGCTGCTTCCGCAAAATGTGGCGCATGGTTCTATATATATCAGATGTACTTTCGCCCCACACCTCACATATCATAGAGAGAGAAAGAAAAAGAAAAGTCTAATTATGCGAACTCCGTAGAGGTCAGCCTAAGGTACATTGCCTATATAGCTAGCTGCTCTGCGCTAGGGGAAAGAGAAGAGGTAAAAAAAGAGGGAAGAAAGATTGGCGTGATGGGTGGCAGTGACGACCGAAGGAGGATGTAAATATACAACGAGCAATCACGTCTACTAAAAGCCTACAGTTGAGGCCCGAACTTTTTAAAAAGTGAAAGAATGCATGAATAGCCAGAAAGTGCGATTTAACGTCTCGCCAAGCGCCTAAAATAACGTCCTGCGACAACGGTGGGCTGTCGTGGCGCGTAAGGTCATTGCTCAACTTTTGTCGGTCTTCAACGTGCTGAGAGCGGTCACACAGCTAATAACCTATGTCTTATTCACATTGCACAGGTCACAGTCTGAAAACTCAGTGCGTCGCATGAGATACAAGTACCCGCGCCTAAACGCCGCTCCCACCCTAAGTCTCTGCAGAAGTCTGGCACAGCTGCGCAGAATTTTCGGTGGTAGCCTGAATTTCAGGGTGTGTCCACTCTCTGTGGCGATTATCCGGATTGTGCCAGTGCTTTTTTGTCACTTTTCTGGTGACACTTGAGAGAGGGCAGTTGGCACATACCATAGAGTTTCAGACAATTACTAGAGGGAACTGTGGGTGGCGCTAGTGCCTACGAGAGCTGCAAGCTGGGCAATTCAGCTAGCATGGAAATGATGGCTAATACATGGATTTGCCTAAACTTAGTCCTTCTGGCTTTAAATGGCTGCGTGATATTGAAAATTCACCATTTTTAAAGAAAATACTGCGTTAAAAATAATCAAATGAGCTGTACTAAAATTGTCCGACGGCAGCTTTTGAACGAAGGACCTCTAGCACAGAAGGCCGATATTTACGACGCTTGGACAAGCGTAACTGTTCAATTAGCAGTGATTATGCGTGCTCGCAGAGTCTTTCTACTTTCGCCATTAATAAAAGTATAAATTGCTCTGGAATTTAGGCCAATTTAGGGCCAAATAAATCGCAATAAATGAAGCCATAAGAACGTTTGAAAACCCAAGCACGATGATCACACCGAGTCCATGTCCTACCCATCATTCCCATGGTGGTTGAACGATCGCAGCACCGAAGTTCCCTCTAGTAATTGTGGGCAACTCCATGCCACATAACACCGCGAACAACATGCCATCACTTCGGGGCTTACCCAGACAACGTGCATACCATGTGGGTTTGCGCAAAAAGTTCCAACCATTTATACGGTAGTAGTAGTAGTAGTAGTATAAGACTTTTATTCAGCCAAAAATTACAGGCCGAGCATATCGACCGCCTGGGCGGCCAGTCGACGCTGTTCTTCTTCACCTTCAGCGCCAAGCCAGTCGAGCCAGGTGGTGATGGAAAGCGAAGGGGGAGGGTAGGAACTTGATTGCTGAGCAGTCGGACAGTAGAGTAGGCAATGGGATAGGTCTGCATAAGTAGACGGGCAGTTGGGACAGGAGGGGTCGGAGCGATAGCGATAGAGAAAGAGGCGGGAAGGGGTAACCAGTGCATTCATTTGGATGTGCCGCAGAAGGCGAGCCTCCGGCACAGTGAGTGATGGATGAGGGGGAGGGTAGAGGCGCTCGTCGAGACGGAGCTGGAGGTAAACTTCCTTGATAGTGCGGCGCAGGGAGAGTCCCCCAGAATCCTGCGAGGGCCCCGACCAGGGGATCAACGGTGCCCGGTTAAAAACATCACGGGCGAGCTGATGGGCCAGCTCATTGCCGTCAATCCCCGAATGCCCAGGGACCCTTTATACGGTACAAACATTTGTTAATGCGCACTGTTCGCTCACATAGGTAAAGCAGACTGGCACACACAAACTTATAGCCCGACTCGCGGCATGTTCGCAGTACTCACTGATACTTGCGTAGCTGAATTCTTCGGCATTCTTTGCTATCTTCCACTGTTCAACCTATTCTCCCCGCACATTCACAGCCGATTTATAGTACTAATAGGATGGTGCTTTGTAACAAAATTTATGATAGGCCACTTGAGAAGGTGAAGACTTTAAATGAAGTAGGTTCAGCAACTTCGTGAAGCCTCCCCCCCCCCCCCTTCCCAGCAGGAGTAATCACAACACAAACCTTCCCAGCGCAGGCTTCGCGGAATAAGCTTGATGAAAAGTGCTGTTCACTGTTTTCTTTGTTTTTTTTTTTTCATTTGTTTCGCATGAGCGCACGCACGGTCACCTGTGCTCCTTCATTTCTGTAACAATAGACATACGAGGCCTCTTTCTTGCGGGTTAATTCACTCCGAGCTAAATGGATCTCGGCGCTATCAAACATAGCTAATCAAGCTACACGGGTAAAAAAAAAAATATGTGCATTTGTTCAAGCTTGCGATGACCTCTGTGGAAAGATGAAGTATATTTGCCTTCAGAACCAAACCCACAGTGCAGTGGCGCACTCTAACATACATTGTACGTGCATTCTGCTATACGCAATGCTGAGCGCGAAAATTAAAAGAAAAAACAAAATTTCAGTTTGTAAATTTAACTTGGTAAGAGGCTCCAGTGTTTCGACAGTGATCGCCATCAACGTGATGGACAACTGTCAAAGAAAAACGACGTTTAAAGGAGGCACGCCGATATCCGCCACTCTTGCATGACCTACTTTTCAACGTTTTGTATAACTTTACGGGCTTCTGAGAGCGCATATGAGAGGGTCGCCGCTCCATTTGCTTACTTTTGTTTTAGTTCTCCGGAACAACTTCTCGGTCGCCGAGATCGTACGGCACTTTTATTCTGTATAGCGTCTGATGGAATTACGGCGAGCCACACCCTCTTCACGGGGGGACGAAGGAAAACGAACTAAATGACGAAAGGCCTCTATTCCAACAGTGCACGTGCACGCTGAGCACATTTTTGACAGCAGGGCACTCGCATACGGTCGCCGGGGTTTGTATATGAGCCCTCGATTTAAAGAATGCAAACGACGTTCCGGCCTGCCCACCACGTGCGTATACGCTTGGCTGGCGTCGGTTTGCGCCAGGTATACGTGCTTGCGCCGACGGTCGCACAGCTTCGCATCGCCTGTGACGCCCAGTTCACTCGCTCGCGCAGCGGGACTCGGGGAACGCGCTGTCGTCCGTCAAGTGTCCGCTTTTGATTCGCTTCAAACAAGGCGGCGGATCATCTTTGCGCAACTGACGTTAGGTGTGATAGCAAACAAGACGTCGCCCGCTTTTCTCTGCCGCCCTTACGTTTGGTCCGCGGCCGATTCCCTCATGCCACGAAGCAGCGTCCTTGAGCGAGAAATTCCCGGCTCGGCGCGCGGCCCGTTGAGTCATCCAAGCGCGAAGCGGACACATGTTTTCCTGCCGCAGTGTCGACACTCCATGTTGACAGTATACGTTCCCCGAGTGGCAGCAACGAGTCAACGAATGGGCCGTCGTAAAGGGCTGAGGTCCTCTGTGTAATTGTCGCTGAAGCGCCTGCTTACCGAGCACTCGTGGAGCGATTTGTCCAAGTTAACTGCTTAATGAACTACTTTATTCAAATAGCTCACCTCCAGATAACTGCCTCTAACATGAATAACATTAACTGCCCTACTTACTACACGAAGAAAGCTATCACCTGCTTTAACTACCTTAGAAAAGCAAATGGCTTTGTCTTTCATTGAATTTCCGCTGCCTTTTTCATAAGTATAATGGATAATGTTCATTTGCAGGGAACCAGCAAGTGTTCCTTAGTATAGGCGTCCAAAATTTTTATTGGCTTTGAAGAATACAATGTATTCGTACTGATAGCAGGTCATTCAGTGTTTTGCCTCACGCGCCCGTAACTTTTGCTCTTACCTACCTTTCAGCCCAGTCCAGCGCTGGGCACTGCTAAAGCTTTTCCTCACTATAGCTCTCAATACAACTCCCGGTAAGAATAAGAAACGGAGCTTACAGCACAGCTTGCACCTTTCGGATAACTTCGCTACATTGGCAGAGTAGGATTACCTCGAGGTGTCTTCAGAATAGGGCGAGCAGGTTATTTTTACAGCTGTTTCTATTGAACGCGAAGCATTTGGCTACGGACACCAGATAAACGGTTTCAAACCTGGTCTGGTCTCGAATAAAATGGGTCAAACTGCAATTTGCGGTTTTTTTTTTAAGAAATCCAGAGGTTTGGCGCTGGCGCGTATCGAACCAAGCACAACGCGCTCAGCAGCCGAGTCGTAACCATTTGGCTATTTTTTTAATGAGCATATGAATAAATTGAAACCATATGCATGAATCGCTCGTAAAATACACTTGCAGTGACGTAGCGTCTAGTCGCGGTTTATAGCTGCAGGTGCGCTTATCTCGAGTCGTTGACTTTGCGCTGCAGGGCTCCTGCGTAGCATTCAGAAATGCTTTGCATCAGCATAAATGATCGTAGGTGGCTGATGCCATTTTTTTGTTCAGCAAAAGAACTACTCTGAACATGCGCCATGCATACCGACGTCACTGCATATACTGCATATTTTAGGTGAACTCCCCCCCCCCTCCCCCCCGCCCCCATTCGGCCTGGATGTTTCGAATGTCTGACAGTTCAGAAACATCCTGGCTCGTCTCTTGAAGCTTAGATCCGATATTAGGAACAAGGAGGGCTGGTGAAATTAAGAATTTACAGCCACAAGTTGGAATCGGTGAGAGCAAGACACGGATCATTTGATTCATTAAAAAAATTAAATTATGGGGTTTTACGTGCCAAAACCACTTTCTGATTATGAGGCAAGCCGAGTGGCTTGCTGGTACATGGTTATACTATGAGAATGCCAGCACACTTGAAAGAAAATCGAGAAGCAGACATAAACAAATGACAGCCAATTTCCTGTCGCTTTGTCTATGTCTGCTTCTCGATTTTGTCTACTTTCAAGTTTGCTGGCATGTTCCCCGAACAATTAGAGATCGCAGAAGATTGAACCCTTGGGCCTGCAGCGGAGATAAAATTATACGTACAACAAGTACGTCAGGAAATCCTAGAATGCAGGAACCTTATGCAACCTATACTTTTGCTTGCAAACGCTGCTGCGAGAACGTGAATGTTAGGGGCGGACTTCTACGTGGTTGCTTCAAGACTAGGAGTGACGCAAGTAGGTGCGATAAGCATAAATGTGGTTACGAGTGAAACAAAGGAGAAAGTTGTGGGAAGGCGACTTTATTGGACATGAAGTTAAAAACACATGATGGGTGGAATGAGATGAATGTACAGCGAGGATATATTTACAAAGCTCATGGCGAGCTGCGAGGTATAAAAGTACTACGCGCGTTCACCGCGGATTCGCCGAGCAAGCTGAATGTCCTTAGGCATAATCGTGACACGCTTGGCATGAATGGCGCACAAGTTGGAGTCTTCGAAGAGCCCGACGATGTAGGTTTCGCAGGCTTCTTGCATGGCAAGTAAGGCCGAACTCTGGAAACGAAGGTCAACGTGACGGTCCTGAGCGATTTCGCGGGCGAGCCTCTGGAAAGGGAGCTTGCGAATGAGCATTTCGGTGGACTTCTGGTAGCGCCGGATTTCCCTAAGGGCAACCGTACCTGCAAAAAGACAAGTGCGAGACGACAGCGAAAGTTGTAGAACATGGGAAAACAACGCCATCCGAACGGTGAGTAAATCTACCGACCCGCCCAGCTAGGTACCACACTAGCTGAACTCGCGCAGTACCGTGTTGCGTGACGTGGCACCCGATGCGGATGCACAGAGTCCAAGAAGAGCAAGACACAGGAAGTATCAAGCCGTATAGATGAGAAGGCAATGAAGTGGTGGCGACAGCAAAAAGACAAAACGCCAAGGAAAAACAACTGGGAAAGCACACTCAAGCGAAGCGGGGAAAATGAGAAGACAATGCAAACCAAAGAACGCCGTGACCACACACGCAAGTTCGCGACTAAATAACTGCAATATATATTTTTGCTTAAAGACTGCAAACAAGGCACACCAGCCAAAGAAAGACTGGATATTCAACAGCGGTCGAAAGAACTATGCCCCACACTGGCTGCAATGTTTCAACAACGGTAATTCCTTTCGATAGCATGCACGCACTGGCAAAGACGATTCACCGTGCTCGCCGATTTACGACTGAAATAAGAGCAAATAAGCAACTGGCCATGACGATGCACGAAATATTGAATAATTAGCAAGATGAATGGAATATAGAAGTTGGCGCATAAAGTTTCTGTGCCGTACTAAGCGACTAAAGAAAGTTACGCGAAGGTAGAAATAGTTACCAGGCCTATAGCGATGAGGCTTCTTGATACCACCAGACGCTGGTGCAGACTTCCGCATAGCCTTTACCGCTAGTTGCTTGCGTGGTGCCTTCCCACCGGTTGATTTGCGGGCAGTCTGCTTGGTGCGGGCCATGACGGTATAAGCGGCTAGACGAGCTGTGCGAACAGTTGCTGTTCCCAGGACGAAGTGAACCGATGAAGCCGGTGTCGCCAGTTTATAGCATTTTTCGAGCATGCGCACTGCGATGATGGCCTCCCGTTTATGCAAGCGCACATCATTTTAGTTCGTGTATCAGCAAACGAATACCATGTCAGGGAGCATGACCAAGTCAATAATGTGGTATTGATGCTACGAGCTTTATTCTAGTGTTCGCCCTGACCAACACCCCGCCGATAACAGCACGTCTGCGTTATAAAAGATGTTGGTGTCACGTGAAAATGACCCGCCCTGGTTACTAAGTGGATTTGGCGTTGCGCCGCTAAGCACGAGATCGTCGGATCATATTCCGGCCACGGAAGCCGCATTTCCAAGGGGGGAAGCATACAGAAACGCCCGTATACTGTGCATTGGGTCAACGTTAAAGCGTCAACGTCAACCAAAATTAATCTGGAGCCCTCCACTACGGCGGACCTCGTAATCAGATCGTGGTTTTGGCACGTAAAACCCCATTATTTGTTCACTTGCAATGGCAGGCAGCCTAATAGAAAGAAAAAGCATCATCACGCTAAGCACCGCTATATTATGCTGTAGGTTATGATGACTATGATAAAGAAACATTTACTAAGCATTCCATTGAAAAGACACAGGTTTTCATCGTGTCTTCACGATTCGAAGACCACAGGCATTCTCATAGGAGGTCTAGCCGAGACACGACACTGCGTGTTCTTGCATGATTGGATCTTTTCAAGGTACGTTACCGGATTATTCTGCTGAATAAGTAACTCAGTTTACACCTAGCGTATACATTAGCTGCTCTCTATGCTATTTAAAGTAATGCACATGTGCATAAATCAGCTAGAGATACTCCTTGGTGAGTAACTGTTTACGCTGTTCTACTGCTAAGTGCGAAATTAATCAATTGACTCAACGACCAGCACGATGCTACTAGTGGCAGAATAGTAACTGGCGCACCCACTAAAAGTTGGATTTGCGATAATAATCTTCGCAAGCTTTCATTAATTTTGAACCATTTATATGGATCTATTCCTAAGCCAATTCACTTTCTCTGTTACTAACCCATGTAGTTCTGTGAAAGATAAAAAAATACTTAAGACTATTCTGAACCTACGTAAATGTGGCATGGGCGATAAGCAAAGCGTCTTATCCGTCTAAACTTACTATGTATAATGTTGTTATTGAAAATTTTCCAGTTACTTTTCCTCTGCCCTTGTACAAATGGCACATGGTGCTAGATGCCTAGTCAGATAACTCATGTCGTCACCTCGTACCACATCACCATAACAATCATGTATTCATGTATTGTCAAATGAACCCATTGTTATTTCATTTCACATATTCTTCTGAGGCATCGCTTTAAGGATGCCTAGCTAGGCCGGGAGATGTGTGAAACGTTCAATTCGTCTTACACCTTAAAAAATTCGCCCAAACCACTGGCCAGCCACAAAGGTGTGTCCATTTGCCAACCGCGATACGCTTACATCTGCGACTATACAAGTGCCCAACCGCAAACACCAGGCGAGCAGTTGTCTGTTCACTACGAGTTCATTGGACAGCGCGCGCCGGTAGATGTGTGTCAGCGAGATCTTAATGAAATTGACTAGGCATTTCATTTTCGTTCAGTGAATCAAAACTTGTCTTGTCTGAATTAAAAAAAAACATTTATTTTTCTTTCCCAATGTTTCTTCCCTCCTCACATAGTCGCGCTTCAATCGTTGCTCCCGTAACCACCCTTGCCGATGTCGGTGACAGTTTGTTTTGAACCACTTTTAGCCCGAAGCTACGCCACCTATTTGGATCGACCTTAGTGTGTATGACTACGCTGTTGTAGCCATTAAAACTGTCACATGACAAGATGCAACTTTTATTCAGCTGGAATGGGATGTATATAGAGAAGAAAGTTATCGATACAGGAGGCCTGAATGCTGGTGTTCATGCATACCCATCCGTAGCCGTCACGATCTTTCTTGCATCTTCGCTTGTTCGTTCGCATAGCCCATTATCGCCGTTCCTATGTGCTCGCAAAATCAGAAGCAAAATGCATGACTGGCCAATTCAGCTGTCTTGTCCGTGGTGAGGCAGGTTAACCAGCCATGAATTCTGAGCCTTGACGTGCAATCGATAGCAGCGCTTTCCCGTTCCCGCCACATGAAGGGGCCCGTGTAAATTGCGCCACACAATGCTTCGGCTAAAATTCACGTCGCTTGATTGCGGTTTGAATGTAAATGCAGTCGGTTAATCGGTCGTACAAGAACGTGTCCGATGACCGAAACTCTTAAGCCGTCATAAAATTCTCAATGCAGCAATGGCCTTCAATACCGGAAACAGTTAAAAGACAATTTCCGCTCACCTTCACCGTTCATTGACATGGGCATCCAGGTTTCTTTTTTTTTCTTTATGAGCAGTTGTTTTCGTTCTTTTTTTGAAGTTCTTCCGATGAGCTACTGCGGCAAAAAAATAAAATCGGAATTTGTCCATTAGTGACACTGATAGTATGTCTGGGTTACCAACATCCCGTCGCGCCTCTTTTTATTACATCGTTGATAAATGTATGAAAGGGCTCGTCGCCGCCTCCTGGGACGGTCGGGTACTTTTCTACAGTAAAGTGTTATAATAAATAAAGCCTCTACAAGGAATAAATAGGTACGAGAAGCACTTGAAGAGTTTCTGTGATCAGTTCCCAAAACTAGTCGTGGAACAGCTGCCGCACCAAAATATGAGTGCAGACATGAAGAAAAGAAAAAGACAGAAAAGTTACAAACACCGAAACAGATAAGCAGCAGCGCTAGCATGTCACTTATAGTACGATTCATTCATTCATTCATTCATTCATTCATTCATTCATTCATTCATTCATTCATTCATTCATTCATTCATTCATTTAGCATGTCTTATAATATCTACCCGCCATGGTTCCTTAGTGGCTATGGTGCTAAGCACGAGGTCGCGGGATCGAATTCCGGCCACGGCGGCCGCATTTCTACTGGGGCGAAATGCGAAAACACCCGTGTACTTAGATTTAGGTGCACGCTAAAGAACCCCAGGTGGTCGAAATTATTCCGGAGTCCTGCACTAGGTCTTACAACCAAATCTTGGTTTTGGCACGTGAAACCGCATACTTTAACTTTCTTTTTATATCTGGTTAGAACATTGGATAATGGCAGCACGCACACAAGCAGAGATACAAAGTAGAGATGCTACACACAATGAATATCACAACAAACACAGCATTGCAACCATGGGCTCTGCATACATATAGTTATTACAAGAACAGGAAACGCAGATCCACAATTTCGAAAAAATGTTAAGATATAGAGAAACGCTAATAAAATAGAAATATTTCTGAATCACGAGTAATTTATAAAGATACCCAATAATTATTCAGAATCTCTGTTCCCCCCAAGAAGGTGTATTAAACCAAAAGCTTCTCCAGCAGCCGCGGTTTTCCATCAACTATACGCAGTTTTCCTGACGGCATTTTGCGGCAGACTTCCACTGGCGACGTTGTCTTTGTTGCGACCTTTGATAGCCATAGGAGGGAGAGTGGGAGAATAATTAGGCTCGTATTGAGGGCAGCGTGCCAGTGTGCTGACAGACTGCAGCGCCCTGTTCGCTTTAGTTAGGCCTTCTTGAATCTACCCCACACACCGCGCTCCTTGCGTCTAGGCTCAAGACCTAGTGGATGCTTTCAGTGTTATGTTGATTCTTGACGAATACTCGCGGTGCCACAAGCAAACATCCCTCAAACCGCCCCTGTCGAGAATGCCTTGTCACACCCGCTCTAGTTGCTTAGTGGCTAGGGCAGTGCGCTGCCAAGCACGAGGCCATGGGATCAAATCCCCACGAAGGCGGCCGCATTTCGATGGGGGCCGAAATGCAGAAGCACCCGTGTAACGTGCATTGAGTGCACGTTAAGGGACCCCAAGTGGACAAAATTAAACCGTAGTCCCCCAATACGGCATTCTTCATAATCATACCATGGTTCTGGCTCGTAAAACCCGAAAATTAAATTAGTTAAATGCCTCGCCACCTTCGCCTCACACATCCATCTTTTCTGTGTAGGAACCGTGGTTCTATTCCACCATCGGGTATGTGTCTTTGTTTCTTCATTGAAGAGGCCTGAGACCGGGTAAGACAGGAACCTTACTTACCGCAATGTGCCTTGTATGAGGCAAAGACTGCTTCACATTTTTAGAAACACACATGAGACTGACGACGTGTGATAAAGATGTCTGTGTCCCTGCTCTTTGACTCGAATGTCTGTGCCAGCTTGAATGTACGGAAACACGATGACAAGGGCTTCTCCCATAACAAAGAACGAGGAAAGAAATACAGCGCAATGAAGACAAGAAAGGGGACGTAGGGCACAGGACATCGCCAGTCATGTACACTGCGTATTTGCCCGTGTCTCTATCGCACTATGAATCTTCGTCCTTAGTTATGAACCAACTCGCCCAAGAAAACGTTTTGCTAAGCTTCTCTAATATGTACTACAGTATCGTGCGGCAAAAGTGACTGCTTTTCAGTGGTTCGCACGAGTTAAAGACGGGAAAGACTTAAAAGACTTACGTACGCAAGAGTTCCCGCCGTATGGTCTGCACAACCGAAAAATAATCAAGAGAAGAGCTCATTGAGGCGTAAGCATGCCCAATGAAACGGGCAATAAAATTGACAGTGTTGGTAGCTCCCACGTAGCTCCTCTTTAGTCATAAAAATAGGCGTCGAAGGCTGTGCAGGATATTTTCTTATGCAGCCCACGGTGTTATCACGCCGTAGTGAGATCAGCCGTCCGTCCAGACGGGTAACGCTATCATTCTGCGATGGACTGCCAAGATTCCACCGCACTCATTTGGGCGCTTTCACCACACATCCGTCGACATGCATGTAAATAAGGCCAGACAAGAGCGGCGAAAGGCGTCATCGCTGTTCCCTTTTAAACTTTACGCCGTTTATCTTATAAAGTGAACGGTTTCAGGTGGAAAGAACGCAGTTAATCACCTCGATCGCAACATGTTCGCCTGCCGTCACACCGTTCCCGCAAAAGACGGCCACATTTCCTGGCAGGCCTTATAACGGCGAGATTTCGGGGACGCTTAAGCGGCTGGCCTAAATGAGAATCGCGATTCGCATCGCCGTCTGCCTCGAGCGACTGATACGTTATGCACTCGGCTCGTGGCAACGTCCCGAAAGGCGTCTCATCGCTGTATATCAAATGCCGCTGCAACGCTCTTGCCCTCGGGGCTCGCCAGGCCATGATTGCGGCTGAGCCTCGATGGATATGGCGCGCATAAATACGTTTTTTTCCGGCCGATTCTGCGAACGGTGCGCATGCATTTAGTGAAGCCTATACGCAGGATATCTACCGTCTGCTTTAAATGTAACAGGAGAAACAGTTGCAGTACGAAAGCCTGGCTCCCTGTATCGGAGCTGTTAACCACAATCGCCGTAGGATAACTTTGGAAAGTAAACGTAACAACGCTAAGCCACAAAATAACTGGCAAGGATTTGTGATGGACCCGAGGGCAGGTTGACAGATGCAATTAAAGGGTCTTCATATGTGCACCATGACAGACTCTCGGTGACAATCCAGTTTCCGTCAGTATAACACTTTGATGGACAGGGGGAGACAGCCCAGGGCTGCCGGGCGGTAGATTGGCGCTGCTTTCGAGAAGAAAACTACTGGAGCAGTGTATCCATCGGACATTCCTGCGAGCACTTAATGAACGAGTGACATGAATGCTGTGGCTATGTCACAATCTAATGCGCAAATAATTCGCTTCGAAGAAGGGTTAGGTTATACGACGTCAGTAGCTGTCCGACGGGTACATAAGATGAATTAGCAGACTATAGGAGAGCAAACAAAAATGGTCAAGTTTCTTTTGAATTCACCAACAAATAAAATGATGTTCTTGTTAACACAGCGGTTATAATATGTCAAAGTTACGATAAGAAGAGTAGCTATAGGCTACAGGATGAGGACTCGGCAACCTTTTTGAAAGATTTAAATAATGCTTAAATCTTCAGCGAGTTTCCCACATCAAATGGCGCGTAGTTTAGTTCCCAGAAATTAAAATGTTCCACAAAAGGCTTTGGCATGCCTCTAGTAGAAGTGAAATTTCTTCAGTAGCGGCGATTTCAAGCTCTACTCCCAAGCACTACAATTTCAACGGCACGCAAACTTAGGTAAGTATGCCCACCAAACGCTGCATTTCTATGTGGTATTATCATACAAAGTCTGTTCTTATATGAATCTGCTGCGTAATGTTTTTCACCACGATCGCTTTGGCTCGCCTGTGGAATACTGAAAGCTGCAAGTACGTCGCGAGGCGCCCCTTCTTGCTTGAACGCTCAGCTTGTGCTTCTGTCATAACGTTTTGCTTTTTCTTGTTGCATGCACTTATCATCACAGCTTAGATTTGAAGTTCTTGTGAAGATTTGGACAAGCGTCGAGGCCAATGTACGCTTATATGAAAGATAGAGCTTCGGAAACAAAATTATGGCGTGTGCACAGCTGGGCCTGTCCCACATTGAGCCCTTCATTCCTTTCCTCGTCCCGCCCCTATACTCCCTGGAAGTAATAAGTCTTCATGGCGCGACAAGCCATGGCCTAGCATAAGCTGCTCAAGGACGTCGTCACCTGTCGGGCGAACAAACACAAGGTGCCAACTCACTTCGGCCCGCGTATATTACTGCAACTGGACAATGCAGAACGATGCTTACTTATTTCGCCTGCGCGCACATGCTGTTGCCTAGCACTCCCAGTTTAGGTGAATGAACACGGCGGCTCCCTGCCACCCTAGAGTTCGCTCGCAGCATGCCTCCATTTTCGCTGGTGTTCCTAGCGGCGTTGATCTGCCTGCACGAATGTGAGTGCACTAAAGCGACTCAGGTTATGAACTGGTGTGGAAAGAAGCTGAGTAAGTACGCACGGAAGGAACGATGGGAGTTATAGGCTGGAAGGCCGCTGCAAACGCGCACTCGCAAAAGGCGTCGGAAATCCGAACCGTATACTTAAAACTCACAACTAAGCAGTGCGCGCGCGAGGTGCTAAGAAATACGCTATATACTTGTACACACATGGACTCCGTGTTTTGATGCAGCATACTTAAGTCGACAATTACTTTAACGATCATTTTTTTGCTGTTTCCGTATTTGCGTTTATCTCCATTGACCCTTTACTTGGTGATCCCGTGGGCGCTGCCATGTTCGATCATGTGGTGGAGCGTCCATCGCTTGCCTCAACTGCGTCCGTTGCCTCCACGTTTACAATGAGTGTGTTTGACGCCGGTGAGACTTACAAAACCTATGTTTGAGGAGCTATCGTAGACGGTAACTGGGCGGACGACACGAAGCTTTGGCCACAGCTTCAGAGGCCATGCAAAAGCGCTTTGGAAGCTCATTAGGCTAGGTCCAAACGGCGCGAGCAAGCAGGGTATACGGCGCTTGTTTTAAGGGCGAGGCTAAATATGTATTCCAAGCTATCCAAACTTCCCGTTCATGAATCGAATCACGATTAGTGCGTTTTGCTCTTCGTTCTTTATTTGGCAAATATTTTGAAGCAGCGGCTTGTCACCTTTCTGACTCAGTAAGTTTCCCTGGTGCGGTCATTATTTGCTTATTTCTGCCTAATCGCTTGAAACGTAGCCGTTTTGTACATTCTAATACCTTGTAGCAAAGATGTATTACCGCTAGTAACTCGCTTATTCTTGTGGACCGTCTCAAAATATTCAGCTTCGACCATTCCTGCGCTATCGGGGTACTCCGTCATTTATTGTGCGTATGTGGTGTGCATATATTCAAGTGCGCGCCCATTCAATTATTGACATGTTGCCGATAGAGTGGGTGTAACATTCCGTGCCAGTTGGGGTATATGCGTGTAGCTACTGTGGGCGAAATGTAATAGGACAGGAAGCGGCGCTACTCCCTTTGTCATTGTTTAACGAGCGGTACTCACTCTTGCCGACGCCCCGGCATTGCAGCACAATCTTTGAAGGCTATAGCGATACAACGCTGGCGCATGAGCAAATTTCTGTATGCTCGAATAAAGCCGCACATTTCGAAGTGCCGGTAACACGTACGGACAGTTGCAACAACGGTTGCTAACTTGGCCACACAGATTCATTCCATTTCTTAATATGCCCCGTTACCATTTTTGCAGCCAACTACTGCACACGTTTTCTATCCACATGATTCAATCCGGCATGATTGGAGCACAGCGCATTAGCGAAAAATCAGTTCCATTTCCGACAGCTGATTGTACAGAAGCAAAGTGCTAGCAAAGCAAAGCATATGTGTTAATGGTTTCGTATTCGTGCGCTGTCACTGAGGCGACGTGCGGCGCACCGCCAAGAGCACCATCTCATTTCTACGGAACAAACTGCACCACGTAAAGGATCAGTATTACAGTGTCATTCATTTTCGCACATTTCTATGGACGACTCGGGGCTGTTTAGCGTAGCTCAAATGGGATGCTCAGGACACTGCAGCCCCTATTAATGTAGAAGAAATGCTATCATAAACACCCCAAGCTTTCGGACACCCGATGCGCCACAGAAACCTCACCACGGAGCAACGCAGCAGCCATGATCACGCGCTCTTTGGGCTAGAAATGTTTGTCAGTGGGACCATTCGGTGCGGACTGGCATCCTTCGTTTTCAAACTAGTTTTGACACAGCGTGAAATATTGTATATTGTTTAACGTCGCTTGTTTGTGTTCAAAGTACAAAGGTGATCGTCCCTGGTATTTAAGGTATCAGTCTGGAAATGTGTTTGATATAGTAACATATTTGCAACTATCGAGTTAAACGAATAAATTGTTTCATTATGATAAGGCATTCATTGAGCACGTGATAAAATTGTTGCAGAGCAATTTTTAAGAAATTTTATACAAAAAAATGTTTCATTCCCGTTAGTCGTTAGGAGCAGGGTGAGAACTGCTTGCATAAGAAGAAAACTATATTTGAATATCGAAGGAATGACGTGGCAAGCTGTCTTCTCCCATCTTTTCTAGATCCCATTCAACTAGCCAAATCAGCGAAGTTCGCCGCAGACCTGTTTGCGTCTTGCAGGGAGCAACTAAAGATGCTTGGAGTGGAGCCGACTATCGTTAAGGTGACAAAGACACGACACCCGACAGAAATGCTTTGAAGCATGCTATAATTGTAAACAGAACAGCGCGTATTTTTACAGGGACAAGGAGGGAGACACGACACGGACGACTTGTCCCTCCTTGTCCCTGCCAAAATACGCGCTGTTCTGCTCAAAATGGCTTACCAACTTGCCCAAACGTCCGTTTTATAATTGCAAACCTCCGTGACACACGGCCGCTTAAAAGAAGAGTGCGTGGAAGAGATGAACACTTCCAGAAACAACATTTATGGAGAACTTCTAAGCACAATATGTATTCTCTATGCGCCCCTTGCATTGTCCTATTGTTCATTATTAAGTGCATATGTGTCAAGTTGAGCATGTAACATGTGCGTGTCGCCCTTATGAGTGCATTTATCACGGACCTTCCCGCTGTGTGTATCTTATGTTCGTTGCTTACTGTCAAGCAGCTTTTGCTCGCGGAAGAAAACACATCTGGAGGCCGCTCTTTTTCGTTTAGTTATCGATTATTTGCTGTGGTGAGATTCAGGTAGAACCACTGTGGATAAATTCATGAACATGCTAAATCAAATTGTGGGGTTTATCATTCCGCGGCTGGCACAGCACTCTGTGAAGGACGCTTTAGTGAACAGTATCGGACTGATTTAAGTCGCCCGGGTTTCTTCAACGTGCTCGTAAATCGCGGTACACGATCTTTTTTTTCTTTCCACCCCCATGCGGCCACCGCGGCGAGGAATCGAGCCCATGACCTGATGTTCATCAGCAGAACGCCATGTATTCTATGAGCCGCCGCACCGGCTTACCGGATTAGGACCACTTTCTGAACGCTATGAACTTCACAAAATTAACGAACGCGTACGCTACGGTCGACACTGCACAAAGTGTCCAGCAGGACACAAACGCAACACGATGCGCGACAGCGATTTCAAAGGTAGCACTTCGTGCCTAACTCGGAAACTTTCGACATTGAGTTTTGCCTAATCGGTCAGCCAAACACAAGACCAAGCATCTTAGACATGCGTTGCGAACGAAGACAAAGGCATGAATCACTGCACAGGAAGCGCCGAAGCTTACTGCGCAGTGGTGCGTTTTCTATAAGTAATTGCACCATTTGCAAAGCACGTCTACATGCTATAGCATAAAATAGTCCAGTTCATCGTTCTACTGACAGAGGTAAGCACACTCTGGCCCGCTCACTGAAGTGCTGTATTTTGCTAGAGTTCGGTACTTTTTCCTCGGGTTGGGTGAAATCGTTAAGCATAGTGCATTTTAAACATTCGTCCTTGCGAAATAGTCACTTGATAGTTGGCCTCCCTGCTTTTCCTTTCCTTTTCTGCATTTCACGTGCAATCACGTGATCTTCATAATGTGTTACCTATCTCAAGCGACAATAATATTTCAAATTACGATGCTATAGACAGGGCTTGAAGGGTAGTGGTCTGGCCTTGAGCTGTCACGTATCCACAATACTCAGTGAGCTGGCAATATCAAATATTTCTTTTTTCGCCAGCTAGAATCATGTTGAAATATAATTTCATTCGCAATGCACTCACAATACCACTGCAGTAATGTGCGGGTCAAGGGTAATGAAATTGCGTAAAGCAACATGCGCTTCCATGTATGCAGCGATGTCAGGATTGGGGGCTCAATCCCATCGTCCGTGGTCCTTTGCCAAGATTGGAGTACGGCATGAATTCGGAGGTAGCTGGCCCATGCCGTCGTCCAACTTATTTACGCTGAGATCGTTGATGAAGTGAAGAACTATTTCTCATCGAGAACGAGGAAAAAGAGTTTATTAACAGAAATTAAATCAGTCTAACATGACTGCTTGAGAAAAAGAGTATCAGTCCAACATGACTGCATGAGAGAAGTGAATCAGTCTAACATGACTGCTCAAGAGAAGTGTGTTCAGCATTCGCACAACCACAGTTTTTATACACTCGATCCTTCGGCCATACGAGGCGGCGACTGTTCGTTTACTCATCACCAACTCGCCGCTGCTCTGCAGATCAGTTTACAGACACAAAGGCATACACATTCCGATGCCCAAACGACGGCGTTGGAGGGGTGCCGTTCCGGGAACTATCGGTGCCGATCGAGGGTCGCTCGTTGTTTTGCGTCATGCCGAAGCGTGAGAAGCCCCAAAATACGTCGTTCCCGCGGCAGTTTGTCCATGCGTGTCAAATCAGCTCCGCGTTGGGGAACTCCGGAACCATTGTTCAAACACCGAACTCGTTCCGTCACAATGTCGATGGGGCGGGTGGAAGGCGGCGGATTCCAGCACAAAGGCCGCTTCTTCAAACGCCTCCTAGCTGCAGTGACGGAGAGGGTGCGGAATGCGCCTCTTTCCCCCCCTTGTCGTAATCGGGTGGCAATCCTGCTTAGCGGCTCGCCATTCTTAACAGCGATTACTGTTACCGTCTAGGTGTCTATTTAATGTGAATGAACCTTGTGTATACCATAAACAGTCAGCGCCACCCGAAAACTAAACGAATCCAGCTGTCTACTAGATTGAAAAGGTGACACTCTTACTACTTCATCGAAAAAGTCGGCCCTTTGTAATTCGTGCTTGTTTTATGATTATGTTAAGTTTGCAAGCTAAAATGTTTCTATACATCTCGGACGCTCACTGGAACATGTGCGGCTTGCCATTGTATACTTGTAAACTCTACCTTGCAGGAAATAAAAAGAGCGTGCGTCGTCATCCGCGTCTGCTACGCCTATGTGGACGATCTCAAAGTAAGGACAAGTCAAAACGTGGCTGAGAGTGCTCACATGTACTTCAAACGTACTATTCTCATCTAGGAAAGCGACGAATTTAACACTGCGTTTCCGAACTGTGTCAAAAAGATCTTTCAAGCCATGGAGGCGGCGTCTAAAGTAAGTCCTACCGCTTTCATTTTCTATATTTCTATATGACTCCCCAACGCAACCTTCAAAATAATTTGACTACCATTAAGAGTGGTGCTGATACCAGATGTGGCAGCATCTTTTTGAGAATTGGGTTGAGAATTCATCATCAGCATAGATGAGTGTCAAGAGGTAATGAGGGTGCAAACACGCCCACAATATCTTCGCATATTCACGTCGCCTTTCATTGACGGCGTCACATTTAACCACGTCGAATAATGTGAGAGCTTATCTGAGCAGCACGCTTCATCCACACGAAAGAGAGGAACTAATGAGACGCAAATGCTTTCTAAAAGAATAAGGCGTGAGGGGACTTAAAATATATTTGCTGTCCAAACACAGCATTACGCAGAAAGAGCAATTGCCGTCCCGACGCCAGCCCTTTTACATTGCGACTCCACAAAACGACAAACACGCCACAAGAATTACACACAAACCAGCTTGCTTGAGTGCAGCATACTCAAGACTGTTTATCTTGAGCCATTGGAGAACGGAAGAGAACAATACATCTTTGTTGTTACTGCATTGTGAGAGGCAGTAGTCTGGAAGTGTGTAGGAGGAGGAAGAGAAAGAGTAGGATGCAAAGGAAGGAAGGAAAGGCAGGGAGGTCAACCAGACGCACATCCAGTTTGCTACCCTACACAGGAAAAGGGGTTTAAGGAAAGAAAATAAAGGAGAAGGAGGAAAGAAGATGCTGTCAGTGTGAGTACGTGCGGATGTCCATAACTTCACGTCTATAGTCGGTCACTGAGGCTAGTCGCTTTCATGAAACGTAGCAGTGACCGCGTCGCTTTGTAAGCCTGCGACGCGTGGGGCCATGGTGCGAGAAGAAGAAGAAGAAGAAGAAACTTTAGTAAAGAATAGTCCGGCAGTTCTTGATGTGGTGGCCTCAGGTGACGGCTCGAAGTTCTTGGACTCGAGCGGCATCTTCGGCTTGCCGGACGGCCCAGAGCTGGTCTGCCAGCTCTGAACTTCTGATAGCCGCCTCCCAGCGGCGGCGACGCCTACGGAGAAGGTCCCCGGCGGCTCCCGCATCCGGGGCGGCGTCGGGAAGAACGGAGCTCGAGCCTTCTACTCTGGCAACAGCCGCGATTATGGACGCGTCGCCAACGGAGCTGCTTTGATTACCGTTGTTGCCGGTACACTCCCAGAGCATGTGTCGCAGCGTTGCTCTGCGTCCGCATGTTTTACACGCGTCTGTTGGGTACAAACGCGGATAGCAGTGGTGTAAGATAGCGGGGCTAGGGTAGGTGTGTGTCTGGAGCAAGCGTAACGTCACGGCCTCGTTCCTGTTCAGTTTATCGTGTGGTGGCGGGAATTTGCGTCTTTCGAGTCTGTAGTGTTGGGTGAGGTCTCTGAACGTGGTTAGGCGATCGCCCCACGCCCAGTGTGTTTCTTGTTGCTGTGTTTCTGTTGTAGTGTCCCGATCCGGCAGATCCGATGCCCCGCTCTCGGGGGCGGAGGCGGCCACATAATCAGCGGCGGCTCGGCGTGTGAGACCTCGAGCCGTGGCGTGGGCCGCCTCGTTTCCCGCTAGCGGAACATCGGTGTGTGCCGGGGTCCAGAGGAGGAAGACCGTAGAATTTTGGGGTTGCGAGGGCGAAGACGAGTCCCCGTCGTCAGAAATTCGGAGTATGCGGGCCGCTTCCCGCGAGACACGACCGCGCGCGAAGCCGCGGATTGCCGCCTGCGAGTCGCTGATCACGATCGCAGCGTTCGGCACCGCGACGAGCGCTAGGGCTATCGCGGCTTCTTCGGCCGCTTCCGTGTGTCCCGTGGTCACCGTGGCGCTCGCGAGGCACCTACCCGAGCGGTCTACAACCGCTATCGCGTGCGCGCTTCTCCCTCCTCCATATCGCGCCGCGTCTACGTACACCGCCTCGTTGCTGTTACCAAACTTCTTCTCAAGGTCTGGTGCGAGAATATTATTCTCGAGAATATTATTCTCTGAAAATGGTCTGGTATATAATCGGTTTACCACCCTCTGAAGAACGTCACGTTCGTTGTCATAGAGATTACGAAATCAAATAATAAATGATAATAAAAATAAAGATAAGTGTGTAGGTTTTTCAGTAAAGCAACGTAGATGCTGATAGCATCTGTAAAAAAGTAGCTCAGCGTCAGTCTACGCAAAATCTCCAAAAAAAAAAAAACGTTAACCAACCTAGGTTGTGCAACTACGGCCATGTTTGACGTCATTTTCAGTGCCTTATTGACATTGTTCTAGAGGATATCCTGTTATTATGAAATGTGATCACTATTCTCCTACAGCTACTGCTATATACGCACCGTATGAAGTTAATTACATTCAGACAATAGCAATAACAACAAAAGTTTATGAAACAAACACGGAAAAAATTGACACAATATTTGAACGACCTCTAAGCTATTGCCGCACCTCATTCCTCGCGATCTACCACACTCTGTTGTTTCTTCTGTCCTTATACCAGATTTTGCCTAAAAGATGAGGACGGCGTTCCATTTTGAGATTTAAAAACTGTGTATCCCACCTCTTTAGGAGCTATGGGCTCAAATCATGACAAACAAAAAAATAACTTTTAATCTAAAAGGAAAGAAATTACACGGATGCCCACACTCGCGGTAGAATGTAACAGGTTGATTGTAATAACAGCAAAACGCAAATAAAAATGGGCATTGAGGCCATAATTATGGTTTAGGTCACCGCCACACATGATAAAAGGACCTACATGACATCACTTGATTCAGCAAGCGATAACTCGAGAGCAACAATTCAGTTCAGCCTATTCATATGCGATGATGACGTGCTATTCCTCTAGCCTGATACGCAGCCCGTTTCTGTTGCATTACAGAGTATGGCCACAGACTACCACGTGAATATCAGCACTATTATCGATGAAGTGAAGGTAAGCTTGTAGTCTATAGTCGGCATTTGGAGTGTGACATTAACGGCAGTGGTGGCGTAGATGTAGAGCATCTACCTCGCGTGCAAGAGGACCATGGTGTTCGAATCCCGGTCCCGCGCAATTTTCCACCGGATTAAAAAAAAATCCGCGTGCTGATACAATTGCATAAGCAGGCCTGGAGTGCAGCCTGATCCCGGTGAGCACAACCGGTAACGCACTCCCTCACCAGAGCAGGATTGACCACCCTGGTGCAGTACTTGGCCACAACCTCCTATATGAATACAACAATCATACCTTGACCCTCAGTCCCCAGCAGCTGCGAAGCAACTGACCACGGCGGCGGTCAGACCTGTGAGGCAGCAGCGGGATAGCCGAAAGTGAATGTGGAGGAGCCCGAATAACGGGACTAGAAAGAAAATAGACCTCATACTCTGCGCTAACCCTGGCATCATACAAGACGTGGACGTGCTCGGCAAGGTGCGCTGCAGTGACCATAGGATGGTAAGAACTCGAATGAGCCTAGACCTGAGGAGGGAACGGAAGAAACTGGTACATAAGAAGCCGATCAATGAGTTAGCGGTAAGAGGGAAAATAGAGGAATTTCGGATCAAGCTACAGAACACGTATTCAGCCTTAACTCAGGAAGAGGACCTTTGTGTTGAAGATATGAACGACAATCTTGTGGGCATCATTAAGGAATGTGCAATAGAAGTCGGTGCTAACTCTGTTAGACAGAATGCCAGTAATCTATCGCAGGAGACGAAAGATGTGATCAAGAAACACCAATGTATGAAAGCCTCTAACCCTACAGCTAGAATAGAACTGGCAGAACTTTGTAAGGTAATCAATAAGAGTAAGATAGCTGACATAAAAAAGTATAATATGGATAGAATTCAGCACGCTCTCGGGAATGGAGGAAGCCTAAAAGCAGTGAAGAAGACACTAGGAATAGGCAAGAATCAGACGTATGCGCTAAGAGACAAAACCGGCAATATCATTACTAATATGGATAACAAAATTCAAGTGGCTCAGTTCTATAGAGATCTATACAGTACCATTGGCACCCAGGAAGATAATGAAAAGGGGAATAATCTGTGGCGGCGTGGCGATGGAGCTGCGCACCACCCCCGCAGCCATAAACAACTCCGCGGGGCGTCCCGCGGGCCTCCCGTAAGCGGACCTTCGCGAGTGTTGGACACCAGGCACACGGACACATGATCCGACTCACTGTGCCGAACGTCGTGCGCGAGCTCCCTTTTCTTGTTACTGTGTTTACTGCCTTCCTTTCGCATTAGGTCCGTGCACCGCACTTCTCTATGCTCCTTTTCCCTCTTTTCTCCTCTCGCTCTCTAAAGCCCTCGCCACATCCGGCGCGCTGCGCGCGCCCGCTCAATTCTCTCTTTTGACAGAATAAACTAAACCTTGTTACCGAAAAGACGTGTGTCCGTCTCGTTTACCACGGCTCTACAAAGTGGTGACCCGTAGTTTTCTTCGCGGCACTGCCGAAGTTATTGTGGAGCCATGCACAGCAACGAGATGGAACCAGACACTGAACTTACGGGCACGACCGAGCAACAAGACGTCTCTTCAGTTTCCATCCGACTGCCACCATACTGGGACCGCAACCCTGCAGTTTGGTTTCTTCAAGCGGAATCGCAATTTATTCTCTCTGGCGTTCGCACGGAACAACGCAAGTACCACCTAGTTGTTTCGACGCTGTCGCCTACTGCTGCAGAAGAAGTTGCCGACCTGCTTTCTGGACCGCCTCCCGCCACTCCATACAGCGATCTTAAGGCCGCACTTCTCGAGCGCACAACAACATCGCAGCGATCCCGCATGCAACAGTTGCTCTCCGCAGAGGACTTGGGAGACCGTCGGCCAAGCCAGCTCCTTCGCCGTATGCGACAGCTCATGAGCGACAACACAACAGTAAGCCATGACCGCCTCCTGCGAGAACTGTTCATGCAGCGCCTTCCAGTAAACGTTCAGATGGTACTCGCTACAGCCACGGTGATGGACCTCAACAGCCTGGCCAGCTTGGCGGACAAAGTCATGGAGGTGGTGACGCCAGCGGTGTGCAACGTAACATCATCCAGCACCACCGCGAGTTCAGCGCCACAAACATCATCCTCCGCCGAGTCTCCCATCGACGTGCTCTGCAATCGCCTTGAACAATTAGTGTGTGCTGCGGAGCGTCATCGCACTTCACCCCGTCACGGAAGGTACCGCAGCTCGAGTAGATCACGGCGTCCAAGACAAGAACGCTCCCGGTCTCAAACGCCACCACGGGTATGCTTTTATCACCGCCGCTTCGAGCAGGAGGCGCGCCACTGCCTCCGTCCTTGTGCATGGCAGGGAAACCAGCCGGCCGACCTTTAATGGCGACAACCGGTCAGAGCCAAAGCAAAAGTCGCCTATTTCATGTCATGGACAGAACCACAGGCCAGCAATACCTGGTGGACACCGGGGCGGAGGTCAGCATTATTCCCGCGCAACGTTCCGACCGGACCACACCGCCAACCTCCTATCTTCAAGCTGTCAACGGTAGCAGGATACCTGTTTACAAGTCGCGGTCCCTCACCCTGAACCTTGGCCTGCGCCGCGTGTTCCGTTGGGTTTTCCTCGTCGCTGACGTTCGCCGTGCTCTTATTGGCGCTGATTTCCTGGACCACCATGGACTGCTGGTCGATGTGAAACGCCAACGCCTGCTGGACACTGCTACGTTGCTCTCTGTTCATGGCGTCGTTTCCTGTGACTCGCCTATAGTCGCCCCAACCACAGCAATTGCTGGTGATCCTTTTGCTTGCCTCCTTCAAAAGTTCCCCAACCTCACGCGACCACCAGACTGGACAAAGCCCGTACAACATGATGTACGTCATCACATCATAACAACTGGTCTACCTGTGTTTGCTCGCCCACGACGACTCGCCCCGGACAAACTCAAAATTGCCAAAGCAGAGTTCGAACACATGTTAGAACTTGGAATCGTACGACCATCGTCCAGCAGCTGGGCGTCCCCGCTCCATTTGGTCCCCAAGAAATCAGGTGACTGGAGGCGGTGTGGGGGGGACTACCGATCCCTGAACGCAAAAACCATTCCGGATCGGTACCCACTGCCTAACATCCAAGATTTCACGTCGGCACTGGATGGCACTACAGTGTTTTCCAAAATTGACCTGGTGCGAGCCTTTCACCAAATTCCTGTCGCACAAGAAGACATTCCAAAAACAGCAATTACTACCCCATTTGGCCTCTTCGAGTTTTTGAGAATGCCTTTCGGTCTCCGAAATGCCGCACAGACATCACAGCGGTTCATCGACACAGTCACACGTGGTCTGCCGTTCGTTTTCGCCTACGTTGACGACTTGCTTGTGGCAAGCTCATCCCACGAAGAGCACCTCCAACATCTCCATCAGCTTTTTGAGCGCCTATCAGCAAATGGTATCGTCGTCAACACTGCCAAGAGCGAGTTCGGAGTACCATCGCTTGATTTTCTCGGCCATCGCTTGGATAACAACGGCATCCGCCCTCTTCCCCACAAAGTGCAAGCCATCATGGAGTTCCCGAAGCCAGCTTCAATCACTAAGCTGCGCCAGTTTCTAGGCCTGGTAAACTTTTACCGCCGATTCATTAGAAACTGTGCTCTGCTGCTGGAACCCCTCGAGCGTTTGCTCTGCGGCAAACAATCGTCAACCGCACTGCCCTGGGACAGCACAACAGATGAAGCTTTCAATTCTATCAAGCACGCTTTGGCCGATGCCACACTGCTAGCTCATCCCAACCCCAACTATCCGTTATCGCTCATGACGGATGCCTCCAGCTCTGCGGTCGGAGCGGTACTGCAACAAAAAGTAAACGGTGGGTGGCAGCCCCTTGCCTTTTTCTCAAAACGCATGACCCCCGCACAAACACGCTACAGTGTTTTCGGCCGTGAGTTGCTCGCCATGTTTCTCGCCGTGAGGCATTTCCGACACCTACTTGAAGGCCGCTCTTTCACAATCTTCACTGACCACAAGCCTCTCACCTACTCAATCGGCCGCTCTGAATCATTATACACTCCACGTGAGGTGCGCCAGCTCGCTTTCATCTCAGAGTTTTCAACTGACATACGCCACGTCAGCGGCGTTGACAACTCACCAGCTGACGCCCTCAGTCGCGTGGATGCTATCACGCGCAGTCGCTCCAAGAGCTCTATCTCAACATCATTTCCTTTCAACCTCCGAGAATTGGCTACAGAACAAGCTAGTGATTCTGAGCTCCGTCACCTACGTGACGCGTCAACATCTCTTCAGCTTGAATTAGTTACCTTTGAAGATGTGCCAATCGTTTGCGACACCTCCACGGGCACACCTCGGCCTTACCTAACCACCTCTTTCCGCAAGCAAATATTTGACTCATATCACACTCTCGCACACCCAGGCATTCGCGCATCCCAAAAGCTTGTCTCATCACGCTTCGTCTGGCCAGGCATGAACGCAGATATCAGAGACTGGGTCCGCTCGTGCGCACCTTGTCAGCGCGCGAAAGTTCAGCGGTACCCTGTCCCCCCCCACAACGCCTTTCTTGTAACCCGACGAACGTTTCTCCGTTGTGCACGTCGACATTGTCGGCCCGCTACCCCCATGCCAAGGCTATCGCTATCTTCTGACATGTGTCGACCGCTTTACACGCTGGCCCGAAGCGACACCTATCCCCGACATGTCTGCAGCTACTGTCGCCGCAGCTTTTGTTTCCATTTGGGTATCCCGATTTGGCTGTCCAACGAAAGTTGTCACTGATCGAGGCCGGCAATTCGAATCGTCCCTTTTCACGGAGCTACTTCAACTTCTCGGAACAGCACGCTTGCGAACTGCCTCCTACCACCCTCAAACAAATGGCCTCGTCGAGAGATTTCATCGCCATCTCAAGGCAGCACTCACAGCGCACGGCTGCCCAAACAAGTGGGTTGACAGACTTCCGCTCACGCTTCTCGGAATTCGATCTGCCTTCAAAGAGGACCTCTCCTGCGCTACTGCGGAGCTTGTTTACGGCACCTCGCTTCGCCTGCCAGCCGACTTCTTCGAAGAAAACACCCTCACCTCCTCTCTAACAGCAAGCGAGTACGTCGACCAGCTTCGCGATGTGTTCCGAAACCTCCGTCCGCAGCCTACGCGTTTTAACAAACCCCGTGCAGTGTACATCACTTCGGACTTGCAGACAGCCACACATGTTTTTGTGCGTTACGGCCCTGCGCGCGGCTCGCTGCAGCCCCACTACCTCGGGCCATTCCCCGTTTTAGAACGTTTTCCTTCTAACTTCGTCGTCGACGTAAATGGGACACGAGATACAATCGCGCTTGAGCGACTCAAGCCAGCATTCAGCGAGGCACCCGCGCTTAATTACTTCGCCTCCCCGGAACACGCGGACTCCTCCTTGCAAGTGCGCGGTTCGTCACCTCTTCGTCGCGTTCACTGGGCTGCCACTTGTGCATTGTGAGCATCGTTCGTCGCTTCAGCTTCCTCTCTAAGGGGGGAGCAATCTGTGGCGGCGTGGCGATGGAGCTGCGCACCACCCCCGCAGCCATAAACAACTCCGCGGGGCGTCCCGCGGGCCTCCCGTAAGCGGACCTTCGCGAGTGTTGGACACCAGGCACACGGACACATGATCCGACTCACTGTGCCGAACGTCGTGCGCGAGCTCCCTTTTCTTGTTACTGTGTTTACTGCCTTCCTTTCGCATTAGGTCCGTGCACCGCACTTCTCTATGCTCCTTTTCCCTCTTTTCTCCTCTCGCTCTCTAAAGCCCTCGCCACATCCGGCGCGCTGCGCGCGCCCGCTCAATTCTCTCTTTTGACAGAATAAACTAAACCTTGTTACCGAAAAGACGTGTGTCCGTCTCGTTTACCACGGCTCTACAAGTCTAACGGAATTTGACATCCCGCAAGTAACGCCGAAAGAAGTAAAGAAAGCCTTGGGAGCTATGCAATGTGGGAGGGCAGCAGGGGAGGATCAGGTTACAGCAGTTTTGTTGAAGGATGGTGGGCAGATTCTTCTAGAAAATCTGGCTACGCTGTATACGGAATGCCTCATGACCTCGAGCGTATCGGAATCTTGGAAGAACGCCAATATAATCTTAATCCATAAGAAAGCGGACGCGAAAGTCTTGAAAAATTATAGACCGATCAGCTTGTCTACAAAGTATTTACTAAGGTCATCGCAAATAGAATCAGGAACACCTTAGACTTCTGTCAACCAAAGGACCAGGCAGGATTTCGTAAAGGCTACTCAACAATAGACCATATTCACACTATGAATCATGTGATAGAGAAATGTGCGGAATATAACCAACCCTTATATATAGCTTTCATTGATTACGAGAAAGCGTTTGATTCAGTCGAAAGCTCAGCAGTCATAGAGGCATTACGGAATCAGCGTGTAAACGAGCCGTATGTAAAAATACTGAAAGATATCTATAGTGGCTCCACAGCCACCGTAGTCCTCCATAAAGAAAGCAACAAA
This sequence comes from Dermacentor albipictus, assembly GCF_038994185.2. Lineage (NCBI taxonomy): Eukaryota > Metazoa > Arthropoda > Arachnida > Ixodida > Ixodidae > Dermacentor > Dermacentor albipictus. The sequence goes on from NC_091823.1 coordinate 60,423,509, forward strand.
ATCCCAATAAAGAAGGGCGCATGCCAAATCTGTCGCTCGCAAACGCGCAAGTATTGTTTTGTAGAAGCTTCTGAAATAAAATAAAGGAAAGCGAGCAACAGTCCTGCAAAAGCATCATATCATGACTACGAGCATCGATTATTGCCAAGCTTCATCATAGGTGATTTAATTCTTCATAGCAGCTTTTCGACGATTTCAAATATCTAAATATGTTCCTTAATACAGCACTTAAGCACGGAGTTGCCGGTATAACGTTGCTGTTACAGTTAGCATGCCGTAAACCCCGCGCATGCGAGGTAGGTGCTAAACAGTATCGGTGGAAAGGCAACGCTATGCTTAAAATACTCCGCTGCTTGGCTGAGATTGAAATATTGCGTGATTGGTTGAGATTTATTAGTTGAGATTGAAAAAAGCTGATCCGCGATAGAAACACTAACTGGAACTGTGGCTCAGTTAGTTGCCAAGAATGATGTCGTTGGTAACCGATCCCGTCGCAACAACGTTATTATACGCGGTTTGGACGACAATCCCGATGCAAATGATAGCATGTTGCTAGATAGGGTTGCACACACATTTTCGGGTACGCTGCAAATTACGCCCCCCCGCATTGAGCGTTGGCACATGATCTGCGGAAAGGGCAGAGAGCATCCGCGCCCTGTTATTCTGGATTTTCGGGAAAAATCTATGGCAATGGAAAACGACTGGAAGCTTAAAGGGTTCCAATATTCTTCTCTTGTCTGGAATCCGCACAAGCAATGCGATATTAATGAAATCGAGACCATCCAAAAGAAAGAGATACGCTTCATATGTCCCAGGTTCGATAGGGATATTTCACCTTCCGCAGCGCTTCCTTCCCTTGGCTTGCAACCGCTCTCAGATCGCCGACGCAGGGAATCGTTAAAAATTATGCATATTAACTCCTCTTGGCGGATTTCATCAGATCTCTAACTACTGCTAAACCATCCAATACTAGAAGTCACCATCACTTACCCATTGCGCCTTAATTTGCCTGTACAGATACTTTAAATACAGTTTCTTTCCCCGTGTTATTGAAAATTGGAATTCTTTGCCTGGTAATACTCGTTCTCTGCCTTTACACTTACCTCTAGCGACCATTGAATAGGTAGTTACTTTCATTGCGTCTGTATTGTTCTTCATATTGCCTTAATTTGCCATTGTTCTGCTTTTCATACCCACTCCTGCAATAGCCCAATAGGGCTGCAGTATGTACAAATCAATAAAAATAAAAAAAGAAACTGCACCCGTTTTATCTTGGCAAATATATGTAAAACGAACGCACACTCGCGTGCAATATGATGTGCAACACCGGTGCCCGTGGTCGAAGGGGCTACACAACTGTACGGCTCCTCAGACACGGTGAATTCCAGACCTTATCAAGGCTACAAAAATTAGTATTTATTAAACCACTATTTCGCATGTCAAAGTCACCGCGCAGCCCTGGAGCCTCTTCAAACACGAACAAGGGAGTTGCAAGTTATAGTGCATGCGACTGTAAGTACTGGCATGCGCATAGCCATGCACCGTGCCAACGCTGAATGAAAAAAAAAATGAAAAAGATAATGCAAGAACTATGATGCGCTTGCGTGTGGTGATTGCCACAAATTTGAACGTACACATTACCCGAGATTGTATCCAATTTTATACATAGTATGCTTGAAATTAAGACAAAGGAAGGAAACCGTCATAGTAAATAAAATATTGGAGCTCTGTTTTTCGTACAGGATGTTGTGATTTAGGTTTTTTGTAACAAATATCTCGAGTCACGACAGTGATCTATCTGGAAATGCAACCACGCGTGGACTGGCGTTTCCCGCGTTGAGAAAGTATCGTTATCGGATTGTAACGGTGGCATCATCTGCATGTACGCTTATAGTTGGAAGTGTTACTGTGAACGAAGGTCATTTCACTACTATACTACTACTCTTTTGACGATGTGCTTAACATTGTCAACATTAATTTCTGGTTCCTCGTAGAAATGCCAGCCGAAGAACATGCCAAAAGACGAGGCCTACTTGCTGGGAATGCTGGCATGGTTTGGAGACTTTGTAAAAGCATAAGCAGGATCCAGGCGGCGACAAGACTTCTTGATGTAAATCAAGAAAAAAAAGCGGATGGACAGGATAACTCATGCAAATAGAAGGTTGCTGTTATCATGAAGAATGAATGCAAACTAATCTGATCGAATCATTACAGCGTCTTCGTACAAATAAGAGCGACTGAAACCTTAATTTTTCACTACATAAGACATTTACTGAAAAGGGGCTGACGTCACCGTCAATCCTTGTTTTATTATGAAACCTTCACTGCCTGCGCCATAACGGCACACTAAAGTTTGACGGCTCACACATCTTGGTACTTATTCACGTTCTTGCTTCATCGCTCACTCAGAGCCCGACAACTTCACGTGAGTACTTCTTGTCCGACACGGTGGTGAGACACCGCGACTCCGGCGTGAAACCGACACAAACCTCTTCCCCCAAAACTTAGTCAACAATAAAGCTGGAATAAAAAACCCCAGCTTGAGGACACCATATACCATTGAATGCTTTCAGTTGCTTCGAGTTTGCCGGTTATCGCCCAATGTTAGCCCGTAGCATACGCAATTAATTACATTCAGACAGTGGGAGTGCCAAAAAACGTTTATTAAACAAAAACACATTTGCGACGGCAACAATGATCGGCACAAAACAAAGCGCAATATATCACTGCAACAATGATCGGCACAAGACAAAGCGCGATATATCACTCCAACATGTTCCAACGACTATTCACACAGAAGTGCACACACCTTGGCAAAAATGACAGTTTCACTTTACCGAGTGCGGGCCCTCCGGGGAGAATCACAGCGTTCCGTACCTTTGACCCACCCAGATTCTATTAGCACATGTAAAAGCTGCGCATTGACTCATTTATGCTTACGTCCATTCTTCAGCTCATCCATTCACATACAGTAAAACAACTGTGCCATTTCACCGGCACGTACGTACTACCCTGTGAAGGGCATTGGGAAAAGGCGACCAAGGCAGTTACGCTTTATTTGGCCAAAGCGAAGCTCGCCGCAAAATGGCTTCATTGGAACACCCTGGTAAGGATGCCGTAAACCGTGATGCCCTTGCTGCATAGTATGCCTGGCGTCAGAATAACAAAAAAGCGTATCTGTGCGCTAACACACCTGCAATTACATATAGCTTAAATAAGAAGCAACAGCAAAACTCTGACCAAGGCAGTTACGCTTTATTTGGCCAAAGTGAAGCTCGCCGCAAAATGGCTTCATTGGAACACCCTGGTAAGGATGCCGTAAATCGTGATGCCCTTGCTGCATAGTATGCCTGGCGTCAGAATAACAAAAAAGCGTATCTGTGCGCTAACACACCTGCAATTACATATAGCTTAAATAAGAAGCAACAGCAAAACTCTACGGCAGGCAATAGCTCAATGTGACTGTGCGTTATGCCGTCCTATTAAAGGACCCTCAAGAGAAGACGCCTTCCCGTAATGTCAACCAGACGCACACACGTTGTAAAAACATGAGTTCACCACACTAGTGTTAGCACGTCAGCAGGTGCGCAATTGGACAGATTTGAAGAGTATTTTCAGTCATATCTTCGTTTTGCAAAGCTTAACAAATAAAAGCTGGCTTCAAAAGCGCGGCTATTTTGCACGATGTGTTCCAATAAACGCTTCAAATATAGAACACAAAAAGAACATGGAAGCATGACTCCACTGCACGCATTTCAAAAGCCCACTTCAGGAATGTGCAGAAATGAACGATCGGCAAATTCGACTCTGGTTTCGCTTCCATTTATAAATGCCCAAGTCAAGTACGTGCCACTAATAGTGTCACTTACAGGCTGCTATACAAATTCTGAAGTGGTTTCCAATAACTTACACACACGTATATTCACACAGTATTACTACAAATGGGAATGCTAAAGAAAGCATTCGCGTGTTAAATGTAGCCGTGTATCTGTGTGAAACGCACGAGATACATTATTACAACGCTTAAGGGACAACTTCAGTCAACAATAAATGCTAAAGTCAACAGAAAAAGTGCGCAGTGACTACAGTTTCTCATGCCTAAAATGCTATGATGTGCGTTGGACAGTGAGAGCATGACTCAAACACTAGTGTGCAATGACCCGGCTATAGGTAAAAGCACGTCCACATCCTTTTCTCAAGGACGTGAGCGAAAATATTGTGTGCGATATGCCTGCTGCGACAAAAATATGAAAGTGAAAATCCATGCTTACAAAAAAGCAATGAGGCAAAACTAAATAGCAGCAGTTGTTGAGACACATTTACATTCCAGGATATTGCGTGGACGGGTACATGAACGCCGGCCTCACAATATTATCATTGTGCAGCATTCCTCAGCAGTTTAATGTATACAATGTAGATTCGGCTTGTTGATAGCAGCCACAGAAAACTGCAGCTATACTGCCGTTTTATGGAGCCGTACACGTATAAACAGCAATACATTTTATATAGGCGGTTTCACTTCATGACTTCCTGAAGAATTTTCTCTAGAATTTTAATGTGTCCTATAAGTAACACATTCCTTGGGGTGGCACTGCTTAACAGCATATTCTTAGAATAAAAGCAGCGGTAGCTCATAATTTTGAAATGTCGGCAGCCCTTGAACTCTGAACGAACTTCATGAAGGTCTAATGTAAATATTTAAATGCCCAGACAACAGTAGCTGGACAGCAAAAAACTGTTCACTTAGCACCTCATTAAGAGTCCTATATATATTATAACTGCTCAGTATCATGAGGCGCAAGCAAAAGGAAACTAAAAAACTACTGTTCGGCCGTTGGTTTAGTTGACCCAAAAGTCTTTGCAGAAGTTAATAGAACAATATAAGTATTCTGTATTAGGAAGAAACTTGAGCCAATGTAAAACGAACGAGCTTAACTTTTCGTAACATATTTCACAAGCAAACATAGAAACATCGGCAAGGAACCTTCTGATGAATGCTGGCACCCTTGTGTTTCCAGTTCAATTTCCCTGAATGTGTTCAGAGCTAAGAATCTTCCAATTATCAAATGAAAATGTTTTCTTCACTTTTGTACTTTCTATCGCACACACCCTCGCACCGCGAACAATGCGAAAAATAAAACCACTGTCAGATACTGAAACCGTCAATGACTGATGCCTGCAAAATCCCCACGCGTTTCCAAACACAAAGTTCTTCAAAGCTCACACAGACATGTTTACGTAATTTTGCTATGCGGGAGATACCTCAGAGTGCCAACAACACAAACCCCGCAACCATTCTATAGAGTAAGTTTCAATGGCTAAGTAGAGCTTTGAACAGAACAACGCCGTCTTAAGGGACATAACGCAGAAGAGAGCATAGTGAAGTGGTTCTGCGAAAGTGGTAACAAGAATATTCGAAGCACACTGCTAAAGCGCACACTTTTCTTCAAAAGGATGTTTTTAATTAACTTCACATGTTCAATCCTTTGAAAGTGAGCCTTCACTAATTCTTAAATTTTGTCCACACACGTGCGCCAATTTTTATGCCACTTCTATGCCACGTCCCTATCTCTGCTGGTTTATCAGTCTGATCTAACACGCACCAAAAGGCCAAGCAAGCTACGTCACTATAAATTGTTAAAATTATCGCGTGAAATATTTCTCCGCCTCAAGATCTTAAAAAAAAAATTATATGTTCTCCATCTCCTACAATTTCTTACACCGACTTTACATCGGCCAAAAACTCGTTTATCAGCGGGGCCACTCTCTCGGGATGGTTGAGGTGTACGTAGTGGTTTCCCTCGACCTCAACGTGCTTGAAGCGCGGGCAGCAGCGCTTGTAAAGGGCGAAGAAGCGGTCCATGCTCTGACGCATAATGCGCTCGTCGATCTCCGACGCCGTTATCATTAGCAGGTCACAGCGGATCTTCTCCATGAGCGCGTACTGGAAATCCGCGTCCAGCAGAACCGTGCTGATGACCTTGGTCCTATGGTCCGTGCGCAAGACGAGCTTGCCTTCCTCGTTGGTGCCCGTGGCGCGGGCGACGTCCCTGGCCATTAGAATTCGCATAGTGTCCTTGTTCAGGGTGTGCAGCGTGGCTTCGTCGAGCCTCTTAAGCAGCTCTTCCTCGGTGTAACTCGGCGGCTGGTTCAGCTTGCTTTCCAAGTGAATGAAGCTGCTGATCAGCTTGCTGGTGTCTTGGGTGAGGCGTTCGCGCGGCACATGCAGAGGCGCGTACAGGTCCAGCGCGACGACGCACTGGACGCGGTCCGGGAAGAAGCTCGCGTACATCATGCCCACGGTGCAGCCGAAGCTGTGGCCCATGATGCAAAAGCGCTCCCACTTGAGCTGTTGCACGACGCGGCACACGTCCATGACGTACTCGTGGTAGCTGTAGCTGCAGCCGGCGGGCTTGTGCGACGACAGGCCGTGACCGCTCAGGTCCAGAGCGACCACAAATATCTCTGCAGAGAGACGAGACATAAGAAGAAAGGGTTCGCCGAATGCAACGTTGCTTCAGTACCTGCATGCGTTTAAATTATCGACGTATATCTCACAAAACGTAAGCAAGGTGGCGAGATTAGGCGTTATAGCGGGTCCTCATAGCTAAAGAGTCACCTGCGTGCACAGCACCGACACATTTCCACCTTTCGCGTTAAAGAAGGTAAGAACTGTGTGGAAAGACTGGAAAGCTTTCCTAGTTCAACTAGTAGTTTAAACTTTTGTTTTAAGCAGATTTCAGAGTTACACTCATGCACATGCGTTTAAATTATCGACGTATATCTCACAAAACGTAAGCAAGGTGGCGAGATTAGGCGTTATAGCGGGTCCTCATAGCTAAAGGGTCACCTGCGTGCACAGCACCGACACATTTCCACCTTTCGCGTTAAAGAAGGTAAGAACTGTGTGGAAAGACTGGAAAGCTTTCCTAGTTCAACTAGTAGTTTAAACTTTTGTTTTAAGCAGATTTCAGAGTTACACTTCGCTTGAACCGGCTTTTTTTTAACATTGAGGTAGCTTGGTCTAAAAGTGCGAAATAAAGGAGTATGTTGCTCCATTTTGCATGGACCTACACCCTCTCCCACATCTCACCAAAATTTTCGGCAGACAGCTTTCTGCAGTGCTTCTTATCGCTGATACACGGTGCAGTATTCTAAAACGAGATCACTCGCTCTTTTTCTCTCTTTGTTATTAATGCGATTAGTATTTGGGAACTTCGCTCAGCTCGTGGTATGTATCTAACCTCCTTTACATACACAATAACCCAAGTTGTCTACTAGCTTGCGCCACTAGGTATGAGTTGGCTGTTGTCTTGCCGAGCAGACAACATGTGCCTTTGGGCACGTGCCCAAATAGACAACTTGCTGCAGACTGCTGTCTCACCTAGTAGACAACTTTTGTCACTGGGTATGTACCACTGGGTATGGGCCCAGAGAGACAACTTCAGTAGTGCGTATGTATTACTTATATGTTCCCATTCCTGTAAACACCTCCATAATAGATGTGCCAAGGTGACACCAGGGGGCACTTAGCCTTAACCATAATTAAACGGCAGTGCCCCATGTGCAACAGACACCTCCGCGTCGAGCGCGGCCGCTTGATGGATGGTCATTGGAACGAATTGATAATGGGGTTTGCTACAGAGTTTCCACCGAGTATAAAGTGGGCTACAGCGATTACAAGATATACTATGTCATGGTATCGATCAGTCGGCAATGTGGTTAGCAGCGAGATTGCTGCTTGATGTGCCTGATGCTGTGGCCATAAGGTTTCGTTATTTACGGATGGCATGGGGATGATGGCATGGAAATACCATAATCATCATAATAATCATGATAACGTATCACCGATAACGTAATATCACCGATCATGATAACCATCACCGATAACACGTCCATCATAGGAAAGATTGCTGATCGCATTAACGTTGCCAATAATCTCCAAAGTATGCTTGCGACGCTAATATTTACTTTTTCTTTTTTCTGTGAAACATTACGCAAAAGGACACAACATAGTTGTATGTACCAAGACAATGCACATAATTCACAATAAGCCAGGGGCCCACACATAAGCATTTCTAAGCATACTATATTCCACCAGCATAGTATATTTCACCACAGCAAATACAAACCGCCATCGCGATAAACCTTTTTTTCTCACCTCAGCCTTTACTTGAAAGAAGAGCAATAAAACTACGTGTACAGTCAACCGGATTAGTGAATTTTCTTCAAAGTTAAGGTGTACTGTTGCATAACTGCATTACATACAATGCAATAATTGAAAGGCCATTCTATCAGTGCGAGTAAAGCTGCAGTGCCGATACTTTTAAATCAGTGGCGTAACGCACAGCGATGTGCATGCGACACTACCTCCTCCGCCTCTGGTTGGCCCCTTTGCTTCATGTTCACAATTATAGTCCCCGAAAATGCCACACCCATAAAGTAAAAGCAATATACCATCAAACCATTAGATAGGAGGTAGCTAAGCACGAAATGCTTAACACGTCATCCGTTGACCTCTACCTATCCATCAACAGCACACAGACGCGTCAAATGCAGGTGAACAACTAAACGTATTAACGTGCACCCCGCCTCCTCACCGCCATCCCACAATGTTGAATTTTCTATTCTCTTTGGCATGTCCTGCAGGCTCTATATATTGATTCTCGTTTAACTTTTTTTTTATTTCAGCAGTAAAATTGTGGTCCACTACGCCTATCGCATTACGTTTACACTGCCGGAGGCTAGTTCTTTCACATATAAGCGCCAAGAACTTCGCGAGCATCATTAAATGCAGTAGCTTGCCCTAGCAAGTTGGCACCTTGACAGCTGAGTAATTAGCCGGTCCCGAAGGCGGCAGGCTGAGGGCCTTAGAACCGACTTCGCTTAGTCAATGAACAGTGCTGAACAGTGTCCCGCTCAGCTGTCCGGGAAGTTAGCGTTAAAGAAAAAAAGGTTCCTACCGCCAGTAAGCATATATCGTGCTTAACACGACTGTTAGAGGGCACAAGAAAAGGCTGTGAACCTGGTGCGAGCAGCGGAATGAGGGTGTCGAAGGTGCCGGCGTTGTTTCTCCAGCCGTGCAGCGCCAGGACGCGGGTGGTGGCTCGCGCCTGGTCGCCCCACTGCTTGGCAGCCAGGCTGCCGTACGGGATGGTGAACTTGGTTTCCGTGCACTCGGTAGGCATGCCTGCGTGCGGACACGTGCGGGGGTGCGATAAACCAAACGTAAACGGTCTTTCGAATTCCAATATGCCATATACGCTGCAGCGATTTCATGATATGCAGGCGCCCCACAAAGTAGACGGAGGTTGACGCTGTGCTACGAGTTCACACGCGTGCATCAAATCAAGTGCGAATCAGTGAAAGTCACGAGCTCTACTGCGCTAAGTGACGGTGCTCTGGAGTGCAGAAACCGAACGCGAACAATAATTTTCCGTAACGCGAGCAAACAGGTGTAATGCAACGTCACCCTCCGTTTGCCCCCTTGTGCCAACGGGAGCACTCCGCCTCATGCAATATAATATTTCCGCGACTAAAAGCACGTGACAAGGAAAAAGATTGTGTAGAGCCCCCCGCTGGGTTCGCAGCAATGCAGGGTGATGACGCAAGTGTTCTCCAGGAGTTTCTGGGTGCCGGCTGGCGCGATACGTGTCAGGTGGTAGGACCAGGAGTTCTATCAAAAGTAATTTGGTAGCATGAATAAGTTAAAAAAGTTAAGTCACATCAGCGTGTTCGCATGCGTAAATTAAGTTACCAAATGGAAGGCCACGTTACCAAATCGACAACAATATAATTAACAACTTTAGTTCAACCTCATTACTAGAGTAATGGGCATAACTTCCTACACAAGTTAGAGAAACTCTGTTCGTCAGCTTATTGCTCGTGTTATTATGAACATTCAAATGTACTTCAGTCACGTGATTAAAGGCATGAAAACTGCTGGAAAGGACCGCAAGGTTCAATGCAATATGGAAGGTAACAATTAATTAGTACTAATTAATCGAGGCTTGCAACTACGAACGTCGCTTCTTGATATCTACTGAGTAGCCTATTGAACAAGCCCCATTATCGAGGCTCAGGCGCGCCTTTATAGAGGTTGTCCCAAACATCATGCACTAAGAGTTAAAAATAGGCAAATGGCCACGTCACTGGACAAAACAAAGGCAGTGTTGTTTGCCGTCACTTGGAGATATTGCGATCATTTCTTGCATTCCGCCTAATTACACAATTAGTTTTAAATAATTAATCAATCTCTCAAATATTATAACTAGCTGAAAAGTATCGATCAGAAAATTATTGAGAAACATGAAAAATTCCCGACACAGCTTTCTGTTGCTGAATACGTGCTACATAAAGGTGATTTTCCGAGCGCGAAAAAAGCCCGCGAATGCAAGCATGGTGCCTTGAGTGGCCAGTCGCGCGGCTATTTTCCGTAAGGTAGAAAGATTAGCGAGTTGGAAAGTATGCATACTTATTTATGAGCGCGAAAAACAACGCAAGACACAAAGTTAGAAGGACACAGCGCTCGTCCTACGCCCTTCCAACTTTCTGTCTTCCGTTGTTTTTCGCACTGTGTAATAAGTATGCAATTGTGCGTGTTTTAGCGGGCTTCCTTCACGTATTGAGCAACATAAAGCTGTATCGGGAGTTTTTCATGTTGCTCTACAATTTTCTCATTGACACTTTTCATCTAGTTATAGTATGTGACAAGCTGATTATGACTAGTTGTGTAAAGGCGGAATGAAAAAAAAAACAATCTACCTCGAAGCGACGGCAGATAACAGTACCTTGGTTGTGTCCAGCTACGTGGCATTTGCATATTGTGAAATCTTGGTGCATGATAGTTGGGACACCCTGTATATACATGCATAACTACGCAGCAGCAATCCATAGTACAATGACTGCATTGGCACTATTAACTTTTAAGCAAGCCCTATGGAACAGGCTGCGTGCACTAGAAAAATTCCATTTGCACTATAACATTCGAAACACGTTTGGGCTTGCAGCGTATAAGAGTAAAGTTAGGAGCCCATACCAACGCAGACTCCAACCTTGATATTTAGATCCCCCTCCCCCCTCCCCCCTCCCCCCCACCCCCACGCCCCATGCCCCATGCCCGAGCTTCGAGTAAATTAAACTTCTCCATAGATTTCTAGCGGCGTAAAATTTCGTCACACAGTAGTTATACCGAAACCATCAGCGAAAACCACTCCTCAATCTTCTTGATAACGGTTGCGATAACTTCCTAGACAAAAGACTCGAATTCCGATTCTCAACCATTTTCCAAAATCTATCTTTTCAGAGCTACAATAAAAGTGCATGCTCATAAATCTACTGGAAAGCCCACTTGCGAACACATTTCAATACATCTACTAGACTGTCTCAAGCACCGGTGCTCACTAAAAAAGCTTATGGGGTTGCACTTTTCTTTTTCCTTCCTTTTTTTTAACCTCTTGATACGTAATGGTTTTATCCTGTCCTGCATTTGCCTGTTCAGAGAAGAAGACGGAGCAAAATTTAGAAGGGAGGCGAGAAATCTTGTAAACATTTGCAGTGATTTGCGTCAATTCAAACAAGTAATTGTCGCCCCTCTTTTACACAGTTCGACATTGCAGCAGAAACATTCAATGCCCTGAATTTTGACATTTGAAGACCAAGGGCGAGTGCAGAGGTAATGTCACTAAGAGCGAAGACACACACATCCGCGAACATTATTGCATTAGTGTCTCAATGCTCCATTAGTAACGTATAGAACATTTTAGCCTTCCTCCATGACCACACCGACAATTAAGTCAACAGCCCCGCACACTTGCCCTAAACACTGCGTCCACGCAATGTTCACATTTCTCTCAATCAAAAGTTCAGTATATCATATTTACAGTGATGAAAGAAAAATGTAAATCCGTGAGGCCCAACTCGTGTTGGAACGGGTTAATGCGAAGCATGCGGTACGTGACGCTGAAATCACATCAGACAACATCCATATACTTCATTGCTTTGCGACGCCGCTCGACTATGTTATCATAGCCATACTACGTCACTAGAGTACGTCGTTAAAGAGAAAACACAGAACGCCATCACACACTTGAACCGCAACATACAGCAACATCACTACATACCCAGTAAACCACGGAACGTCTCTGGGACGTACGAACTGAGTGATAATGTATAATTCAATAGCCGATATCTGCTAGACGTCACAGGCACGTGCGTTTTCGCCAGAAAAGTTCACGTGGTCTGGAACATGTCAAAGAGATGGCCTATATGTTTTATCAGATGACCTATTGTGTATGTAGTAAGTACTAGGCATAGAGACCTTCTTTACGATTTTTCACGACAGAGCTATCTTAGGCTATATAGTTTCCAGCGTTTCGTGATGTGCGTAGGTAAAAAAAAAAACGATGGCGGCGTCTATACAGCTAAAATAGCTCAAGCATAAGGCAAAACCGTATGAGCGTGTGTGTCCCAGCTGCGTTTGAGGCCAGATGTGTCAAAACCTGGGATGGATCATGGTTTGAGGCGTTGCGATCTACGCAAACGACAGAGCAGTCGTTGCGTGCTATGCCTTACCGACGACGGGCGAGAGCCTTGCCGTGGAACGTGCCTACAAGAGCGACGTACATTCTGGGGACGGGATCGTTGTCGCCACCGTATACGTTCATCCCGGAACGTCAAAGAGGCACTTTGAAGACTTTACGATCGACACATTTCGGTAGATCCTCCTGGTGAACCCCAATTCCATCGTCATTGTGGGTGACTTTACCATCGATGTGTCTCGTCCCGACGGAAAGTGGTTCTTGGCTTTCCTCTTGGAAAGGTTCCGCCTTCAGTGTCACACCAAGACCTATGTCTCCACAACGCGCCATCGGTCGTGCAGAGACCTATTGCGTTCGCTAAGAGCATCTCCAGTGTCGTCACAGAAGAGCCTATGGCCGTCTATTATAGCGACCACAAAGCTATGTTACTGTGGTCACGAGACAAATTTAATTGCAAATAAACATAACAACCTGCATATTTGTACTACATTGGCTAGTTCTATTTTATTTTTTATATAGTTAGATACAACGCCGTCGGTAATCTACCTTCGCAGAGTGGAATGGCTCTGAATATGTTTTGTTCCAAACATTTGCAGTTCTCCCCTCGGAGGCATTATTTCCCAGTTTTTGAACGACAGAAATATACTTTCTAACTTATACAAATTATAAACTTAAACTATCTTATCTACTGCTCATATGTGTACCTCTACATTGTGCGTGTTCTCATACAACTTACTTTTAAATGTTTCGTTAATTCAATATGCTACTTGTGCCAGGTGGGAGGCCTAGAAGAATGAGCCCACTGCACTCCTTCGGGCGTGTATGTGTGTACATATGTGTGCACGCGATGCATCAATTCTTGCTGCGAGGGCTTCGTGCCCGTTGCATCTGTCACAGAGCTTGTACTGCGAACGTAATATCCATTACGCTAAATACTAGACGAAAGGCTCTGATATGTCGTGCAGTCACATGAGCTCGCTAGCGCCAATTGGAAAGATCTACAGGATGTTCTCAGGACTTTTGCATGCCTGGAGTGAGCATCTACTAGAGGTCACTTATGTTCAGCTGCGATAACCTTATGTTACAGTAGCCTGATCTGGATGAGATTTAGATTATCAATGGTATGTACGTGCATTGTTTGGACAAATGTATTATATATACCATATGCAAAATGTTTAAAATATCATGTTGCCAAGTAAGGAACATAAATGGTTATATGGGTCCATCGCAATCCGTCTTCTTGCCATATATATGAGTCCATCTTCTTGCCAACGGAACGCACCACCTAGGAACCACGGGGAAACTAGAGCAGCCACGCCTGCTCAATACAAGCAACTCTTGTCTACGCGCTGTTACACATATTGGCAAAGGTAAGTGATCTTGGGGGCTGTTACGAATGACTGCTATTCAAGCTTTGCATTCGGGCGCATCTGGCCCAGCTAATGGCAACTGGCGAGCGCGCACATGATGTCGCTTTGTGCGCCAAAGCGCCAGCTGTCACAAGGCAAAAAAGGCGAGAAAGTGGCGCAGGACGCACGCTACACATTAAACGCTTCAAAGAAGAGACCGGCTTTGGAATAAAGAAAGCATGTGTGCGACCGGCCACAACAGAAAAAAAAAAGCGACCGCAGCATAATGATTAGAGCATTAACACCTTCGCTTTACAGGGACACCGGGCTGCAGTGCTGGATGGCAAGAGGCTCGATTCCACCGTTGGTCACACATTATTTTCTTCTACAGCGAAGCTGTATACGGCTAGGTTCTGGAAAAGATTGCGTGCATCTACCGAGCCGTGTATTGCGAGAGTTCTCCTCTATAGACACCAAAGGCGTATTCATAGTCCGACGTTATGTGTGCGTCTGTTTACTGTTACGTCAACATCGCTAGCGACGTTATCAGTAGTTGCGTTCTGGCCGTGCGTGGGACGCGTACTGTGCGCATCGAGGAAGAGCAGCGTGCCCTCCAAGAGCGACGGCGTGAGCAGAAGCGCGAATGGGCGCGAAGGCGGCGGGAAGTCGCTAAGGCCGAGCGCACATCGGTCGGCGGGCCTGGACGTAGCCGCCTTCTGTACGATGAAGAACAGCAGCGTGCCCGTGAAGATCGCCTTCTCGAAGAGAAACGGGAATGTGCACGGCGGCGAAAGGAGACCACCGACGACAAGTGGGCCGCCAACGGCCAAGCGCATGCGCGATGCCCGTCGGGACCCCGAATACCGCGAAGAGGATAGGTTCAGCATTCAATGCTATACGCATGTCAATGTACCAACTATGCGCCATCAGCCATCTGTAGACTTGACGTTTGCTAAAAATCTGTCCGGCATCGTCGTTCAGCCCACGGCCGTCTACCATAGTGACCGTAAAGCGATGATCACTATGGTAACAAAATAAAAGACGGTAGAATTACGAAGTCACGTGTATGTGCCTTTATTCAATCAATACTGTAAACCCTATACACAGCCTCGCTGGTCATTCAATTTCGCAGAGTGGAATGGCACTGTTATCTTGTTTTCTTTTTTTTTTATTGAAGCGAGGCGAGACAAGAACATACCTAGCTACCGCAAAGTAGGGATGTCCAAATAGTCACTTTTTAAGACTGAATCGCATAGGAATCGAATAGTGCCAGAAGAGAATCGAACAGTTTTCGAATAACGAAGAGCCTATCCCAACCAGTCAACTAATATAACACGATGTTGAGATCCTAGTATTCTTAATTTTAGCAAGTTTCCGTCATTCATAGTATCTTATAAAGCGCTGTTTATTTAAAGCACAAATGGAGCATTAGGAGCAAACAAGTAGTTCCTTCGCATGCTTCGACTCTTCAGCTTATAAAGCATGGCTACCTAAGTGACCTATAGACTGCTCCAAAAGGCAAGTTCTATTTATGTCTATACCATGCCAACGGGGTTAAAAAATTACGATACTTTTTTTGTTCCAACTTTATGTTATTGGGCGTAGTGAACGTTTTGAAATATTCGGATAGTGTTCGAAAAATATTCCCGTTTACGAAAAGTGACTATTGAATTCGATATTCGAAATTTTCCGATATTCGCACACCCCAACCACAATGCGCCTACAGTGAGCCAAGCCAAAATATGGTTGACATTAAAATAAAAACGGAAATACGCAACATGAAGACAAGACGAACGCTGAACCTCCACCTTGTTGCAAGTTCTGTCTTCAACGTGTTGCTTTTTTTCGCCTTTGTATGATTTTCTTTTTAATAGCACTGCAAACGTGCGAAATACTGAAACCAACTACCCATCCCCTTTATTCTTTGGCTCACTATGCCACGCGTTTCCCTGCTTTTAGGGAATGGTTTGTGGACAATTTCAAGCACTAAGAAACGCCGTCATTTCGAGCCATTGCGAGCCTCGATACCGCTGAAGTGCACTGTCTATAGCAACTTCACCTGCATAAAAATAGTTTCCATCACTTGTACACCTTTATATCGGCTCAAGCTAGGAACTAGATGAATGGGCGACAAGGAAGTCCTTCACGCAGGTGAAGCACACGTAGTGTTTTCTGCAAGAACGAAGGCGGTGCTCGCGCGGCTTAAATTTGAAGACAGAGACGTCCGTGCAAGACCACAGAACATGGATGGAATTTACCTGGTGACAGCAACAAAGTGACAAACGCATGGGTGCAAACAAAATATTCATTTATTGCTGTTTTCCCCGGAATGTTACAGAGAAGCACCATAACCATCCACACCGGTATATTACGTGATCAATTATTACCTGAATAAGACTATCAATTGGCGCAAGAAATCCAGCGAGGCGCACAAGGAAACGTAGCAAGAGCGACGAGGCTTAGCAATTGTGAACGGCGATTGCTTATGTGACCAAAACTCAAGTGGGTTAAAGAGCCCAGCAAGCTCACAAGGATGAAGACCCGTTGAGCTTAGTGTGTAAATATGTGCCAAGGGTTGAGCATGAAGCAGTGTCCATGTCAGCACACTTTTGCAGTTATGCAAGCACGACGACCTTTCTTTCCTTTTTTTTTTTTCTAGCGTGGGGCTCATCAGCCCGAAGCCAGCCAGTTTCCAGTAGACTCACGTGGCAGCACCCCGTACACGCCACCCATGTCGCGAGCAGTCCCCCAAACAGCATTCTCCACCCCCCACCCCCCTAAACGAATTGCTGCGTACACACACACATGCGAACATGTACGCACGTCTTTCCGGAACTGTAACGGATTACCATGAAATGGGGAAGAGGCTGCTAACGCATCTCCTCCGTTAAGTACACAATTTCTCGTCGCTCTCGGGCACCTTTGTCCGAAGTTCACTTCGATAGATACTAAACCAACGTCTAATGAACGGTCCCAGGTGTGACATCCGACAAAGATTATCTCTACTGATTCTGAGGACACTTGCCGAAAACTCCTGCAATAAAGTTACTTGTCCCGACAAAAACAAACCTAAGCACCTCAAGCACACAAGCACCTCCACAAGCACCTAAGCTACTTCGTGGACATAGGTAGATTCCATGCCGCGCTGGAATGATGGGTAGCGAAAGGGCGAACCTGCTCGCCCGAGACACGCTTTGACCGGCACAACCCACTATACACCAAATATAGGTGTTTTAAACCTACAGCACTGCGGACATGCAAGAAATGCATTCCTCCGCCTGGCCCCTTAACTGAGCTGTCGTTAAGGCACAGTTACGCATAAAAGCCCCCAAAAGACGTGTTACTCACTCCTGCGCGCATTCATCTAATTATTAACTTTATCACCGGCAACCTTCAGCAACGCAGCCACTGTGGAGGTCATCCCTGTACCACGTACAATAACCCTCCACTTGTGTAATAGATGCCTAGTTTCTTCCGTAATATACTGTATATATACCGCTACTGAGGCGATCTGCCAAAGCAGCAGAGGAAGACAGTCGTATTAGCTTAGCAGCACTTCACCATATCACAGGTAAAACGTACATCAGCATGTGCACTACACGCAGATCTATTACTGTGCCGCATCTGAAAATGCAGCTTAATAATGCGTACAGATTAATAACGCGCATCATTCTCCGAGATAAATGTCAACAACGCACACTTTGCCGCAATAACAACAATACGAGAAATATTAAAGTTTTCAGGTACGTGTGACACTGAGCGAGGAACATATCTTTTTGTGACGAAATCCATCAATGTACAGTAATGCTTCTACTGCAGGACATATGTGTTGCACAACAAATAGACGTAATAAGCCGATTCAGCAGTCGAATACAAAGGCAGGCGTAGAGGCCAAACTCTCAAACATGACATCGGGCGCAGACCTTGTACCAAGCTTCACGAAGAATGTCCGCTAAACGTGACCATTATACTGAGTAGTGTGTTCATGAGATAGCAGAAAAGGATAGCATGAAGCTGGTCACTTTGCGTACACAAACTTAATTCACTTCGCAACCACATTGCTCACGCTAACTCTGGGCTCGTAGAGATCACGGTGAGCACAACATGCATTTCAGTATAACCACTGGAAAGTCACATGACAATATTTTAGTCAATGTGAATTGCTGACACCTAATTTCAGATGCCCGTTAGCGCCGGCATACAACACTTCAATGCGATGTTTGCGCTGTATGCATGACATAATAGCAGAGTCAGTATTTTTGAGTAAGACTGCTTGTAACAACATAAACGAGCCACCCAGAAAGATCATTATGTAAACAACAAACAACCTCAGCAACAATGCCCTCTCAAGAGAGAATATTTGATCATGCATACTGCCGAGTCAACTATGCAGTCTATGGGACCCTCAAATTGTCTATGCATAAAGATCAAAGTAAAAAAATATATTGCATTATACGCTATGCTGCATCATACTGTTATGTATTTCGACGTTGCGGCTGAGCTAAACTAAACTAAACGGAATTCGTCGCATATCTACCACGTTACGCCACACACGACGGTGCCACTGGTGTCCAAGCGTAAACAGATGCATGAAAGCGATTGCAATAAATCGACAATGGTAAGGGTTTTCTTCTTTTTTTTCTTTACAGGCGCGCTTTTCCGACTGCAGGCTGGCAAAGGAAGCGGTTAATTGCTGGCGCCAGAAGCTCAGGTTGGTTCAGATGAACGTAGTGGCCGCCTTCCAATTCTATGTACTCAAACCTTTTACAGTGTTTCTTGTATGCCATCCTAAACTCCGCCTCCAAATCCTTGAGTTGCTGAACCGAAGTACCGTCAGTGACGCGGAAGATGAGCATGTCTCCTTTGAACCGAGATACGAGGGCTTTTTGCGTCTCTAGCGGCAGGACGAACGTCCTACTGGTTTTAGCTCGTATGTCCCTTTTCAGCACAAATCCGCATTCCACTGCTCGAGCGCCTCGGCTTAGCAGAATTTTCTTGGACCTCTCACTCAGCTGTCCGGGACTGGCGCTTTCGAGCCGTTCTAACAAGTCGTCCATGCTGTACACCGGAGAGGGGTTCTTTGTCAGCGGTTCGAGCTGTAGAAACTTGTTGATGCCATGCGTGAGCGTCGAAGTGAGGTACGAGTCGACGATCAGCGTCGGTATGACGACGTCTAGAGCGACCACAGACAAGACACGATCCGGGAAGATGCCAGCGAACGTCATGGCCACCGCGCCACCCATGCTGTGTCCCACGATGCAGAACCGATGCCACTGCAGGTAGTCCACGGCGCGGCGGACGTCGATGACGTATTCAAGCACGTTGTAGTGGCAACCAGGAGGTCTGTGCGATGAGTCGCCATGGCCCGCAAAGTCGAGCGCGACGACCCTCAAGGAGGAATCCAAAAGGGAACACAGCGTGTCGAATGTGGCAGCACTATCTAGCCATCCGTGCAAAGCGAGGACGGGTTTGCCGTCAGCGGGACCCCAGGCTTTCGCAGCCAGATAACCAAAGGGGACTTCTATGCGCAGCTCGACGGGATCCATGTCCTCAACTTCAGTATCTGTTTTTATAGTAGTTATTCACTTCCCCATCAACTTTTCCCAACGGCTCCAACGGAGGGGTTCTGCAGGAGACCTGCAATGGAAGCATCGCATTCTGTAGTTTTCCTGTAATTTGGGGATTTTACTCACAAGGAGGTCAAATTCGTACATATCGGCTTTAAATAACTGATTGCGTCACCATTTATGTACAATGCTTACTGCCGTGCTTTCGATGGCGTGTGCTTAACGGAAGAATGCGTTGCTTCCACAAGATCCCCGAGCAGCTCAACAGTGTACCTAACGCTTTCTTACTCGAAATGCTCGAGGTTCAGGAAGCAAGCTATACGCACGGCTTCTTCTTGATATACAATGACAAATCTACAGATAATCACGCATCGGAGGGAAACCCTGACATTCCTTTATGAATTGCTTGCCGGTAGCTTGATATATCGGCTTTGAAATTGCAAATCCGTCCGCGCCATGTAGACATAAGAACACCTCCCCCTCCCACATTTCTTTTTTTTTTTCTTACGCGTAGTGTGTCAACGCAAGACTGGTCTAGAACATGATTTTTTATAACAATGGAGCTGCAAAACATTTTCTTAAGCTTCAGATCACATTCATTATGGGCTAAAAGTAGCTGTTATTACAGAGGAAAAAATATCAAGTACTGCCAAGTGCACACGCTCCCCGGCATTAGTTCCACAAATTATAACGGCGGTACGCCGTTGTCACACACCTGGTTAAACACACGCTTAGCAGGAACATAATTTAATCCCCCCTGCTTCAACGTCGTATTAGTCGATCGTTTCCGGTTGTATGCAGTAAGCAAAACATACGTGCCGAACGGTTAAACCGAAGCCACCCGAGTTGAAATTGCCGCCACATAGCGCCACGAACTCCGCACCGCCATCTGTGGTCAGATAAGGTAGGCGTTGACGAACAATCCAACGCTTCCAACACCAGGTGGCATGCGCTTCCCAGTTACGTAAGCATTGCAAACGTATTGCCCATGTATAACACATTTAAGGAACATTAGGATCATTTCACACCTCTAAGTGGCTCGGAACGACAGTAACACGCAAAGTACAGGGCTAGACACTGACACACTTAACGTAACACAGATAGGAATGCCAAAAACTAATAACGCTACGCACGCGACGCACCGCTGCAGCATCATTTCATTCATCGCGCAACTACGATCCGCAGAACCACCGCTGTCGCTCACAGAAAAAAGAACGTCGAAACGCTGTACCGTACTTACTGGGCGTTTTCAGAATGTCTTCGCAAACGCAGCAGGAAGGGACGCTGTGGCAGACAAATTTAAGTTTCCTCTGGCCTTCGCAACCGCCCGGCCTTCGAGTTTTCCTGCACAATGTGCACAGACTGCAATCGAGATTCTGCTAACCTTGAACGGCGCGGCAGAGGCGGCATCTATTGAATGATCTTTGCACCAAACGAAGGGCGCGTACGTGAATACTTTTCCCGCGCTGTTTTGAAGTAAGCGGCGCATTTACTTTACGTCATTTCGCTTTACTGTAGAGAGAGAGAGAAACGAAGAGGGAAACGTAGTGAGGCTCACCAAGGATGTGCCCGGTTGGCTAACCTACACTTCGCGAGGGGGAAAAGGGAAGAACAGATAAGGAGAGAAAAGAAAAATTACAGTCCTTCACAGTCAGCCGCAGAGGAATCTCCACTGTCACAAGCGTTCATTTAATCCACTGACCTTCAAGAAGCTCAGAGGTGCTTTTGTGACTTTTTGCATAATGCATAGGCCATGGCCCAAGGATATTTTCTTCTAAGAGCGCTGTATTATCTAGCAGGTTGAGTTTCGCTTGTAATGTACGTCGTTGAGTGTCAAAGGATGGGCAGTGAGACAGACGGGGCTAAAGAGTTTCATCGCACCCCCACAAATTGCGTGCCGCACAGTTGGCCATTCCTATCAGGAATGAATAGGAATTTGTAAATGCGTCGCCCAGCCACATGCGACACAGTAAAGTTGTACAGAGTCGCAAGTTAGGGTCGAGAGAGTGCAAGCATGAGTTGGTGAAACCCGGCAAATTCCATCGTAAAAGGGTGATGTGGCGCCCAAGTGATTGAAGTTGTCGCGCAGCGTCAGTTCTTGAAAGTGGTATGGGAACCCGCTGATGTCTTTGGTGAGCCGAACGCGTAGCTTCGCCTGCGCTGATATTGCCGACAATTCCGCAATGGCTTGGCAACCATTAAAATACAATGCCGTGGCCTTTCTCGAGCGCGTGATGATGAGCGTGCCTTATTTCGTACGCTAGCTGCTCGTGTAATCCATGACGTAGGGCAAACTGCAGAGTTTGTAGGGATGCTTTGGAATCGCAGAAGATGGCCCAACGATTTGATGGCTGCTGGAGCACGTACTTGAGTGCACCTGAAGAGCCGCAAGTTCTGCTGATGTCGACGCAGTATTGTGCCAATATTTCAACTGCAAAGACACGGCGTCCGATGGAACAACTACTTCTCCGGTAGAGCTGTTGGAATTGGTGGAACCGTCCGTGTAAATGTGTGTGCGGTCAAAATAACACTCGTTGAGGAGAAGCAGAGATAACTGCTTCAGGGCTAGCCGTGACAAGTCTGCCTTCTTAGCATTCCCAGGAATTGAGGGGCACATGTGAATTTGCCGGAGACACCACAATGCCGATGTTGGGCGTTTCTGAGGCTTGAAGCCAGATGATATCGAGTCGTGGTATCTAGTCACGATACCACAGAATGTAGCCTGTCGTCTTCGCTTTACTGTAACGTAAGATAAACTCAAGACGGTGCCCTGAACATTTTAAATTGCTTTCATGATAGCTTCGTAGCAACGTAGCAACATAATACTTCCAACTTATTACTCCCTTTACCTATTCTCTCTCTCTCTCTCTCTTTATTTTTTTTTACTGGTTAAAAGGAACGTGGAAGTCCACAAGACACTTCAAAATGCTGCGAAGTACCAAAGCACCCTAAATAATATATAATGTTCAAATTGCACCCCAATGACGGCTCTCTCTAAGTAATTCCCTGAATAATCTGTGGCAAAGAGCAACAAAATAACGTAATTCTATGTATTGCTGCAATCGCGGCTGGCAGTAGCGGCACTGCTGTGATCACAGATGTGAATTAGTTTGTTTCCTTTCTATATTCCTTTTTTTTGCGAATGTGTATAATGGTAGAAATGCATGAGCCCCTGATGCTTCAATATTATGTTGAGCCTGCATTTTGCACTCCATACTCTTAGCTCCAGTTGCTCCTGTTGAAGTTGGACTCATCAACAAGAACCGCGATAACGTTTCTACTACGGTGGATCGGATGGGTGCTGTACCACTTGAACATTTACAACACTTATTTCTTTCACACTTACGCATATACCTAATTGCATGCTGCAAAATGGCGCATTTCCCTTGAACATAAAAATACCTTATCTGTTCAATTTATAAAGGTGGAGGTAAATCCTAACTATCGAACGACCGGCCCATATCGGTCCTACCGGCGCTCTCTAGAGTTTTCGAAGGAGTTATACCGGGTGTTTCAGCGAACACTTTCAAAATTTTTAGTGGTTGCCTGTGGCAGATAGCAGAATTTTAGTTCACGAGCTGGCTTAATCGAAGAGGCCGACATCACATGCCCAAAAAATTGAAATGCATAATCGACCAATTAACAAAAATTCACTAATTACATTTTTGACTAGTTACCTTATGGCGCAAATTTCAATTTACAAATTCTAGCCGTGTATTCGCAAGGCATATCCACTTGGTACGAATTTTCAGGGTGACAGCAGTATTTAGATAATAATTCCCGACCTTAGCGGTGAAATGCACTGGCGTTCCAGTTACTTAACAAAACGTCGTTTTACGCATTCAAGCACGAAAGTAACTGGAACGGCAATGCATTTCTTCGCGAAGTTCGGGAATTAATATCTCAAAACTGGTGTCACCCTGAGAATTTTCACCAATTGGATCCGCCTTGCGAACTCCTTGGTTATAATTTGTAGATTGCAATATTAACCATGAGGCAATTATTTAAGAACATAATTAGTGAATTTTTGTTATTTAGTCGATCAGCATATTAATATTTATGCAAGTAGTGCCCACCATTTCGAGTAGACCACATCATGAATTGGAAAGGTGCTGTCTGCCACAGGCAACCTTCAAGATTTTGTTAAAGTGTTCGCTGAAACACCCTGTGTATACAAGACGTGATTGTTTCTTTAGAATGAACAATATCATTACCGATGCACAGTATGGGTTCCTAAAGCATAAATCTATAAAAAGGCACTGCTGCTTACAAAAGATAAAATACCCACGGATATAGAAAATACATTATGCAACACATGTCTTCTTATCGATTTGAAGAAAGGAATGTGACACGATTAAACATGATATATGATTGGATAAACTAGGTGATCTTGGGAAA
The DNA here is from genome assembly GCF_038994185.2 of Dermacentor albipictus. NCBI lineage: Eukaryota > Metazoa > Arthropoda > Arachnida > Ixodida > Ixodidae > Dermacentor > Dermacentor albipictus. The sequence goes on from NC_091823.1 coordinate 60,447,362, forward strand.
TACAAAATAGCTTTAACGTTATTAAAATGACCTAAGTGTTAGGAAACAGTTCGCCCAGATTAGTAATGAAGCTTCAGCGTCCGCTGTCATTAATTATGGCATGCAGCATGGCTCAATCTTAGTCCCACTTCTATTCATAGCATATATTAACAATCTTTGCTTCACACCACAGTCGCCTAAATTAATTACGTGCGCCGATGGCACTAATGTACTTTCGACAGGTAAATCGCTTGTCCAACTCGAGTCCGAGGTAAACAATTATTTGTATAAATTTGGAATTTGGTTACAACCGAACAAACTGGCACTTGATGTTGCTAAAAGCAAGTACATAATCTTCAGGCCGATCAATACGCCATGAAACGTAGACATTGCATTAAGTTGCAATAATGAAAGGCTGTTACGCACTGTCGCACAAAAGTTCGTGCATGGTTCCACGAAAACGTACGTCATGGAAGAATCATGTATACATGCTTTCAACTGAATTACGTAAGGTGATTGTAATTGATAAAGAAAATGTACTGCGTGCGGTGTGTTTCTTTTGCCATGCTGGTGTGCGGAGCTATGCAGTGACAACACACACACACACACACACACATATGTATATATATATATATATATATATATATATATATATATATATATATATATATATATATATATATATATATATATATATATATATATATATATATATAGTGAGCGCTACACACGCCTGAGTTTCAACTTCATCACCTTACATATCATCACCTATTGTACATCTTCATCTGTATATATATCATGACCAGCTGCTCAGCTTGATCTTCGTGGCATGTCGAGCTCTGCTCGAATAAAGCGGTTCCTTATAAGTGGTGGACGGCGCTTTTCGTTCTCCAAGACCTCTCGCACGTTCTCACTGGAGCTCCGCACGGTAGCCACATAACACCGCCGGCCATGCTCGCTCAAGCGAATTCAGTCACGTCCGATGCCGCCGCTCCACTGCAGCCTTCGCCTTACGTCGTGACCATCAACAGCCGCCAGCGGGACACTGAAGTCCTCGCTGGTCTACACAGGGATGACGTCGAGGACTGGCTCCATAACTACTAGCTCGTAAGCCACTTCAAGAAGTGGGACCATTCACAGAAGTTACGGAACGGCCCGTTCTACCTGTCCGATGTCGCGAAAAGCTGGTTTCGGAACCATGAGCCAGATATTTCTCACTGGGCGACGTTCACGCAACAGCTTCAGCAGATTTTTAGTGCCCCTGCTTGTTAGAGGCAGCCGTTTCTCAGATTAGTGGCGCTTGACTGAATGCAACTGGATTTCTTAAGTAAAAAAAAAAATGGCTGTGGCTTAGGTAAGGTTAAGCCCAGGATGCGAAGCATACTAGCCTTTATTTTAGTTGTTGAACCACTGTTTAGCCTGGTGAACTGCTGTTGCTTGGCTATATTGTTGTGCCATTACCACAAGCCCGGATCCCGAATCTGCAAGATGCAGAATCTATCCTGCGAGCGCCATAATTCTCCCTTCACAAGTCAAGATGCTGCGCCTTCGTGCGGGAGAAGCCTCGGCGGAGCAGCGTGTTTTGACGTGTCCGCGTGTGCCCGACGGCCCGGCGCCGCACCTCCCTTGCCGGGAGGTCACCGCGCGCGCGAACTTTGAACCGAGTGGCCAGCGCGGTCGCTGGTTGGACCCCTCGGACGACCGTCGTGTGCTGACTTTGTATTGGGCCGTTTGAGTGACAATGGGCCTCGGGGATTATAAAAGCAGCGACACGCCGCTCGAAAACAGGATCCGCCGACCCCACCTGGAGAGAGGGTCGCTCCCGACTGGGGTGAGATGTGTCACGCGTTTTCGCCGGACGCCGTCGTGCGAGAACAGTCGCGTTTGTGTGAGCTCTCGGCCCCAGTGCCGATCCGTTTATGTCCTGTATGATAACCTGTATATAATGTATAAAGTCCCTTTTGTTATTCTCATCGACGCCAGGCTCGGAGTCTTCGCTACCAACGCTCTGTCACGAAACGGGTGAAGAGCGCTACGGGACCACAAAGCCGTAATCGTGGTGCAGCGGTGCAAGTTCGTAACACTGGCGGCACCGGTTGGAAGTTCGTAACACTGGTGGCACCGGTTGGAAGTTCGTAACAATATTTGGTTCGGCTAGACGAAGAAACAACTCATACATTACTTCTTCGCCTTCAAGAGTGGAACGCGACAGCGTTCCCGTCGACCCGCCAAGGGGTGTAAGACAATGGGCTACAGGGCAGCGACTACGCGCCCCGCATTGGACGCGGTGAGCGTCGAGCAAAGCAGCGTTCGGCGCGGCAACGAAATGTGCGCCTGAGCAAGAGACGCACGCCTTAGAAACAGCGCGTTTCTAAGGCAACACCGCATTCACTAGAGGCGCTTTTGTACCGCTTTGAAGCGTTGTACTCGTGGCTCAGTGGTAGCGTCTCCGTCCCACACTCCGGAGACCCTGGTTCGATTCCCACCCAGCCCGTCTTGCAAGAGTTGAGCCAAAGCCACTTCTCCTCTGTCGTGACGTCACGGTGTCACGTGATTTCATGGTCACCGCCGCGCCTGAGGAGCTGGGTTGAGCCCTCGTAATATGCTTCGCATAAAAGAAAGAAGGAATACTCACAGGAAGCAACGCAGGGGCTCAAGTTTGTCGGACATGAACTCACACATGGCTTCCGTCGAACACGCGCACGATCTCTCGCGCGCACACTCGCACAGCGTCGACGTCGCACGAACGCCCGCGCACTCTCAACGGAAACAAAATCCCCCCACCACTAGGCGCGTCTCGGCCGCAGATCGTGGTGTACAAGGTAGCGGCACTATCTAACAGCTTGTGAAATAGCTAACATGCTGTTTGCGCTGAGGTCACGAAGAAGATGCTCGGTGAGCGCATACAATTTGCTGGGGAATCATACACCTCATACAATGAAGTTGTGCTTCCATTGTGCAAACGTGTGAATGCCACTATGTCCCATAGCGTCCGAATACGCCACATTATTAGATGCATAAATGCCGTCGCATTCAACGCCCTTGCTACTCAAAATCCTGCTACCATCCAGGATGTGATAAGTGCTTGTAGAGAGTTGAACAGCTCCAGTCCCTTCGGCTATGCCCCTATTCCTCGGACATTCGTCTCCCTTCGGCCAAGGACAAGTGCATGCTGATCCGCGACATCGTGCGTAAAGGGGTTCACGGGCGGTGCTCTTCCTGTTCTCCTCAAAGTACCGGCCTTCCCCATTGACCGGCTTACGCGACATCATTCGGCAAGAGATCAAGTCCGCTTCGCGTCTACCGTGCTCTGACAGCCCCTGCACTCATCAGGCACCAACGTATACCGACGTTGCGGCGCTTTCTCCAGCCATCACCACCCTTTGCCTACACCAGGAGACCACCCTCCAGTGGCTTCGTTGTCACCGCCAGTGCGTGTGCTGCGCTACTACTTAATTTCGCGTCCTGCCAGACCCATTTGCTACTATTGTGGCTATCGAGGGCACATCTTCCGATCTTGTCGAAGGCGTCAACAGGATGAGCAATGTGGCTACGCTCCCGAGAAACGTGCAAGCGTCCGTCGTGCAATGGGCTATCCAAGCACGTCCTATCACCGGTCACCTCCTTTCCACCCTACTGATTTGCCTGTGAATTCACGTGAATCTCGCCGCTGGTCGCCTTCTCCACGTCGTCGTTCGGTGCTACCTCTCCGACCCGCTTCTCATGTCTCGAACGCCCTCACCGAAAACTCCCCGATGCAGTTTTAGAAGGGGCAACTGTATACACTGGACAGGCTACAATTCCTCCGGAGGGACTGTCGAACTTGTTGTCAGTGTTTGCAGAAGATGTGCACGTTGAAGCTCTCGTTGATACAGGCGCTGCCGTTTCAATTACCCGTGCTGACTTTTGTTTCCGCCTCCGAAAAGTGGAGCGACTTCGTGGAGCGACCAACGCTATTCGTCAAATCGCGCAGTGTGTCCATAGACGGAATTCGTCACCACATTGTTTTTGCGGTATTTCGTGAGTGTACCCACGAACTCATCTTCGGGTAAGACTTCTTATCTTCTGCGTCCGCTTCTACCTCTAATCGTCAGCGCCTCATACAACTATATGCCACCGGCTATTCTCTCCCTAACCATGAAGAACGCAATATTCGCCTCGTCACCTCCTCCGATTACGTTCTTTGGCTATCTAGAGAAAAAATTACAAGTGACTTACAAGTGACCGCAACATTATGAATGGTGATGCACTCATTCTACCCTACGGCCATACCTTTGATTACCCCTGGCATTATTCGCTTCTCTGAGGGGTTTTTATTGCTTACTGCCTTAAACCAAACTCCCGAACCCCAACTGTTTCCCCGTGGATCATCTGTCACTTGCACTGTTGGCACTCGCCCCGTTAAAATTGGCGCTCTTTCGACAGAGCCACCCGAGTCCACATCACCGCCAAGTAATGCCTCTTCCACACCATTGTCGGCAATCTTAAGCCCTGACCTAACGCCTGCCCAGAATCAAGATCTCCTCGCCCTATTGAACAAACACCGTTGCTTTTTCAACGTCAATTCGCGCGTCCTCGGTGTGACTACCGCCGCTACTCACCGCATACGGACTGACGGCACCCGCATTGTTGACCGGCGCCCATATCACGTTTGTCTTACTCAGCGCAAAATCATCGAAGAATACGTATCAGACATCCTTAGACGAAACATTATACATCCTTCCTGGCGTCCCTGGTCCTCCCCAGTTGTTCTAGCTCAGCGAGCTTTCGCGTGAATTACGATGCGCTCAACAAAATCACACGCAACACGGCACCGAATATTGTTGTAGTCTTGACCTTAGATCAGGCTACTGGCAAATGCCGATGCCAGTGTTCAACTAAGAAAAAACGGCGTTTAGCACCCACGATGGGATCTACAGGTTCAATGTGACGCATTTTGGACTCCGCAATGCGCGTGCCACCTGCGAACGCATCATCGTCATATCTCGCGTGGTTTCTAATGGAAAACCTATCTGTGCTATTTCGGTGACATTATAGTGTTTTCAGCCACATTCTCGCAACATTTTCAGCGTCTTGATGAAGTCCTTGCCTGTCTTGAAAACACTGGCTTGCAGCTCAGCGCAAAAAAAAAAAAAAGCCCGTTTAGCCAGCAAGATCATCAAATTTCTGTGGCACCTAGTCAGCAAAGAAGGCATTCAACCGGATCCTGAGAAGCTTGCCGCCGTCCTCGAATTTTGCCGTGGGCTGTGTCAAAAAAAGCCTACGCAGTTTTCTCAGACTTGCTTTTTACTTCCGGCGCTTCATACGTAACTTCGTTGCGCTTGCGTCGCCGCTCCATCAACTACTCACCAGTAGTTGATGGAGATGCAAAGAGATTGAGACGCCCGCAGATGCAAATAAATTTCAACTTCAACCTCAACTTCAACTTCGTTTGGTCCGACGAATGTGAACGTGCGTTCCTGGTGGTTTTGCAACATGCTCTGACGTCGGACGTACGCAGATTAAACATGCACTTTTTATACATGACGCACAACACGACTCCTCATTCAATAAAACATAAACGACGTACTTGGCACAGTTCACCGCGAAGACCGGTAAACGAAACAACACTCCTAGTATAATGCATGAAAATGTGGAAAAACAAGTGTTCACCAATAGTGTTCACCAATTTCACGACACACGACCATTCTACGGACTTAAAACTTTGGATACACCACACCATGGCCCCTTCTTTTCTCCAAGTATGAAATCTGCCGTTCTTGGTACATTTAGGAAGTGGGAAATTTTGCGAGTATTTCATACCCCGCTTTTAAGCAGGCTGGAAACGAAGTTTGGGCATTTTTTAATTAGCACCTAATTAAGCAAGAGGCTTCAATATGTATCTGCGCATCACTTTGATCATTTTCCACATATACTCAGCAAATAAGTTTCGGGAATGATCCATATTATTTTTATTTTATTATGGTTGAAAATTGTGAGAACAGTCATACAATGTTTTGAACGCCACTGATCACGCTAACAGCGTCTCTGTAAAAACATGACAGCGTCCAAGTTCCAGGCCAATGAAACAACCGAACCTGCATGAGTGTATAGTTGGAGCTCGGCTGTAAGAAGAACCTTTGTAGGGGAGCACCTGTCACACAGGCCTGCGTCGTTGCATCTTACGTTATTACCCTCTCTATGGTCCTTCAACCTCAACGCACGAGGCGGACGCAGGTGCAAGGAGCTTATCGGCACAGCTAAATGGAATGAAATGAGTTTTCAACGTTCTGCGCAATTTAACCTTCGGAAACAAATGCGCCTCGTGTCGCAGTACATTAAATTTCTTACGTAATATTAAACACATCAGACATACTTGCTGGTCCGTGTCACGTGAGCACTGAAATAGGCTATCTATCGCTAACATAAATTTCCCAAAATAAAAAACGTTTTCTAAAAGATTTATTTGACCCCTATTCCGCCCTGTTGTAAAGCCGTGTGAGCCAGTTCGAGCCAACTGGAACCATTCTATTATTGCTCAGGAGCTGAACCTCAACCGAACCGAAATATATGCAGTAGACTGAACCTGAACCAGAACCGAAACCGAAAACGTTTTGGTCTGGCGCCCTGCTCCGGACCACCGTCAGTTGCACTTGGCTCCTCGAAGAGGCAGTACGTCTGTCCAGTGAAATCCTGAACAACAGTTTTAAGGGTGGTGAACTTGATTTAAATCATGTATCTTGGACTTCAAAGAGGTGCGGAGGTGTGCTAAGGCACATCTCTCGCATTTACCTTTCAATCGCCACTGCATTTTCTTCTTTTTCTATGAACGGCGTCATAGCATTTAGCCTTATCTCTGCACGTATAGAGACTCTAACTATACTACGTAGAGGAAACCTGGCGCCACCGTCTATGGGAGTTTTCTACCGAGCGCTGTGCCTTCATGGAAATGACGGTATATCGGGATACGGTGCTGTACACAGATACTGTGTTCTTAACATGTAGGAAAGAGAAAAAATAGGAGAGGCCCTGATGTCACGCTTTTTGAAGCCGGAAGTGCAGGCATGTTGATGTGTCTTCTCGATCCCTTTGCGACTCCAATCAGCTGGCCGGAGCAGATAGGGGCCAGCTTTGAACTTGCATTGCCATGAGTCACCGGATGTGTGTGCTGCTGACGCGTGTCAGAACAAAGCCTACGAAACTTCTGTAACACCTTTAGGGCAGCACACGCGCACCAGTGTTTTTCCGTGGAACATTGAAAAAAGACGACGAAAACCCACACCGTGACGACGTGAGTTTGTCTGTTGCTGGCTGACACTCATACTCACAGACCCAGAACACAACTTCAAGCTTACACACCACACTCCAAAGTCAGCTTGTTTCGTAAGCGGAATGTGCTGCGAGAAAGACACGGGCTGAAAAATCTCATCTCGCTTTTGAGAGGCCCGAAGCAGCCACGAGATCTTCAGGAGTGTGGTTGCCATGGCAACGTTGGTGTTTGGCACACTAGTCCCAGTGCTCCTTTGCGAAAAGCACCACGTCACTTCCGCCACACAGTCTTAACTGATCCGGGCTAGATCAAGGCTTCTCCTACACTTTCTTTCCTCCATGGTGCTTAATATAAAATCTTCATAAACGGTTTTCATTCACCCGTATTACATGTTTAGCTCACCCTAATTACATCTTATCTCTTCAAGAACTTCCTTCGAATTATTCAACAGTGGTTACAGTGACCGATTCGCTGTCAGAACGCACACCACTCACTTCATCTTCAGACACTACTGTAGTGAATACATTTAAATCATTAACCACTCCAAACTTAAGCCTAGTGTGGTTGGTAAGGGTTCCAGGCCATCGTCGTGTATTCTTAAAGGAAGTGGCAAACACACTTGGGCGGATATCTCTTCATGGGCCAGTTATGTGCGTTATACCTACTTCGGCTTATGTCACTGCGGCTAGGTTTAGAAAATGTTCTCTTTTACAAAATTCTACAAACCGAAAATTCAGACGTTGGAATTTAATCATTTGATCGTTTCATGGGACAATAAATGGTGTCCCACATGTAAATTATAAATCTCCATAACAAAATTACGATGCCCCATCCCAATATTAATTTTTGCGTATACAGGTCTGGTCTGGTACCACACCCCTTGCGTCTTACCTGCCAGGAACCCAAAAACATTGATCACTTCCTATTAGTATGCCGTCGATTTTGAAACCAGAGGAATAAATACGAATTTTCATTCCGGAAATTGGGCTTCTTCATTGGTCTCTAGCCACAGGAACATCTGCGTGGCCATTTACAGCTATCTCTGTGAAACAAGATTCTATAATTATTGATTATTAATTCTAGAAATTAATATTTAGCTCATTAAATTGCTGACTGCATGCTCGAAATTATTTTAATACAAGACGAAATCACACGAAACTTGCTGTTTATATATAATTACAAATATTTTTATTTCCGAGTCTTCCAAATAAATCTATTTCCTAATTAACAGAAACGTTATGCTTCCGCTTGATTTACTTTACCGTTCAGGTTTTTCTCTCTCCCCTCTCCTTTGAACTTTAACCGCCGGTTTCTTGGCCAACCCTCCGTAGTGGAGAAGCGCTACAAGTGAGGAGCAAGCACGCAACGGGAGTAGAGAAAGGGGAAACGGAGTTGGCTGCATCGGTCATCGCTCTACATTCGCGCCCTTTTCCTCAGCTAACAGGAAGATCGACTGGTGAAGTCAGCTAGAGGCGGTGCACTGGTGTACTCGCCACTAGCAAGAGAGCAGGCAACGGAAGGCGAATACCTACACGGGCTCGCTCATTATCCTGTCGGCTCATTTCTCTCGTGCACTCGTAAAAGAGAACTACTGCTACATTGCAATCGCGCTCACGTCAGAGACGGAATGGGGGGCCCTTGTGGGACTGTTCGTCATGAGCACTGGATGTTGGCGCCATCCCTCCTGGCGCGCCGTTCGCTCCTGGGCGCGTTAATGGGGCTAACTTTCTTTCCTTTATTATATATGGCCTCCTGCGGCAACTTTAGTCGCCTCGTTCCGGAATCGTTCCCAACCTACTGGGTATTGCTTTCACAGCTACCTTTTCTGTTCTAGGCTTTTGTACTTCCGTCTACGTTCCCCCGCGGCGTCCGTGTGTTTTCGCCGCGGAGCACTACATCGGGAGAAACGGGGGGCTAATATCGCCAGAAACTAGAATAATTTAGGAAGCGTGCGCGGACACGGTGATATTAGTCTTCCCGTTTACAGATGACGGCTGTCAGGTGTGCGGGGCGAAGGAAGGGGCAGAACTGGGCAGCGCGAGGGCGACGCCACTTCCACGCCGCCATAGCGGACGCGCCGAAGGAACTTCGGCACGTTTCCAGCAACGCTTAAACACAGCTTGGAAATGGGAAGTGAAAGAAACAAGCCAATGAAACGGGGAAAAAAAACACATAGAAACTCTGGGACACCGACGGCCGCCTCTCGAGACGCGATTTTTTAGCAGCGACTAGATGTTCGCTCATCACACGTTTGGCGAAAGCTATAAACAAGAAAGCAACGAATACACGCACAAATATCCTGTCAGGGAAGCTGCAGTATACATGTTCCTATTTATATAAATATATATATGACACGCACACACGCACACAGGCACAGACGGTAGCCACCGCTCCCCTTGCTCCCTGTCGGAGCCCCTCTGCCGAGTACCACGGACGCTCGCGCGCTTCTAGCTGCCGCCGCTGCCACTCGGCAGTATCGTGTAACGAGGCACCTCCCGGAGAAGAAATGACCGCCATTAATTTTCGGGCTTAATTTAATTATGGAGCGCGAGTACGATACGAATGAGCTTTTTTTCTCTCCTCTTTTTCTGCTCCGCTCGCGTTCTCGTTCTCCTAAAGCTTCTCCTTCCACGTAATTTTTTTTTCGCTTTGTTTTCTATCAGTGTGCGTTTGGTCTCGAGACTTCCGTTACCGTACTTTTCTTCATTTTCTTTTTCGTTAGAGAGCTTTTTTCGTGATTGCCTGTTCCTCTTCAAGCCGTCTAAATCAAACGGGCAATGAGCCCACCAGTGCGTGTGCTTTAGGTGCGCGTAAAATGGAAGACAATTAGAGCATTACGGGCTTGGCGAGGACTGTTGCCGTAAAGCGGTGGCCTGAGCCATTACAGCGGCTATCCTTGAACCTATGTACGAACGGTTGGAATAGTGCTAAATATACGGTAACTGTATTTCTGACAAGCTGTTATGTCAGTCTCGCTAATGCATGTTTGTATACCTACTGGCGGAGAAAAGGCATGTCTTGTATTGCCGACACCTCCATACTAGGAGTGTCCGAAAATTTCACGCAATGAGTCAGCAAGAAAGTGGGAGAGGGTGTAGCGGTACCACTCATTCACTCCCCTCACTCGAAAGACCTGGCTGGCCCTATAGTACCAGCCTGACTGCTGCTTGACGAGGCAGGATTTTATGCGTGCACTTTTTGTGCAACCCATAGTTAGTCTTTGTTGAAAAGGATACCGGCTCACACAGGGAACAAATCATCAAAATCAAATTTGTTGTAAAATTGGGAAAGAATGGAGCTAAAATTTTTAAAACGTTGCAAAAGGCCTATGGAAATGATGTCGTGAAGGAATGAACTGTGTTTAGCTTAGTCCAGCGCCTTTGGGAAGGCGGTGAAGACCCGATGTACGATGCAGGATCGGGATGTCCTCCACTTAGAGCAAAGTTAAAAACGTTGACCACGGACGTTCTCTTGTGTTCAATGACTGCCATATGACTGTTAGAATGATTGCCGAAGCACTTGGTTTGGGGAAGTCGCCCGTTCACGGGACCTTGACTAAAATTTTGGAAATGAAAAAGATTTGCGCCAAGATAGGGCCGAGACTGCTGACCCATGAGTGAGAGTTGCGGCGAAAAGACTGTTGCGTTGATATAAAAACCTCAGACGACAGCGGTGAATTCTTTCAATACTTGTGCAGAACTTGGATTTGCGAATACGATATGGAGTCGAAGTCGCAAAGCAAGGAGTGGAAAAAGAAAGATGAGCCAAGTCCGAAAAAGAGCGCGGAAAAACAAAGCAAGGGTCAAATTCATGATGATTTTGTTTTTTCACTGCCATGGAATTGTGCACCATGAACTTGTACCGCACTCTGCGTTGATAGTGCGTGAGTTTTTGGCATCCATTGATAGTGCGTGAGTTAGTCACTTGCAATTCCATCATTCCATTATTGTGCTGTAACCCCTTCCCTGCACGCCGCATTTAGTCTCTGCAACAATTGTTTTTTTTTTATAAATAAAAGCTTGTGCTCTGGGAGCGGCATTGTGGTGACGTGACGACAATTAGAAAAGGTATGACATTGCTGCTGAAGCTTTCAACTGAAAAGGATTTCCAAGGAAGCTTCTGGCAATAGAAGAACAGGGGAAATCAATGTATTATGTCCAATGTGAAGCATCTTAAAGGTGTCCACATTAATGTATTAGAAATACTGTCAAATAAGTGATTTCGTTAAACGTACTGCACGAAATTTCGGGACGAACCCTGTAGATAATAGGTATGTGCACGTGCCAAGGCAAACGGAATTTGTTAGGCAAGATTCGAAAAACAAAAAACCTGTTACCTATTGCTTTCTTACGTAATGAAATGGCTAAATGCATGGAAATCGTCCGGTATCCCTGTGATGACACAGATCACCCAACTTATATCCGTTATCTGTGGGATATTGGTTACACGTATAGAACACTCGGTCTCGGTATTTTAAGCAAGTAGTGCAACTAAGAACAAATGAGGAAGAGATAAATATAGTTCTTGCTTAGTGTGACCAGATTCCCCAGACCAGATTCCAGTGGAACGGGAAGTGTGTGTGTGTGTGGGGGGGGGGGGGGGAGTATATTATTACACCCACCCCTTGCGCTTTTCAATGCGGCTCCTGTCGCCTGCACTTTGTCAAACAAAACAAAAGAGTTGAGGGCAGTAATGAATTTTTGTATTTAACGTATCTCCTGCTTCGGCAGTGAGAACTCTCCCTCCTGCTTTGCAGCGACATCCCTTGCGCTTTACGTAAAAGGGATGAAAGTACCTTCTTCGAAGTCGAAACTGCGAGTTCCTTGGGGTCGTCTATAGCATGTTTCAAAACACAACAGCAGCGTTGCTATATTTGATTCAGTGGTAGGATGACAGGGCTGAGCAAAACTACAATTGACCGGTCCCTAATGGTTCACTATGAATTAATCATAATAAGATATGTTACATATAGAAAAAACTGCCAGTGACGCATTTTCATCCACTTTGCAACCGCAATCCGTAATGCTCCAAGATACATCTTGTCACATGTTTATATTGTAGGCTCTTCGTAGCTGAAGTACTCTTAGTTTCTCGTACCATATACATAATACGGAGATGAAGGGTCAGAAGGCTGGCGGCCTGCCTCAATCACCCCCTCCCCCCAACCCCTTCCCTTCTCGAGCACTAGTTGGTACACCACTGGCTCTGGTCACCTACCCATTATAATGGGGAGATAAACGAATACGAAATGGAACACCTTGATTAATAGTAACGGCAAAAATCTCCGCCGGGGAGAAATGGCGCAAGACTTCGAGGGCTCTTAATAAGATCATTCGTTCTCGCGCGGAGCCAAATTGATTGGCCACGCCCGACAACGCATTCTTAATCAATCCGCCGTGCCTATACATACTCCGAGAACACGCCACCGGTGTACGTACGCCCTCATACACACGCGATTCGAGACTACTATTCTGAAAGTTTGGCGGTGCGAAACCTTCGTAGCGCGCGCAGCGTTATCGCAGCGGCAGCGTTCTTTCGTCACCGAGGAGGGCGATGGTCGGGACTCGGGCGCTGGCGTGACGTCCGACTGTTGGCGAGGGTACCGCTGCGCTACCCCCATCTCCCCCTCTACCACCCTCTTCCCCTCACTCTCTTTCCTTTCTTCTCGGGCCTCTGCCGTGCAGGAATAAATTGGTTCCTATACGAATCTCCTCTCAGGGCCGTTAATTAGCGCGCCTCTTCTTGGGCACAGGGACCCTCCTTGATTGGAATGCAACCGAGCCGATCCCCTATTGTGACATCGGCTTATCGGAACAATATTTGCCCGCACTTTAGCCGGTCGGTCGGCACGGGCGCCACTCATCCAGGACTAACGAAGTGCACGCCTCTTTGTCTGAAACAAAAGTCGGTTAATTATTCGAGATTTTCGTTTTGTCTCTCTTCTTTACTCCTTATTTGCCGGGCCCATTAGGAGCGCCGGCATATAACTTCGGAGTTGGACTGTTAGTTCATCTTCGACTCGATTTTGAACAGCGCAGGTCGCAATGAATCGCAGCTCAAAGTGAGGCACAAATAAATATTTTGGTAGACAAAGAGACGACCCACGATTTCGTCCGTGTCTGTAAGAACTCAGAGCTGAATTTGTGGTCGTTCGTTAATGTACACCGAATGAATCAAACGTAGTGCACATTTGGAACGCTTGCCTTCTGAGAAAATCTTCGATGATTTCACCAGTGAATTTATTATATGTCAACGTCATAGATGTCGAGTCACCTGACAAATAACTAAAGTATTATATTTATCCCTCAGCCCTAATCAAAGTGGGTCATGCTTTCTTCCTGTTTGGGTAAACTAAAGAGAATTATTTCTAGAATTCCGGACATATCTGAAAGATGTATGTTTTTTATGTATGTACGTATGCACACATGTATGTATGTATGTATGTATGTATGTATGTATGTATGTATGTATGTATGTATGTATGTATGTATGTATGTATGTATGTATGTATGTATGTATGTATGTATGTATGTATGTATGTATGTATGTATGTATGTATGTATGTATGTATGTATGTGTGTGTGTGTGTATGTATGTATGTATGTATGTATGTATGTATGTATGTATGTATGTATGTATGTATGTATGTATGTATCGTGTTTGTTTTTATACGGTAACACGAATTTGGAGTCGATAAGTTTTAGTTTAGCCTACGCAACTTATAGCGTACTCTATACGCTATAGTGCAGCGTATGCTAAGCAGCACACGTTTTTTACAGGTTAAGTTGGTCTGCGTCGTCGGATCTCAGAGGCCATATGCCGTCGTTGCGGTGATTTCCCGACTGTAGCGATAGGTGGCGATGACGTCTCGAATATTTCTTTCGTTAGGCTTCGACTCGTTCAAACGAGAAGCTATCTCGAAAACACCACAATGTTATCCATAATACTCTGTCGTCGAAGCGGCTTGAAACTAAGCGAAAGTCGTTTACACAGTCGTTTGCTACGAACGAAGTACATTTTACAAAAGAAACGCCGAATTCAGTTCGAAGCGGTCAGCCGGGACTACCGCCATGTTTCACGCAAACTCTGCAAACCACGCAAAGACGCTAACGCTAAATCTGAGAAATAGCGTGCGTACGCTATACACTATGGGTCGTTTAGCGTTCTGCGCATGCGCAATGATGACCCGCTATTTTATAGCGCACGCATTGGTATAGCGTACGCTAAACTAAAACTATTATCTGTTTGTCGCCCATATCGTGCGCGTGAGGAGCCATCTCTTTCCCTTCCGCTCTCTTTCTCTCTTTATCTCTATTCGTCCCCTCCGTGCAGGGTAGCCAACCGGAACCACCTCTGGTTAACCTCCCTGCCTTTCTATACGTCCTTTCTCTCTCTTAATCAGCAGGAATTATTGGCGGGCCACGGCACGGCGCTACAGTGGTTCAGCGTTGCGCTGTGTTCCTGATGTGTGAAATGCGACAACGGTGAGAATACCCACGCGGTGTTGCAGCGCGAGATATCTCTCCCAGACAGCTCGTCGCTTCTAAAAAGTACACACATATCACTAAAGACACAAGTATCTCAGGTATAAGCTCTAAATATATCTATATCTAAATATCTAAATATATATCTATACATCTAAATATATATATCTAAAATATATCTAAATATTTCTAAATATATATCGTTCTATTATTTTTCTCGAATCTTAAGGTTGCAGAAGCACCGTGTTTTTTTGTTGTTGTCATTTTTTCTTTTCTTTTAATGAAAGCTCTGAGCGAAACGTCACTATAACGTACGGGCGTTCAGTGTGCCGAGTATAATTCACTCCCCCGCATTGCCTCGACGCCTGCATGTCGCCGCACAGAACAAGAAACAAGTAAAGGATAACGAAAGCAAGCCGGTCAAGTAACCCCACGAGTTAACTCAAAGAAAACAGACGGGACAGCGCGGCGTCTCGTTTTTGCAACGGTCGCGCAATTTGGAGACGAATAATAGCGGGCCCTTATTAGGGGCACGTGTTTACATTAGAGGGCCGCCGAGCGGTGAGTGATTCGTGGAGCCGGCCGGCCGAAATCACGGGTCCGCGATATCCGAGTCCCTCGCGCGTGAGTCGACGTTGTCGGGAAGAGGGGTGCCCCGCGAAGGGTGGGCGGGAGGGGGCGAAAACACCTGCGCCTGCTGCCGTGTCTCTTGGCGGCGGCACGCGGTGCCTCGAGCGGCGCCGTAGTGGACGCGGCAGCACGCACGTGAGGTGTCGTGCGGAGGAGCCTCCTGCTTAATTGAAGGAACCTCCGGGTGCTGCCTCCACCATCTCTTCAGCGCCCCCTCCCCATTCCCCCGTTCGCTTGGCGCCCTGATTAGAGCCGGTCGCTCGCGCCGCGGGGGACTCCATCAACATCCGGGGCTCTACGTGCCCCTCTCTGTAGGAGTGGCAGCATCCTGCTACGCTCTTTAAGTCGACGAGGACGACCTGCGGGCCTTATAGGAGCCGTTGGCAAAGAATTCACCAGTGTAAATTCTGTTAACGAAGAGAATAAAAAAAGACGTTTTAAACTGATTGGAATTGACGCTCTCCTTGATTGTAAAGCTGGATTTCTCGCAAGGCAGATTGCCAAGCGAATGGTTGCATAGCTATTTCATTTTCTTTTTTAAACTCAGAATAGATTAATGTTGTTCGTGCGTTTAATGAAACGGAAATGCAGACGTGCAGATGTGTTGCGAGGTCACGGGTTTTAGCCGAATTTTAGCCTGCGCGCTTCACATTTAGTTTTCATGTGAATAATGACCGGTGCCTCCGACAGTTGAGCAACTGCGCGATGTGGCAAATTCCTCTTGCAAATTGGTACAAGGGTTGACGGGCGTCGTACAGCGTTTACCCTGGCAATAAGTCCACTCCGGCAGTCATGGGTGGCCATCATGAGTAGCCTGTCGTGTTGACGGCACAGTCAAAGCAAATGTGCATGGCCTGACGAGTCCCCCTCACCCGCACACGTGCAATGATTGTAGTCGGTAATTTTTGGCTAGCTGCGTTGCAGAGGAGATTAGTAATAACACTGCCCGCATCAACTGTGCCCACTGGCAGTAGGTTTGGAATTTCGTCACTCGACCTTTTGTAAGGCCACAGCCTTAAGTGGCGCGCTGCAATGGCTCATCGCCGATAAAAGTGGCGTCAAGCCCAGTGAGTGAGTGAAGAAACTTTGTTATAAACGCCTGCAGAACGGTTAGCCTTCCCCTGTTAGGGAGGCGTCACCGTGACGCGGCCATGACGTCTTCGCGGCGTGTGGTGAGACAAAAAATATCATCAGGAATGGCTCATACCTCCGTAAGCAAGCAAAGATGCAATGGCTGAATATGAATGAAGAAACGAAGGAATGAAAGAAAGAGAGAAAGGACCTCTAGGTGGTGCATTAGGTGCAAGCATGTGTCGTTGAGGAGATCGAGCTGCAGCGCTATACGTTTACTTCACAAATGTGGCTCGTTATGTCTTGCACGAAGTGTGACCCCTCCGATCGTATAACTTAATGCACTACCACGTGTGGCAGGCTTTCGCCTTCACGTGTTACAGGAGTGTAGCATGCTGCCGAACTTTTCGTGATCTCAGCTACCAGTCGGGGCCCTGATGCGCAAAGCAGACTTGTTGTACGGAAATAAATAAATAAATAAATAAATAAATAAATAAATAAATAAATAAATAAATAAATAAATAAATAAATAAATAAAATAAAATAAAATAAAATAAAGTAACAAATATTTCGTAAACAGCAGTGGCAAACGACGTCTGACGAAAGGCGACAGCGAATAGACAACAAATACAAAATAGGTGCTGTTGCAAATGTGGCTCCTCAAATGGCTTGTATTTAACGCGCATACTCAAGCAAGTGAGGCGATGCTAAAGCCACCTTGTCGATGCTGAGGAGAGCGTTGTTTGGAGATATTAACAGCGATTGGTTGCATTAGTGAAAAAATACCAGTCGCATCATTTCGTCTATTGATTTCATTTTCACGGGAGATCAGGAACCAAAGTAAATAAGGCAATATATGCTACTGAAAGCTTGACTTATTCCTGCATTCCGCGTAGGGCAGCAAACCGGACGCGCGTTTGGTTGACCTCCATACCTCTCTTTCCTTCTCTTCCTCCTTCTCAAAAGGAAATAAATATATGCAAACAATTCCAGTAGTTTTACGTCGCAATAAATAGTCGGGTGAAAAAAAAATTGAGCGAACGTTAGCAGTAGATAAACAGCGTAAAAACAGATCAGCGACAAAAAAAAAATAAATGAGAACAGCTCGACATCATGAAAGGAAAACGAAAAGAAACGAAGCGAAACGAGATTCAGAAAATACACTCAGCCACTAACATACAATATACACAATCTTTATCCACTTGTCACCGACAAATTCTGATGCCAGGAAATGGATTTCAGGGAGAAAACATAGCGTACGGGCCACTACAAATGTCAGTACTGCACGCCTTGTGTTTATGACGAGTGCCTAGCGTCCAGGGTTGAGGAATGAGTGAGACAGAATTTTTATCGTGGCCGAGCCTTCGAACCTGCACCCAAAATGAATGAAAAGACTCCCCGCAGCAGCCCAGTGGCTATGGCGTTGCAGTGCTGAGCATGAGGTCGTAGGTTCGATTCCGGCCGTGGTGGCCGTATTTCGATGGGGACGAAATGCGAAAGCGCTCGTGTGCTTAGAACTAGAACTAAGTAAACGTTAAATAAGATCAGCTTGTCAAAATTAATGAGCAGTCCCGCACTATGACATAGCTCATAATCATATCGTGGTTCTGGCGCGTAAAAATAAAGGAAAAAGCAACAACACAAAAACAAAAATCTACTTATGAACGTTCTACCGTGGCATCCGAAACCAAGCGTGGCACCCGATCTCGGAGGCTGTGGCTCTATTGAATAGAGCGTTCACATCATGTTGATCATACTGGAGTTACCTACCGCGAAGGAGCGAAGAATGTGCAGCGATGTCAGAATACATCAATAGACCATTCAGGTGACTAATTTTTTTTTGTTTACAGCTATTCTACGTCAGCGCGGCCACCATCTCACAGTAGCATTCTGTAAAGAAAATTGATAATCGAAGAGTCTCGCCCAGAAACGGAATATCAAGTGTGTCATTTGTTTTTTATGTTTACTAGACACATTTGTGATACTTTGGCACTCGGCGTCGGCAACACTTCAATTTTTGTAGCTAGTTCTTTCGCAGTAGCAATTTCCGTGAATTTTCGAGAAAATAAACCGGCACAGTTTCGTGTTCTATATGTTCATCATAATTTATTGGGGAGTTAATGCACTCTCTGTGTGCGTGCCCAACGTGTCTTACATCTGTTGGCTAACTTGAATGTGGCCAGTGATGCTGCTATTCAATCCGTCCCATGCGACACACAATTACTCTCACAACCCCCCATGAACATATTCGTAGTTGAAAAAAAGAAAACAAATTCACCACCTAATACTAAATGTAAACAATACCTTAAGTAATTTACAAAGACAACCTACAGTACTGACCGTACAGCTACATTAAAATATTTCCAGTATGTTTGCCCTGATCACTATAAAATGAAACCTAAAAATGGTAAAAACTAAGTTACACAGCTCAGTAAACGGAATCTACAGAAATTAATAATAAAAGAACGGAAACAGCCCCGCGATTGAATCACCTCAAAGATGGGGTCAGTGGAAGTCAGCTTTAGAACACTGCGCTGATGAAAACAGCGACACGGGCAGGATCCAACGTAAGACGTCGTTTACGGATACTTAACGGTCAATATAAAACTACAACACAAAGGAAGTCAATCTCATTTCGTGCCACTTGAAACATTTCACGAGGAGCGTCGCGAATAATCTTCGGTGACACTGACTGTTCAGTAATCAAAGGCCAGTAGTCAAATTATGGGAACAGGACTGCTCATAGACGGAAGCCAGTGGCTTGCTAGGGGTAAGAGAATGAGTGCGAAAGGTAGAAAACGCCGTTTATGACGCCATAGATGGTCTAGGGTGGTGGGATGAGATTAAAGACGTTTGCGGATACGTGTGATACAGTCAGCTGACGCAGTACAGCGGTACCTAACGCTGAGAGAAACGCTGAGAGAGCCTTCGACTTGCATTGGATATAAACAGGCCTAATATTTATGCATAGACAGAAGGATAGCATGCATATCCAAAACAAAAAGAAAAGAAAGACTTCAAGGCTGACCGGCAGCTGGGCTGCTCTGACCGCCCATTCTGCCGCCCCAGGGCAAGGAGGAAAAAAAACGAACAATATATGCACTGAAATACAGCGTCAAGGGCAGAGAATAATGGCCCATAGAGAACCGCGCTCAACGAATGGAGCACTCTCGCACCTCGAGTCGATTGTATGCGCGCGAGCGACGGGCCGCCGCGAAGGGAGCTTCCGTCAAGCGCGTGACTGCCCCTCCGTGGCAGCGCGCACCCCTTCGCCAAGCAGGGCCCCTTACTTTGCCGTCTTCCGCTTTAATTAAATGAAGCTCGCCTAGTTACATTAGCCGATTGACTCCGCCATAGATTCGGGCACGCACCGCCGGGACCAGATTGGGCAGCAAGGCGCGCGCGCGCACGGGACAACGCGTCTGCACGAACGCGGGGGAGGGGGGGTGAGCGAGAGAGAGCGCCGGCAGGAAGGAGGGAGAGGAGGGCTGACGCGAGGAACGGCCCGAGGCACCGATAAAAGGGCTGCCCAATCACCAAGATTGAATAACGGTCAATCAAAAATGGCCGCCCGACGGACGCGGGCGACTTCCGGTCCGGCGACTCATTTCCGGCGGCCCCGAGCTTGTTTAGGCGGCCACCAGGCGCCACTGTGTGGACGCGCGGACGCGCGGCGCGCGAGAAGCATCGGGCTGTGGCGCGCGCCGGGAAAACGGCCCACGGAAGGCGTCGGCTCTGGAGTCGGGTTAGGCTTTAAATTTTGTGCTGCATACTAGTACCACGGCGAAACTTTTCGGCCTCAGTGCGGTTACCTAACGATGAACGCTCTAACTTGTACGTACATCCGTTCCACGACGGGTCGAAAGAAATGCTTTGTCAGTGTTCCGACGGACGACATATGATCCATTAGTTAGTCTCCACAAAAATCTTGTCTCTTTGAAGTAAGCAATGCCCAGGAATATAGGTTACCGAAGAGCCGGGTATTCTACCATGATCAATATTAAACCGATAGGGCATGATGAGATGAACATAAGAAAATATAAAAGGAAATGAAGGACTGAAAAAGAAATGGTTGTTTCGTGCTGGTTAGTACACATTTTAAGCAGACTCGCTTCTAGAGCTGATAGAAGACCTTCGGCATGAATCTGAAGGTTGTGAAGTTAGCTTGCCACAGAATCACAAGGTTTCAACAGTGCATTCCAATTTAATTGTCTTTTTATTTTCAATAAAAATAAACGAAACGACACGGCGTTGAATAGCCGCCGTGAGTGTCAGACTTACCTGGTACTCTGAGAGAGCGAATACGAAGCGGCTGTGCTTTCTGCTTAGCAAGTGAACGCCGGGTTTACTTGTAGTCCTGTCGCAGTCTTAATGTGACCAACCATCGGCTCCCTAAAAGACTCAATTTACACGAGTTCATCGTGAGCACCTACCCACCACGTCGAAGGGTCGTACAATCCGCAATGCAAGTAGCGACACCGAGGGAAGTAGTGTTTAACAAAATTAGGAACTGTATCTCTGTGCACGCTGTAAAAAAGTCCACACCCTCAGACGTGAAGCCGTTGGTGCAACAATTTCCTTTCCTAAGTCTACGTGGTGCAGAAGCTTTTATGATTCAAAAATTATCTTGTGGCTCAGTGGACGAACAAAGGAAGCCACATGTTTGAGCCAACGTTTCGGTAAGGCGACTTATCGATTAAAGGGTCGATAAAGGCAAGTCCCTTTGTCAAAATGTTAGCTGTAGCCTAATGCATTTCTTGCTACCCCCCACCCCTCTTTTAAGAGCTGCAATGTCCATTTTCCTTATGAACCCTTTGTCGCGTAAGGACGCTTTTGTCCTGTTTCGTATTCTTAATTGAATGTAATCGCAGATAATACTAAACTAGTATTAGCAGATGAACATTAGATCCGAGAGATAAGGAAGTTACGCTCTTGGATCTTTGTATTATCTCTTCCGCACTTTGGCTGTTCTACGAGGCGGCCCCACAATCTTCGAGCGTCGCAAGTGCACTGACGAAAGTCGAGAGAGGCTTCGAGGTCGTTCTGGTGGCGATGTGTATTTCAACTGCAACATACTAGACCAAGCCAAAGTTGACACTGGAGAGCTGCGCACTGAGACGTTATCACGAAAATGGCCATTGCGTGCCGCGTGGCGTGGGACGCCCGACACGTGTTGTCGGCGGCAGCGGCGGTGGCGGGAGTGTGGCAACGGGCGGGCTTCCTGCCCAGTTCGCCACCGGCCGGAGGCGGCCGTGCGACGAGCGTGTATACAGACAAGGGTGCGAGCCAGCGTTTCCTAAAATACGACCCCGAGGGAACAGCAGGGTCTCCTTCCCTGATTGCCTCAGCCGCAGGTGAGTCCCCCAAAAGTGGGGAGCGGCGCACTCAGTGGCGGTTCCGTTGTCGCCTTCTGTCTAACGACCAGTCTGCGTGGCGTAGCGCCAGAACTGCTGGCCCGCAGGGTAACAGTGTATATGGACTGGCATAGTTCACGTAATCTTTGGTTCCATGCTTGTACTGCATGGCCTTCTGCCGAGGCTTTTTCATACATTTCACTGAGAACAATGTTGTCTGGTACGTGCAGTTTCGTCTCATGACGATTGCTATGAATTCATGACTGTCAGGTGCGTTAGAATTTCATAATGAAAATTCATATGGCGCTTATACCGTTTTGGTGTGCAAAGTCAGTGGGGTATTTTATTCATTTAATTCGAAGCGCAGTGAATGTATCTTTATTTTCCAATGCACATCACATCCTCCTACATTGCAGACTATATAGAGGAACATACTCCCCACTCCACCCGAAAATAACAAGGGAAGAAGCCGTCACCTTCCGAAATATGCAAACCATTCGTCACATCCATAGCACTTTATTATACAGGATCTCGCCCACCACTTACAGCTACGAATGAGCAATCTGCAAACTACCAAAAACCAAACCACACATATTGTGGAGATGCAAGGGACCACAGGGAACCATTGGCACCAAATATCTAATCAAAGAGCAGCAGGAGGATCAGCTGTCAAGCCCCAACCTGAATGACCAGCGTAATCTGATCGAATGGACTCGAGTAGATGGCTCATGTCCACGGCTCCCTGGGCTGAGGAGGTTGCCCACCTAGGGTGAATACGTTTTGCGTGCTCTAAATAAAAGGTCATTTCTCTCTCTTCTCATTCCACATATGCATAAGCCTGTGTTTTGCTCAAGTCTTGATTAGTCGTGCGAACGAAAACTCCCATAAAGACATTGCAAAATATAGTTTTGGCAACATAGCGGAACAAATTCGTTTGTTGCAAAAAAAAAGAAGATAAAATGGTCAAAAACGTAAAAGAGAGGGATCATTTTTTAATCGCCTTTTCTCTTTATTTTCTCTTTGACGTGCCTAGTAGGCTGCCGATGATGGACCTCAACGCTGATGACGTTACAACTTCAACGCTGTTGCTTTGTACTTTGAATATGCTATACACGCCTAAATATGCAGAGTTCTCGCGAAGCGTATAAGGTATCGTAATAGAGGAGAATAAAAGTGTGATGACCTACTGCGCATGAACATACCTTGGCAGATAAAGCGTGTTGAGCACGGCTCGCACCCATGACGAGAACTAATGGAACGGTGTCTGAATTAGCACCCGTGCTCAGTTTGCAAAGCAGCAAAATCTATACGCTCGCAGCCTCGGATATCGTCATCCACACCCAAGACTGAAGCGATCACTTGAGTAGGCAGAAAGAAAAGCATGCCGGAAAGACGCTTCGGTGGTAAAGGCAAAACTCAGCGATACGCAGCAGTGAAAGTGCGGGCCGTTTGCCTGAGGAGAGTGGAGTGCGCGAACGAATCGCTGGTATATAGCCGCCGTTACCGCTGCTGCTTCCACTGCTGGCTAAGGAATCCATTAGCCAAATAGGTTTATGGAACAAAGTATAGAGAAGCAGCGACGCCTCTGTGAACGCCGGTTGGTCTCTCGCTTTCGCAAATCTAATATCGCTGATGAACCTGCGGATAGCGCGCCTGTATAGTGGCGGAGCACACCCAGCGGCGCAGGTCTTCACGTGCGCGTCACTTCTCTTGCTGCACCGATCACAAGTGGTCTCGCGTAGATGTTGCTACAACTGGCTGCAGTATTTGTAAATGGCCCCGCGAGAACCTAAAGAGTCGTCTCGTCACCGCGAGTGGATATAAGGGCGTGACCTCGTCCGTGACCTTGTCACGAACTAGGTCTGATCAGTTACTCTTGGCTCCTAAACAGTGTAGCCCCGGCTATCTACGGATGTGACAACTATACTGGTGCTGTCTTAGAGAAGTTAAAGTCGTTATATACGCCCTTATGTTTTGTTCCTTAAGTGATTCGCAATGTTGAAAGACTGCAAGTGATTTGGTGCGGTTTAGCATTCTACTTCAGCACACTACAATGTTCAATTTCTTAAAGAAGAACAAATTATGGGGCTTGACGTGCCGAAACCACTATCGGATTATGAGGCACGCCGCAGTGGCGGACTCCAGAAATTTCTAGCACCTGGGGTTCTTTAACGCGCACCTAAATCTAAGTATATGGGTGTTTTCGCAATTCGCGCTCATCGAAATGCGGCCGCAGTGGCCGTGATTCGATCCCGCGACCTCGTGCTTAGCAGCTCAGCCCCATAGGCACTACGCAGTCAGCGCGGGTGTTCAATTTGTTAGCATCCTTCTAAGTGCATGCCAGTGAGTTTCCATATTACTTCGGTGCAGCAGCAGTTTTAGTCTGAATGTTAAGTGACATTGCAGGTTGAAAGTTAGTGATATGTGGCATTGTTGAGGCATGTCTTGAGGTCACTTGGAACGCTACCGTGTAACGATCTTAATCTGATGATATTCTTTTTCGCGTTTCATCAGTAGTTTTTTTTTTATTCGAAAGCATGCCCTTAGGCATAATACAAAAGATGTTAGAAATACACGAACAGATTCGACTCGTGCAAAAAATCTAGAAGTGAACGATGATGGGGTCCATGAATCCAACGTTCAAGGTCGGGTGGGCGGCCAGGCCGAAGGCCTGTTGCCCGGAGATGGCGGAGACGGCTTAGATAAAGTCCTGGGCACGTCCATAATAGGTGTGTTACTGTCACATTTTGGATTCCTGTGTTGCAAAATGGGCATGATGAGCCGTAAGGACCATGGTATTGTTGTGGCCAGAGAGCGGTCACAGACGGGGTGAGCGCGACCCCGACACGTAGCCTCCTTAACGTAACCTCTTCTCGGCGGGTTAACCCGCCAGGGAGGTCTGACCCACACGGAGGTATGAGAGCTCGTGTGGTACGTCGGAGGTTTTCCTTTTCCCGGATCAGTCGTCCACAGGCGTCTTCAGGAAAATGTGGAAGTGGGTATGTTGTAATCTGTGGGTGGGTTGCCATATCTGCTTCAAGGAGACCCGGCAGGGCTGCTCGAGGCACCCACTGGACGCGTATGAGGATATTCGTAGTGGCAGCAAGACGGTGAATGCTATCTGACAATAGGGTGGACCGAGATACCCTACGTATGTCGTGGATGGCTTGAGTCGAGTCTGTGCGAATGATGAGTTGAGAGTATCGAGCATCTTGAACAGTAGGTAGCAACGCGGCCAAGCCGTCTCGTATGGCAGCAAGCTCGGCAAGGTAGGCCGGTGGTGCAGGATCGGCAACATACGAGCACGTTTGGCCTGCCTCTGGTATCAATGGACACACGAGAGCTGTGTGAATCATGGTGCCATTAACACTGGCATCAGTGTATGCTACAAGAGTCGTATCGTCTTGGTTGTCATCGGCGCGATGAAGGCGGGAAATATGGGCATTCGCCTGACGAGGAACCGGGCTATACAGACGACCAAGAGGCTTATTGTCACTTAATTGTACCCTTTCCCACGGAGCTACATCGGGTCTCGTAGATGCTGGATTGTCTATTTCGTGCCCCATGTACCGGGCCAGTGAAGCAGCCGAGCCGAAATATGATGGCTTTAGCGCGCGCGCGCACCGACGTTGGTGTACGAGGTCGTCAATAGTGTTGAGTTGGGACTCAGCCTGTAGAGTTGGCAACGGAGTGAGACGTGGTAATCCCGTTATGGCCCGCATAGCTTCATTATTAATGGCCTCAAGGCGAGCCCATTGTGCCTTCGTGAGATGATGAAACTGGGCTCTGTAGACGAGTCGTGGTTGCAATACAGAACGGACCAGAAGGCGAGCCATGTTGGTGCTCGCTCCACCAGATTTCTTCGCAATCCGACGTATCAACTGTATCGTTTCTGCGGCCTGTTGCTTTGCATTCTTGACCCATGGTCCCGCAGATCCGGAGGAATCCATTTCAAGGCCGAGTACACGGAGAGTTGCAGCCTCGTGTAATGGTTGCTGAATCAGAGTTAACTGAAGAGGCCGGAGTGCCAGTAGACGGCGCCCATACTTGTTCGCTACTGACATGTACGTCGTCTTGTCCTTGGAAATGTCAAGGCCTATCTGAGCACACCAGTTGTGCGTCATGTTCAGGGCCTCTTGGAGCGCTTGTTCTTGGTGGCAGATTTCAGGATCAACTGACCAGACAGTGATGTCATCTGCGTACATTATGTACTGTGCGTTATGTATCGTGGCTAGCTTCCAGGCTAGTGGAAGGAGAGCAATATTAAAAAGGACTGGTGCGAGCACAGATCCTTGTGGGACACCCCGATGTGCGACGAACTGACCTACTGCTTGGCCAGCCAGGCGAATGGAGAAGGTGCGAGCGCACAGGAAGGCTTCGACGAATGTGCAGACACGGCTAGGGAAGTGAAGCCAATGGAGAATTCCGACAATTGCTTCGTGACTCACATGGTCGTATGCTTTACGAATATCCATTGCCAGAATCGTGCGAATTCTTCGGGAGCGGCCTCCGATGAGAACCATAGAAGATAGGTACGCAAGGCCATCCTCTGCGCCTAGATGAGCACGGAACCCGATTTGGCCAGGATGATACCATGAGTACCGCTCGAGCCACCATGTAATACGTGTCGCGAGCATACGCTCCATCAGCTTGCCTAACGTTGAGGTTAGTGCTATTGGGCGCATATGAGCGATATTATCTTGGGGTTTTCCGGGTTTGGGAATAGGGACCATTTCTGCATGCCGCCAAGAATTGGGAATGACTCCTGTAGCCCAAGCTTCGTTTATGGCCCCCAACAGCACTTCGAGAACCTTGCCTTCCGTGTTTTTATAAAGTTCAAACGGTATGCCATCCGGTCCTGGTGCCTTGCATGGCTTCGACAGGTCGATTGCCGCTAAAAATTCCGCCATAGTGAAAGGAGCTTGTATACCCTCGATGTCAGAGAGCGTAGGTGGCGTGCCTGCGTCCGCAAGAAGGCAGTTTTGAACAACGAAGGGAGGCGGTGCTGTGTCCAAAGCCGGAAAAAAGGTGTGGGCGACAGTTTCTGCGAATACTGCTGGTGTCTGGCCCGATGCTAACAGGGCGCAGGCTGCGGGCTCTGGAGGGCGCCGACCACGTTCCATTACTCGGAAGGTGCGCCAAATGGAGGCATTGGACGACGAAGGTCCGAGAGAAGAGCACCAGTCCATCCAGCGGCCACGTTCTAAGCGGTGTTCATGGCGCCGAGCTACTGCAGTAAGGCGTTGGGCCTCTAAGCGAAGGGTATTTGATGCAGGGTCACGTTCTGATGCAAGTTCTGCTTGGCGGCGCGACGCCCAGAGACGCAGAAGTTGCAAATCAGGAGCGGTTCGGGATTCATCAACCCACGACGTACGTGTCGCCTCAACCAATGCCGCCTTAAGACAATGGGACGGGTCCACCATGAAGTTGGATACATTACTTTCTGATACCACCCTGTATCGATCCCAGTCCACCACTCGACATAGGCGGCGGAGGCGGCTTGTTCCGCCCGAAGATAAGCCAAGGTGAATCGGATGATGGTCGCTACCCCAGCAGTCGGGTTCACATGACCACGAGATGGTCGTCCTTCCTAGCCACCAAGATAAGTCCGGTGAGTGTGGCGGTGCGCAAGGGTGGTCTCGCCGACGAGTAGGCACTGACACATTATTAAGGAGAGTGAATTGGGCGTCCGTAAATGTGTCCAGCACACATGTACCACGCGCACTGGAAATAGCGTATCCCCATGTGGTGTGGGGCGCGTTAAAATCTCCTGCGACCATAATGGGGCAACCAGGATGTTTCTGTCGTAGGTGCGCCAGCCAGCCGAGACACAACCGAGCCGCACGACCGCTGTAAGGCCGGGCATAGTATGAAACGATGATAACGTCCGTGCGTTGGAGACGAACCAATACGGCCACGACTTCTTGCCATAGAGTACACCACCGTGAAAGATCAACACGAGTCTGATGAAGAGTGCATCTTACATACGCTGCAGCCTTTCCTGGAGGGACATCGGGCGTAGCACTCCTACGATCCAACATTGAAGGCGATGAGTATGCCACAAATCCTGGAATGGGTGGCAGGCCGTTGGATTCTTGAAGTAGTAGAGCCCAAGCACGCAGCTTCCCATATCTGAGACGCTGACGCAGCTCTCCGACCTTCCCCGCGATGCCGCGACAGTTCCACTGTAAGATGCCTTCTGGCACTCTTGAAGACGTAGCAGCCATCATAGATTAAGATTGGCCAGTAGAACCGAGGTGAGATGCTGGAGCTGTTGCGCAACGAAGCGCAAGAGTTCTTGGGGTGAAAGAGGCTTCGACACAGATGCCGGGTTAGCCATATGAGCAGGACTAGACGACGACGGCGAATGCGACGGCCGCGCTCCGTCATGACGACGCCGGAGCACTGTACGGCGGTCCTTGAGACGTTGGATCTCCCTTTCAAGGTTGGCGAGGCGAGCGTCGATCTCGAACTCTTCGTCTGCCAAAGGAAGCGGCGTGTCTTCTATCGATTGAGATGCCCGTTGCGACCGTGAAGTGGACGACCTAACAGCTGCGCTATAGGTACGAGTGGCAGCATCACTTGTCTCTGTACATGCTTCTGTCACCTGGCTAGCATCCTCTTCCAGCGAGGCCAGAACGGCGTAACGGTTGTACACAGGGACTTGTTTCATTGATGAATCTCGAGGGGTCCTTGCTGGCTGTCGAGAATGGCGTTGCCGAGCCTTCTTAGTGGCCTTCAACTTCGTAGGACACGTCGTGGAAGTGATGTCATGATCGTTTGTTTGGCATAGGCCGCATCTAAACGATGCCGACGGTTCAGGCTCCATGGTGTCGTCCTTAGGTGGGTAGGGGCAGGATGATTTCATGTGTCCCTGTCTAAAGCAAGAGTAGCAGTACACAACGGAAGGCTTGAACGGACGCGGGCGCAGTACGCAGCCGTAATACAGGATACGTTCAGGTGGGGAATTAGGACCTTGAAGCGTGATTAGGCATGTACGACCGCTGCCTAGGTAGCGAGCAGCCACGACCTTGTGTGTGGGACACGATAGTTCCTGCAGGAGCCTCTCGGGTTCTTCGTCAAGGTCAACGCCATTAACCACGTAGCGTCTTAAATCTGTACCACTGGCGAGGTACGCCTGGACTGGAAGGACACACTCTTCTGAGACTTGTATTTGTTGCAGTTCTTCGAGTTTATAAACTAGTGCCATAGCAGACACCCATACTGAGACCGTATTAGTGGGTTTGTGTAGAGCAAAACCTTGAAATCGGGAAGTCTCGAGGCAGGCGTCCAGGGCCGCTTGAATGATACGATTGTGCAGAGTGGACATGTCATATCTAGCACGAGGCTTGATAACCACTTTGTACCACGATGTCGTTGGCGACACCGGAGACGTGCGTGTCGGTCGTGCAGGCAGGCCTTGTGATGAGCGAGGTCTTTTCGGGGCTGCTGGAGCTACATTTTCATCCGATGGGAGGCCAGTAGCTTCCTTCGTCCTCTTGGCTGAGGTGTGCGCCACGACAGCGGGGCTGTTCTGCTCCATGTTGGTGGTATCCATGCTCAGGGTGCCGCCTTCACCCGTTGCACTTGTCCCCACGGAGGAGACGTCCCTGGCTTGGATGGCAGTTGCATCGGTAATGTTCCGCTCCCTCGACGCAGCGGACAGCAGCTTGGATGCTCCGCGCCGGCGCGGCGAGTGCCGCGGGGGCACTCGCACTCGCGAAGCCGCACAAGAACTCGAGTTCGACGGCGCAGCAGGAGGGTGTAGATGACGACGTACCTTGTAGATAGGCGCCAGTAGTAATTACGAACCGCCAAAGCGGTCCATAAACAACAGAGTTCCAGTAGCGGGGAAAAGAAACCAGCAAACGGGGCGAAAATCCGGAGCTACCATCAGTAGTTAAATCGGTGTGCTTAGGTAGGCCGAGTGTTGTCGCCTAGGGCATTGTCGCTTAGGTGAGCAGGCGATAACGCCAGAGTGAAGTCGCTTAGGTAGGCCGGCCGTAAACGGCGGATGATAAGCATAGAATTTAGCGAAATGAATCCTAACTATACCACCCATGCGTGTGCGTTTAAGTTAGACTACTTGCCATTTCACGTTGGTTGCATTGTCGACCACGTAACGAGCGACTCGAAGCAGAGTGATAAGCGTAACGCTGACAAATTGAAATATAGCAGAATTAATTTAAAATCAACACCCATTAGATAGTTTTAGCACCGTAAGTTAAGCGGGACGACTTCTGCATTGTGTAGCAGCGATTACCCGCTGTCCATCGGATTGGCTGAGTGAACACCAAGCAAAGACAAACCCCGTATCACCATGGCTAGATGCGCCGTGTCGCAGCACAAAAGAGGAGGAGATATGCTATACACGCTAAAAGCAGCGCGTCTAAGCATCTCGCTTCGCCAACAAACCTCCATTATTAGGTGGAAGGGTATTAGATGGAGCGAATACGTTGTGTAAATACGTTTAATGCCGTTCGCGTGGAACAAAGCTAGTGATTACTGACCATTGAGAATGGGCTTCTATGGGCAATAGAATTAATTAGGCATACGCTACTGATAGAAGATTCTCCATTGAGAGTAAAACATGACATCGAAATCCGAGTGCCTTCTGGATTGGCTAACCTTAGGGCTCCAAACAAAAGTCACTATGTCATATTGATGGAGAACCATGACACAGCTGATCGAGGAACATCAATTTCTTTTGCCAGACTGACTTGGTGATTGGAACATCTGTTGACCTTCTCGAGGTGGGTGATAAATTTTATCACAAAGTGATAAAACTGAGGTTAGAAGTGTACAGAAAAAGAAAAAATGTTTCCATAGTATACTGGAGGCAGCGACTGAACTGCGTAATCGTACCATCTCGCGGCAGAAGGCTTGCGGCGTAAAGTCCATCTACGCGCCTAACTTAACGCTGGAGTATCTGCGGAAGCTGTTCGTCAGCACATTAAGAATTGTATTAGGTGCCACTGAAATTCATTACGCATAACAAGCGCATGAAATGCGCAGCGTAAAACGGAAAAAAGTCCTTGCTGCGCTACCGTATTAACCGAGAGCCAGATTCACAAATTTTTTTTCCCTAAATGATGATTGCCAGTGGTCGGCCGCCTTCAATAATATGTCAAGAAGCAGGGGTTGGCTGAAATTTTTCGTGCTGTAATCGGGCATCGCCTTGCAAAAGTTGCCAGCATGGATGGATGGATGGATATTATAAGCGTCCCCTTTGAAACGGGGCGGTGGGTTGCGCCACCAAGCTCTTGCTATTATACTGCCTAATGTCCTACGTAGGTTCAAAAAAATAAAAAAAAAACTCGATGAACTCCCACAAACAAATTTTCAGGCGGAGCAATTGCTCCGCCTGAAGCTACGCCAGCTATCAACCACAATGCCGTGGTTGATAGCTACAATGCCACAATGCAAATAACACGAGGTATCAAAAACAAGTTGACACGGAGCCCATTACGCATCGCGTTTTCAGAACCACGACAACCCGTACGGCTCACCATTCACTTTGCAATCCTGTGTGACGGAGAAAGTTTAGGAGGAGCCGATGTACCTGGCTCCCAAATATGCAATGTGCTCGCGAGAACAAAATATTCCTCCCATTTGAGAATTGTGCAGCCTTGCGGATGAGTTCATCTATCATTACATTGAGAAATCCCAATGTCATATGGCGCACGTATGCACTCGACACTATGACACATCTGTGCCGCACTTCATGCAACTTTGAAACATGTGCTTTTTAGTGCATAGCACCTCAATATCGTGCAAAGTGCAACTGTGGAAAGAAAATCAAATGTCTAGACAGGCCGGAGGAGCGACGTTTCCCGTTTTTCTACAACTTTTTCTTGAAAAAGAGCCGCGAGGTAAAGCTGGCTTCTCCCCAAAATTGATCGTACTGCGGAGAAGTCAGCTTTTAGAAAAGCTTTCTAGTGACCTGGGTTTGCTCGCAGGGAGAAAGACTCATCTTGGTAGGTCGCAATCACCTTCTGTTGGCTATCGCCTGCTCGCCGAGAAAATGGGGGAACAATGAATATGCTCAGTGATCTATAGTGGTTCTAAAAAAACCCCGTAATCGACAGCCAATTGGCTACCACTGCAGCACACGTCTTTGGATGGCATTTTCTGTGCCTGCCTTCAGCAGCAAGAAACCACTAAGAAGAAGAAGAAGCGCAAAAAAAGGTCCAATAAGAATTCAATGACGTCCGGAAATTCTCCATGATATAAAGTGGTTAATAATGCTTACGTTACTACAAGACATATACAGAACAGTCAGCGCTGAAGTTTCGGTGCCATTAACTTGTGAGAATCCAGCAGCAGGACAACCGCAGGAATATCATGACAAAAAAGAGATACAAAAAGTTGGACATTGACGTGATGTTATGTTTCACCTCATTTAGCTTCTGCCTAATTGGTTTGTGTACCTGGGCATAAGGGCTTTTTAAGGAAGAAGAAGCAAGCAAGCAAGAAGAAGAAGTGTATCTGTTCGGTTGCTGTCTTTGTGTGGTGCTCTAATTTTTCTGGTTTTTGGACATTCACGGTTACCATTGACGATGACTGACGAACAAGACGTCGGGTGAAGATTCAGCAAGCCAGGCGCCTTACAGGTACGACGTTTCTTTTTTGAGGACCTGGCTACTACCCCTTTACTACGGTGGTCGGAAGCCGAGAACATCGTCACGAGCCTTATGCTCGTCCAAGTGTAGCAAGACATATGAATGATGCTACAGGCCGTAATGAAAAGCCTGGGGCCTTACAAGCGTCACAAAGCTTCATAAAGCCGGCACGTTTGGTTCTCCACAACTCGGAATCAACTTCGGCAAATTCAGGAATAATGACTGACGGTGAAGCCGAGACCAAGAAACCTCGCCTAGAAGACAGCAAATATGATGATACAACATCGAATTATGACCTAAGTGATGAAGAAGAGATGCGTGAAGATGCACCATTTACTTTGGTCACTGTTAGGCCGCTCATCTCTCGAGCAGGCAGAATGGACGGTGTAGGGCTGCATGATTGTTTTGTATATACTTTTGCAGTGCCGCGAGTTGCCCATGCGTTTTGTGAATGGAGGCGTCCCCAGCGCGTCGGGCAGCAACCGTTTCTGTTTTTGAGGGGTCGGACTGCCCGCGCGGTGTCGGGTGACGAGCCGAGGCGCGCGCCGGCGGGGGCGCGGTGCGCAGGCGGAAAACGAATTCGGAGAACATGCTCTTACGCGCGCTGTGTTGACATTCCGCCGATGGTCATAATAGGGCCACGCGGACAAAGCTCGAGTGGGACGGTGGTATACGCGACGTTGTGGCGCCGGCTCCTGAGTCCCCTGCTGGTTAGAGACGCAGCTGCTAGCATTGTTGACCACGTGTTGCGCGTACGGAGCGCGGGGTTCACGCCCCTACGCATTCGGGCGGCAGCCACGTGCATCTTGTTTCGAGCGCTGAGTAGAGCCCGCTTGGTGTCATGTTACAACTTGCAGTGCGCGCCGCAGAAAGGGGCGTGGTGCGCATGCGGAGGCCGCGTTCGGAGAACGTCGTTTTAAGAACACCGAGTCCGGATGCCGCCAGCGGTTATTATTTTTCTACGAGGAAAAACCTTGAGGGGGAGTGCGGTACGCGGTGTTGGGACACCAGCGCCCGAGCCCCCTGCTGGCTAGAAACGCCGCTGAGGTGCGAGATGGCCTCAATAAATCGTGCATGCCTGGCGTGTTAGCCGAGGCCGTCACTGACCACGTGGAAATAAGAGAGGGAAACGAAGCTGTGGGAACAAGGAAAACAGGGTTGTTTTCCAATGCATTTACTTTTGAGAGTAAGCCCATCCCTTTGGGTTGTGGCTTAAGAAACTGTCAACTCTCATTGGCAACTGCTTCTGTGGGATGGGCTAACGGTCCTACCGCCCTTTTTCTTTGTCTCTTGCGCCTATAACAATCGAGACGAGGTGCTTGTTCCTCAGTCTAGGCTGTAATCACTAAACCTGATAGAACAGTAAGACTCCGTACGATGCAATGCTAGTCTGGGCCGTAACCACTTAGTGGTAGAACACTGAGACTCGGTTGGTCGTATGTAGTGACAGTTGTCCTAGGCTCTAACTTCAGAAAAAGTAGAAGAGTAAGGTGCTGTTTACTTGTGTGTTTTGTATCAGTGTTCTTTTGCTAACTCTGTATTTGACTGTGTAAATATTTCCGTTGCAATATATCTTCAAGTTTTGTTACCTCCAACCTGCCTCCTGCTTCATCAACGCCGATAATCACCTTGAAGAGATTTTGGTCGACTTCAAGGAGAAAAGAACACAAGAACTTAACTGTCACGTATAAGAAAAAGCGAGCAAAGGCATTCCGGTTGTCTTTCGCCCAACAAGTGACGGTACTATTTTTCGAAAAGTAAATCCAAACCGAGTTTCTGCCCAAATAGTTTCCGCTGCCAAAGAAAAAGTACAGTCTTTCAGGACGAACAGAGATGGAAGTTTCAGTGTCAGCGTTGCTTCCTTGGCATCCGCAAAATGCCTTTTGATGCTCTCAAGTGTAGGTGGCCTGGAAGTCAAGCCCTTCATCCCAGAGTCATACACGCGAAACGTTGGGAAAGTAAGACATGTGCCTCTGCAGTATACAGACAAACGACTCTTAGACTTCTTTAAAGACGCAGAAGTTATATCGGCACGCAGACAGATAAGGTATTCCCGCCAAGAAGATGGAGCAGTAAAGTCACATCCACTTCACACGGTAATTCTGACTTTCAGAGACGATCAGCCTATCCCAGGAAGAATTTACCGGGGCTTCACCAGTCATACTGTCGAAGAATACCTAGGACCAGCACTTGGCTGCTATAATTGCCAGAGATTTGGGCACATGTCGAAAACCTGCCGCAGCACACGTCGATGCAAAATCTGCTCAGAAGATCATGACCACAAGGAGTGTAAATCGCTTCTTCAACCTAAATGTGCGAACTGTGCGGGGAACCATGCCGCCTCCTTCTCAGGCTGCCCTCAGAACAAGGCAGCGGCACAAATGCGTCGGCATGAACTTTCTATGGAAGACAACCGCGACGCAATGAACCCACCTAAAACCTTGAGATTGTTTGTCCAGTGCAAGATCACCCACAACCGCGGGCACCGGAACCACCACAGCCAAGAGAATCAACAAGCTATTCCTCCTCAAGAGAACAAACGACAGTGCAATGAAGAGACCAATCAAGAGGATCGCACTCAAGCACCCAGTCTTATGCATCAGTGCTACGGAAACACAGACGACAACAGTCAGAAAGTAATACACAAGAAAACTCCA
This sequence comes from Dermacentor albipictus, assembly GCF_038994185.2. Lineage (NCBI taxonomy): Eukaryota > Metazoa > Arthropoda > Arachnida > Ixodida > Ixodidae > Dermacentor > Dermacentor albipictus. Next base: position 60,482,408 of record NC_091823.1, read on the forward strand.
ATATTAGCACACATTCTTCTCAGCTACCTTATGCACCTACTGCAGGAGTAACGCCAGCTAATAGCGAACATACCACCGCATCGGTGACACAACTGATTTTGCCAATGCTTTTCGCAGCTCTTAAGGCAATCCTATTTGCTCTGCCGGAAGCAAACAACCAACCAGAAGTGAAAACCTTGTTGCCTATGGAAGCACTATTGTGTCAACAATCCGGGCCGAAACTACGGCAGGCAGTACATGAATAACCGCTACAAAAATGCCTCTATACTTCAGTGGAATGCCAACAGTCTTCGAAGAAAGTGTGCTGACTTTCGTAAACTGCTTGTACAATACAACTTTCCAATACTTTGCATTCAAGAGGCGGGAATCAATAACGACTTTCGCCTCTCGAATTATGTGATATACAAGACTTCTCGTCAAGGTGCTGTTAGCAGAGTGCTCCTGTGCGTCAGAAAAGACCTACCATCTTATCAAATTCAGTCCAGTGACTCAGACTTCCCGGAATTCATCGCATGTCACGTATCCTTTGGTAAGCTCTGCATAACAGTGATTAATCTATATCTACAACCTACAAACCTGATTTCAGTAGAAGCGCTAGTGAATATGTTCAAAATAGCTCATTCTAATGTACTTATATGTGGCGACTTCAATGCACACAACATCATCTGGGGCAGTGATCATTGTGATGCACGTGGTAACGTTATTGAGTGCGCCATAGATAAATGCAACTTGACTGTTTTAAACGATGGGTCGCCAACATTTCTTCGTGGGTATAATTACTTAAGCTGCATAGATGTTACCCTGTGTTCACATGATCTAGTGAATGGTGTGGGATGGACAACAGATATGGAAAAGCGCGGAAGTGATAATTTTCTCATCCTTGTAAATCACCCTAGCATGCACTATGATATCAGGCGTTACAGCAGACTAACCAACTGGCAAGCTTTCCGGTACCGCCTAACGGATCAAATTAATCAACATGCAACATTGGAAAGATTTACAGAAATTTTGCAGGATAACATGAAGACATGCACAAAGATGGTCTCAATTCCAAAAGATTATGCTGCAGTTGACGGAGAGTATGAACACCTAAGAGCCATCAGACGCCGATCCGAAAGAGCGTACCGACGAAGCGGAAATTTAGAAGCATACAGAAACGCTCAGAAAATACACAAAGTAATGCGCAGACGCATGGCAAATTTAGGGAAACGGCGCTGGCGCGATTTCTGCGGCACGCTGTCTCCTCACACGTCTGTCCCACGAATTTTTCTAGTAATTCGTTCTTTAAGCGGACCTGTAATACAGAGCTTCCCATTTCGTGCTCTCGCTGTAGCTCGGGACACGTGTGAGATAATAGTCGCAGATGAATTTTGTGAGCTTATTTCCAAACCTGCTTTTTCATCCCAATGTGCGGAATTTGATACTTCAGTAGTGTTAGCTAAGCAGAAAATTACTGCTTGCTACTGAGCCCAACATCCTCAATTAGATCATACTTTCACGTTAAGCGAGCTGAAATGTGCAATTGCATCATGTCGCCAAAAGTCTGCTGCTGGGCAGGATGGCATTACTTACAATATGCTAAGGAACCTCGGACCGACAGATACAAATTCTCTCTTAGACAGCTATAATAATTTATGGGTAGAAGAAACTGTACCCGACTCTTGGAAAATCGCTCGAATCGTACCAATTTTAAAACAAGAGAAGACGCCCTTGTGCCTTGAATCCTTCCGCCCAGTTAGCTTGTCAAGCTGTTTATGCCAAGTAATGGAGAAAATGATTGACGTGCGACTTCAATGGTGGTGCAATGAAATGGATGTGTTGTCCAACTACTTAGTAGGTTTTAGGAAACATAGATGCACAATGGATGCAATATTATATGTAGTAACCTGTGTGGAACACGAGCGTGCACGTGGAAACATGACGATGGCAGTATTCCTAGACATCAAGAGGGCATTTGACACTGTTAGTCACGTTCATGTTCTGCTAAGTATGTTTGAAATTGGACTGTCTGGCAGGTTTTTGCGATGGACTTCTAAATTTTTATCAGGTCGCAAAATATTTGTTCAGACGGGTAAAGGCAAGAGTGCTGAACTGCAGAATAGGATGCAGAGTGCTTCACATCCTCCGCTCCTGCAGGGCTAAGAACAAAGTCAGGCATACAATTTTCTGGGTACCGGGATACGCTGGAGTAGAAGGGAACCTAAGGGCGGACAAGGCAGCTCGAGAGCACACAAACCGAACAGCCACAAGCACCGACACTGAGTAACCCATACCAGTCAACCCAAGCTACTCAGACATTCTGAATTATTATAAGGGGTTCCGAATCAAATACCCTCCACCCCACAACAGCTTAAATCAGGAGGCTGCAAACAGGAACATATCCAAATCTAAACACGCTGAGCAAGATGTTTCCCACCCAGTGTAGAGACATTTGCTCCTGGTGCGGCGCCAAGCCCACCTTATATCACATTACATGGGAATGCGTTCAGATCAACAATTCCTTCAAATAAAAGACCCGAGTGCGGAGCAGTAGGAGAGGGTGCTCTCCAGCAGCGACCCAAAAGTTCAGCATGGACTAGCAAGGCATGCTCACCGAGTAGCCACCTTCAGTGGTGCCCTGGAATAGGGGCGTCGACCCTGCGCAGATGGGGAAGTAAACCGTGAAGACGGCGGACCACATCTGCCACCGCTAATTTCTAACCAATTAGAGCAAATAAAGTTTTTCCTCCTCTTCCTCCTTCGCATTTAGTTGTATGGCATTTAATTAGCCACTTAACGATCGCCTCGCTTCACATGGATCCAAACAAGCGCGTTGCGTCTCCTTAACATTCCGTAAAGCTTATTATTGATTCCTGTCAAACAAACTTAATGGAGAGCAGTCTGATTGTTCTCATTACACGCTATACCTCACCTCTTCTTCTTGTCTTTCCTTCATTAAATGTCATGATCATGTTATAATTTCTCCCGCTAATGCATTTCAGATAGCAACCTTGTTTTGACCAATGGCGACAGCAAGAGGTTACGCGATTATATGCTATAGGCCTTGTGGGCTTTTATTTCTTCTCTATTAGTTTTCATTGTAGGATTCGTGTATCCCTTGCACACATACACTGACCAGCAGATTGTTTCCGCCACGGAAGGTACAGGCCTTTCATTCTCAGCATGTCTATGCTAGACGCATGATATAAATATTAAGTGACAATAGCACTTTCCACATTAAAGAATAAAAAAGCACGCCTCTCGAGCAAGGCGGTGAAGCTTGAACGGGGTGCTAAGTCAAGAAGTTGCAAAAAAAGACTTCCGGCTCCTCCATGGCACTGTCAGAAAAAAAAAGGAAGAAAAAAAAATAAAGAAGAAATGACTGACCCAGACATATTCATAAGCTAGAAAAAAAAATAATAGATCAGTATAAAAGTAAACTCGAAATATGCATCGACACTTCATACACATG